>NC_138090.1:25876195-26266195 GCF_964212035.1 Myotis nattereri | reverse complement strand
TTGTTCTGTGAAGCTGTGGCACCCTGGCACCCACAAAGGTTAGGGGAATAGCTTGCCTACACCCCATGTCCCCAAACGGAGCAACTGTAAAAAGCTTGTGCTAATTTTTATGTCTGCATCGGTCTGGTTCCCTTCTCGTTCCTCAGCAGTTGCTATCACTCTTTCTGACATCAGTGCGGCTGTTTCTAGAAGGAACTCTTGCCTCATTCCTCAACCCCACCCTGGCTCAATTTGCTGCTGCAGTCTGTACAAACCAGAGTCACGCCATCACAGCGTGTTAGGCTTATAGCTAAAATGGGAGTACTTGATTTGTGAAATACAACTTGAGGAGCTTTGTGCTTAAAATTAGCTTGTTTGCTAACTCCCAGGCTTGTGTGGTGCATGTGTGCGCGTGTGCATGCACGTGTGTGTGCACGGGTGTGTGTGAGGGAGAATGCCCGCCTCCGAGAAGCTAAGCGTCTGCACATCCCACCGACCAGGGCCTGGGACCCTCACCTCAGTGAGACGGATGTCTGCAGGGATCCGGTCTCCGATGGAGAGAGACACGATGTCCCCGGGAACCAGGTCGCGTGCCAGCAGGTGCTGGAGCTTTCCTTCTCTTATGCTGCATTTGAAACAGTAAAAAGCCAAAGCACGCATGTTAACATCCCAGTTTTACGCACTTTGATAAATGTGAGCAAAGATGATGGAAGCACACTTTCCCTTGCAGGTATGGACAAACCTTTGCGGTGTTGCTATTTTTAAAAAAATATATTTTATTGATTTTTTACAGAGAGGAAGGGAGAGGGATAGAGAGTTAGAAACATTGATGAGAGAGAAACATCGACCAGCTGCCTCCTGCACACTCCCCACTGGGGATGTGCCTGCAACCCAGGTACACGCCCTCGACTGGAATAGAATCTGGGACCTTTCAGTCCGCAGGCCAACACTCTATCCACTGAGCCAAACCGGTGAGGGCTGCTATTTTTTTTAAAACTCATGTACCGTAGGAGATGTTTGGGGAGCGTGTGTGGCTTCTGGGAGACCCTGGTCCTTGTCTGAAGTGTGGAGCTTCCCCTGTTTACCCTCCTGGACACCAGGCTGGGCCACATGGCCCTCAGCGCCTGCAGCTCTAGGTCAGCGGTGCCAAAGCTTCCTCAATGGAGGCAGTAGGTTGTGTCCTCAGAGGAGACACCACCCGGGTGTGCAGAGCCCGTCTTGAGAACTCAGGGATGGCAGAGCCTCGTCAGAGCCCGGAGGAGCATCTGCAGTGTCCGAGCGGCCCAGGCCCACCCTCCCACAGGGCCAGGGCCATTGCTCAGGGCCATCCACCTCTAGACAACAGACGTGCTTCTGTGCACAGGTTGCAACTGCAATCCCACCACTCACTGCCCTCCTCCAGTGGCCTCCCAGATGGACTCCTGCCTCCCCTCTGGCTTCCTCAACTCATCCCGCACACAGCAGAGAGCTCTTTGAGCACAAAATCAAACCCTCCAGTGGCTCTCTGATGACCTTGCCATCAAACCCCAAAGCCCTGCTAAGGCCCTCTCGATCCAGACTCGTCTCCTCCTCACACCGGCCGGCCCCTGAACACACCCAGCTCTTTCTAGTCTCAAGGTCATTGGTGACCATGAATGCTGGAGCAGGCATTCTCCTCCTCCTTGATAATAGAACTCAGCCTTGTTCCGGTGTCTACCCTTCCCCCCACAACTGTGTGCCCCAGGGATGGGTCCTGACTGGCTGAGATCAGCGGAGTGATCCCACCCCCTGCCCATGATTGGCTTAGGCACAGGCATGCTTTGTAACACTGGCCTTTGAGACATGAGTGGACATTCTGATGGGGCTCATGCACCTGTACACACACACACACACACACACACACACACAGCCTTGTCTCCTGTTTGATCCTTCATGTCTGGCTATGATGCTGGAGCTGTTGCAGCCTAGGACCATGAGGGGAACCAGCCAGAGAACAGTCAACAAGCTGAGGATGGCAGAGTAAAGACATTAAAAGGACCAGGTCCTTGGTGCCAATATCTTCAATTAATTAACCCCACTGCCCGCCCCACCAGGCCCCTTGCCATGAGACAACACAGTTTCTCATGTGTTTTGTGCAGTTGAGTTGTCTGTTCCTTGTAGCCAAGAGCACCTATCAGATACACGGCGGCTGTTCTCTCAGCTCTTCCCGGGGCTGGCTCCTTATCTTTCTCGGGCCTCAAATGTCGGATCGAGGGGCCTAGCCTCCAGCTACTTGAAGTTGTCCCCACTCCCCCACCAGCCACCACTGTACCTCTGTAGGGATTTTTGTTTGTTTGTTTTGGTTTTTGTGGGGATTTGGGTGTTGAGGGGTCTCGTTGGCTCTAACGCACCTAATCATGTTCCCCGTTATAACCCAGCACTATTTTCCCAGCACACAGTAGGTGCTCAATAAATATTTAACGGCTGCACAAAGGCTGGAGGGAATGCAGGAAGGGTCTGCATGGCAGGTGCCTCTCCTAATTTGTAAAACAGGCCTTGGAGACCCAGAGAGTGAGGCTGCATATCTGCGATGCTCTTTCAACTCTGCCAGGCTGCCTGCCACCGCTGCTCCTGAGAATAAAATGTCTTTTAGGAGCAAAACTTCTGAGGACATCAATCATGTATCTATTCACCTGAAAGGTCAAGACTTGATATTTAAACTTAATGTCACATCAAACCACATCAATCATTTACGCCTCCCTTTGCTCAGGGGATGAGGCCACACATCAGACACCTGGATTTCCGACAGCCTTATCCATCCCCTCATTAAGCTCAGGCATCTTTACTGTCCCCAGTGACCCTTCCTGCATTGATTCATCCTGCCTCGTGCCTCCACATATCCTTTTTGTCTCTATTTTGTTATTCATTATTCTCTATGTTACACACACACACACACACACACACACACACACACACAGACTCCTGATTCCTTGAGAGGCGGAACTCTATTTCACAAAATCTTGCTATCCACCAGCCCTGTGGCTCAATGGTGCCATATACACTCAATATATGCTAAGGTTCTTTCCCCAGAATTATCCTTCAGAAAATAGGTACTGTATGCTGAAGTCCTTCCAAAATACGTCAGGTCATGTAATACCTGCCTCTGACACATTGTAAATCCTCAGTAACCATATTTAACTGGACATGTACTAGACAGCACAGATTACAGAACATTCCAGAAAGTTCTACTGCACGACACTGTGCTAAGCAGAAATGCCCACGAGGTATTGCCAGATATTTTTGTCTTTTCCTTTTTAAATATCGTTGGTAAGGGCTGCGCGATCACAAGCAGCAACGTGGAAAATGTCTGGACAGGAGAGAGGCTGGTGGGCTGCTAACCAACTCCCTGGAATTCATTCCCATGTCGTCCCACCCTTCAACCCATGTCCTGATGCCTCGGCTTGTTAAAGCCCCGCATCTCAGCCTCTTGAGTCCACCCTTTGAGAATCCAATGAAACCTCTGAGCGCTCTCTTTTGGGAAAATGCAGTTTTGCACAGTGTACGACGGGTTTCAGGGGCACCCTCTTCCTGAGACCATTTCCATCCGTGGCCCCCAGGCCAGGCTAGATGCTAGACTAGATGCTAATGACAGACTGGAAGCCCAGAGAAGTTGAATGACACGCCCAAGGACTCAGGTAACCCACTGGCAGGACGACCGGCCCAGAACCCCAGTACAACATGGTTTCCCATGTCACCCTACAAGGGATACCAAGTGTGCCAAACTCACCAGCCCACTGGCTCCCCTGATGAACCAAAAAGTCCCAGAGGTCTCTGACTTACCAGTTACACTCGGGAGGTACCAGCTTGGTCAGCTCTTCCAGAGATTTCTCCGACCTGTACTCCTGGCAGGAAGCACATCAAACACGCTTTTCAAAGGTGGGGATTCCACAGAGCTCCCGCCACGCCCAGTCACCCCAACGGGGGCCTCGGGGAATAAATACACACCTGGATGAAGGCGACAGTGACCACGATCAGCACGGCCTAAGGAGCAAACGGGAGTGGCATTAACACCGGCTGCACAGCGCATGAGTCCAGGGAGTGAGGGGAGGTCATTGTCTTTCAAAATATATTTCTTTTTTGTTTGCAAAATAAGTGTACTGTGCAGAACCTTAGAAAAGAGATAAGCCAGAAAAGAGCAGCAAAATCACCCCAAGTCCTACCATGAGAGGTTCACGTTGTGGGGTACCCCTTTAGATTTTTCTACATAGACACACTTATCACACAGGGTCCTATAGTGTAGACATATTCTTTTACAAACTGCCTTTTCACTCAACAGCATCCTGTAAACACCATTCCACATCAGAAGGTGTGGCTCTAGTCCAGGGGTGGGCAAACTTTTTGACTCGAGGGCCACAATGGGTTCTTAAATTGGACCGGAGGGCCGGAACAAAAGCATGGATGGAGTGTTTGTGTGAACTAATATAAATTCAAAGTAAACATCATTACATAAAAGGGTACGGTCTTTTTTTGTTTTTAGTTTTATTCATTTCAAACGGGCCGGATCCGGCCCGCGGGCCGTAGTTTGCCCACGGCTGCTCTAACCCCAGCCTTTTAAACCGAAGCAGCAAATAATTTCATGGTGTGGAATGAGTCCGTGTTTGTATTTTGGGAGTGCTTGACAGACAGAGAAAGCCGGAATGACGTCCATCAAAAGGGGTTCGGCAGAAGCCAGACATGAGGTCACATATTGCGTGGTTACATTCGCATAAAATATCCAGGACTGGGGACTCCACAGAGACAGAAAGCAGACTGGTGGTTGCCAGGGGCTGAGGAGGGGAGATGGGGGGCGACTATAATGAGTATGGGGTTCCCTTTGAGGGCAATGAAAATGTTTTAGAACTAGATAGAGGTGGTGGTCATACAACATTGTGCATGTACTACATGTACTGCATTGTTCACTTTAAGATGGTTGATTTTTTTTATTATGTGACTTTTCACCTAAATTTAAAAAAAAATGTTTTAAGGCGCTCAGTGGTTCTCTCTAGGTAACAGATTACAAACAATTACTCTTTTTAAATATATATTTAAAAAATATATTTATTGACTTCAAATATATATATATTTGAATATATATATATATTGACTCCAAAGAGGGAGGGAGAGGGAGAGAGAGATAGAAACATCAACGATGAGAGAGAATCATTGATTGGCTGCCTCCTGCACGCTCCTTACTGGGGATCGAGCCCACAAGCTGGGCATGTGCCCTTGACCGGAATCAAACCCAGGACCCTTCAGTCCTCAGGCTGATGCTCTTTCCACTGAGCCAGACTGGCTACGGCTGCACACGCAGCCAGGATCGAGCAATTCCATCTGGGTCATGGGAGAGGAACTCCTTGCCACCGTGTTCCAAACGCCAAGCACCTGGGCACCCACCAATGGAGCGATGGCCACATAAACCCCGACACCCCCACGGGGGCAGAGAAGGACATGGATTTGCTTCCCTTTCTTTCTGCCGCATTCTCTATTTTTCTCTACCGCTGAACTGTTTTCCTTGCACAGTAAGTAAGCGAACCCTGGCAAGCCCCTGGGCAGCGAGCGGGTGTGGGGGCTGGTGCTGCCCGGGCGCCGTGCACTCACCGCGGTGATACTGATGGCGTCCTCATAGTTCTTCGTGAGGATGCTCACCAAGGCCGAGGCCAGAAGCAGCAGGATCAGCGGGTTCTTAAACTGAAAGATGAAAGCAGGGTGGGTGGGTTCTTCGCTGGGCTTCTCAGAGCCAGGCTTCCAAGCCTACAGCTACAGTGACCCAGGGCTGGGGGAGAGAGACCCCTGCCATCCAACGGTCCCCCTCCTGTAAGGCCCCCACTGCACTTTCATTGACATCGGCTTCCGGGGGTCACACAGCAAACAGGTGAGAGAGCCAACGGGAAGCACAGCCCACACGCCACCAGTGCTGCCCTGGCCGCGGATGATCAGACTCTGCCTGGCTCCTGGAGCCCCTTCTAAGCCCACACGGTCAGGGAGAGGCAGCGAGGGGCTTGTGGGAACCTCACTGTGAGGGGAGCTGGTGATACACTGGACAAACAGCAACAATAAAAACAACCACCATTTACTGGGCACACGTATCTGTTATGACTCCTGCTTGATAAGGGAGCAACCAGAGGCTCTGAGAGAAACTGAATTTCCCCAGGATCCATTTAGGTCAGGCTGACTCCTTACCCTGTGCCCTTAACTGCTATGCTCCAATCAGGGCCAACTTATAGATACAGGACAACCTTTATTGAGCAACTCAGTACGTGCTAAGCTTCTTCTTATGGAAAACTCGGAACAGTGTTTATTAGTCCCATTTTCAAGATGGGGAAAATTGAGGCTCAAGGAAGGCCAAGAACTTGCTTAAAGTCACAAGGCTAGAAAGCGGGATTGGAGCCCTGAGAGCCTGACTCTAGTACACCTTCGCCTCATGCTTCCAGGGCAGCATGTCTTGGGTCGTGCTCAGGTGGAATTCCTAACGGCGAGTCTCCTGAGTTGGAGCAGCAGGGCTGCCTTGTGAAGTGGTGAGTTCCCCGTTACTGGAGGAGACGGACAGGAGATGCACAACGTCTGGCACACGGCAGGTGTTCAGCGAGTGTAAAGAGTTACTCAGTGAGTGCAGATGGGCTTTCTGTACTCAGCAAGGGGGTGGGGCTGGAACAGGGCCTCAGGTGGGGATTAGGGTTAGGAGAGGCAGGTGTCAGGGATGGGAGAAGGGGTGCAAAAGGAACTTCCTTCCAGGATTCCCACCGATGGACCAGGGACAGACAAGGTTGAGATGAATAAACATTCCCACTCTTAGAAAGTGAAGAGATTTTATTTCTGGAAAGGCCCTGGCTGGAGGCTGGAGGAGAACCTTTGGTATGAGGTTGACAGGGCAGAGACAGGAAGGAGGATGGCTGGGGAACTACGGGGGGCGGGGTGGGGTGTCCTAGTGGAAGGGGCAGGCAGGGCAGAACTGAGGAGGCCCAACTGCAGGAGGAAAATGTGCCCCACAGCCAGTGTGTCCCTGAACCCCAACTTCCAGGAACCTCCACTACCTCCTTCCAACACCGGAGTTCCAGAAAGCTTCTGGGCAGCCAGAGCCACCTGCGTGCAGAAGACCATTTTGCTGCCAACATGCATCAGTGAATGGCATCCCAGTGCCCTGAGAACCAACCAATGAGCAGGGTGGGGACTGGAGGAGAGTGTGAGGATGCTGCAAGGAGTGCTCTGATTGGTCCCTGAACCAACCAATCAAGAAAGCGTTAAATGCTGAGCCAATAGAACACAGCTGAAGCCTGGATGGGGCTGGGGTGGGGATTGGGGTTAGGAGAGGCAGGTGTCAGGGCTGGGAGAAGGGTTGCAGAAGGCCAGGGAGAAGAAACCAAGGCAGCCTGAATGCCTTCCGGTATCTGGGAAAATCTGCCTGCTAACGGGCTTTCTGAGCCGGGACCGGGTGGGCGACGGGGATCTTAAGTTCTAAACTGGAACTTGCAGCCATGTCCATTTCCAATTTTTCTTTCCTCTTCCCAGTGGTTTCCAGGCATTTGATTTGTGCGCCCTCCATTCAGCACCCTGCCTGCACCAACAGCAGCAGTTAAGGGGGCGGGGGCCCTGCAGCTAGGCGCCTGGCTCACGGCCCAGCATCGCACTTGCTGCTGACTGACTTTAGGCTCCAGTTGCCAGATACACAATAGGGCGCCCAGTAAGATCGGAATTTCAGATAAACAAAAAACTTTTTTTGTTGTTTTTTGTAGATGTAGGTCCATGCACCATTTGGGATCTACTTATACTAAAATATTGTTTTTTTGTTCCTCTGTCTAAAAGTCAAATTTAACAGGACATTCTGTGTCTCTATTTGCTAAATCTGGCACCCTTACACAGTCTGGAGATATCTCCATTTTTTTTGTATTCACCCTCCTCATCTCAAAATGGAGATTAGGAGGAAGATAAAGTAAGTTAATGTTTACTTACTCAGCTAGCATGGTGCCCGGCAGGTGGAAAACCCTCTGTGAATGTAGCAACTGCTGTTCCTGATCATGGCTGCCTGGGGAGTTAGTGAAGCCTCATGGCTGTCCCTCCTGCTGGCTGAGAGCAGCCTGAGTGCAGCAGAGCCTTCTTTATTTTTGTCGTACACATGCCCCACGCCCTGGGACTGGTCCAAGGACACCCTCAGTGAATATTTAAAGAAAGACTGCCCAGCCAATGTGGCTCAGTGGTTGAGCATCGACCTATGAACCAGCACATGCCCGGGTTTCGGGCTCAATCCCCAGTGGGAGGCATGCAGGAGGCAGCTAATAGATGTCTCTCTCATCAATGTTTCTTTCTCTCCATCCCTCCCCCTTCCTCTTTCTCTAAAATCAATAAAAAAAAACTATTTTAAAATATTTTTTTAAAAAAGAAAGACTGCCCGCCCTCCCCGTTAGACATGCAGGGAATGACACCTACGGTCCTACCTGATCGAGATATTTCTTCCACACGGGTTCAGTGTTGTCCGCGACAAACTCGTTCCAGCCGTGGACCAGCCTGCGCTGGGTCACCGAGAACTCTGACAGCCCGTTCTGTAAGTCCACCTGGAGGGAGACGGTCAAGCCCACGCTCACTGGTGGGCCAGTAAGTGCCGAGGAGCCCACGCCACAGAGTCCCCACTCTGCACCCAGCCACTTGCACCACCAAAGACCGTAAGCACGTAAGGGCAGAGAGAGAAGGAAACCCACAGCCCGATTCCTTTTCAATCAGACGGCGCTCCTGCCCTACAATTACAGCGGAAAACAACAACTCTCGGCCTAAATTTGTCACAGGGAAACGCAGACACACATTTTCTTTTTGGAAAAAAAAAAAGTCCTTGGAAAATGGTACAGCCACTGTAACAAAACAATATGGAGCTTCCTCAAAATATCAAAATAGAATACCACACGATCCAGCAATTTCACTTCTGGGTGTGGATATACCAAAAGAGTTGGAAGAGGATCCTGAAGAGATATTTGTGACGTGTGTTCATAGCAGCATTGTTGTCAACAGCCAAAAGGCGGAAGCAGCAGAAAGGGAGAGACTGTCCTATGGGTGCAGAGTGTGCATGAATGCGCTGCGGAGATTGGTTGCACAGCAATGTGAATGGACACTGAGCTGGACACTTGCAAATTCTTATGAAGGGAAGGTTTATGTTGTGCTCTCACCACCATTAAAAATAAAGTAAAATGACAGAAAGAAGGCCTGTCCCTAGACACAATACTAGCTAAAATTATTGTACCGTGCACGCATTGTGCCAGGCACAGCTTCAAGCTCTTTACACAAACTAACATTAAAATAGTTCACTTGAGTTGGTAATTGCGGAAGGAAATGGCACTGTTCTGGTTGTAGCAAAGCTACCCTTGTTTTTAAAAAGCTGACAAGACAGCTCTCCCAGGCGGTAGAGGTGGCAGGGAACGCTGAATTGATTTCTGGATTCCTTTCAGTAAAGAAAATCAAGCTCACTTTCCAGGTGGTGTAAAAAGTCTAGGCAAGGAAAACATATTTCCTCCCTCTCTCCAAATACTAACCCGCAGGACTTGAATTTAAACAGACTTTTGAATTCTTCTCCAGGAAAGCCTGGCATGAAGCACGCTCATCCAACTTCCCTGAAATTGTGGCCCTTTATTAGTAATGTGTTTTTGTTGTTGTTTTTACCAAGTGGGCCACGAGTGAACACTCAAACACAACGTTATGTTTGCTCAGTTTTCTAGGTAAAGAAAATTAAACACGTGAAGCAAGCCACGTCCTTCAGAAGAGTTTTATAGAGTGGGGTGTTCCCTCCCCTCTCCTCTCCTTTCCTTTTCATTTTGCACTGCCCAGAATGCAAGAATTTGGTTTCAGGAATTGGCAACATCATAGAGGATGAAAGATGAAGGGTGAGAAGAAGAGGTGGTTAAGAATTTGAGCTTTGGCCCCAGCTGATTTGGCTCAGCAGATAGAGCATCGGCCTGTGGACTGAAGGGTCCTGGGTTCGATTCTGGTCAAGGGCATATGCCCGGGTTGTGGGCTCGATTCCCAGTAGTGCGCCTGCAGATTCTCTCTTATCATTGATGTTTCTATCCCTCCCTTCCTCTCTGAAATTAATAAATATTTTTTTAAAAGAATTTGAACTTTGGTGTCAAAACACGTGGATTCGCCACTGGCTGTGCTGCTGTATAGCTGTGTGTGTTATGACTTCTCTATGTCTGATCCAGAGAAACAAGTACTTGAGCATCTGGGAGAGGGGGGTGCCAGTCCTCTGGAAAGGGCCTCACAGGAAATCAGAACAGTTCAACTTAGAGGGAGGGAGGGAGACGGAGAAGGAAAGAGGGAAAGAGAAACATCGATGGGTTTCTCCCACATGTGCACTAACTGGGAATCGAACCAGAAACCTAGGTATGTGCCCTGACCAGGAACTGAACCCGAAACCCTGCGGTGCACGGGATGACGCTCCAACCAGCTGAGCCACCCGGCCAGGGCAACAGCATTCTTTAAACAATGATAACAAAAGTGTCAGCACAGAATTCTAAAGCAGCTTTCAGGACACTGTGTTCCTTTCTGCTTCATCTGAAACCTTTCCCACAACTGGCATCAAGTGCAAATCCAGTTCTTACGTAAAGTGCTTCGGCCAAATCCTCTCTGCGGCATTTGCTCGCCTCCTTGGGTGGCAGGGCTGCCACCGTCTTCTCCTTCTCGATGGCTTTCAACTCACATTGTTCATCAAACTGTGAACAAAGCAGATTGCTGTGTTAAGCAAGTTGAGGTTTTGTACTTATGCATCTTTTGTTTGTGTTTTTGTTAATCCTCACCCGAGGATATTTTCCATGGACTTTTAGAGAGAGTGGAAGGGAGAGGGAAAGACAGGGAGAAACATCGATGTGAGAGAAACAGATTGAGTGGCTGCCTCCTGCATGCGCTCTGCAACCGAGGTACGTGCCCTTGACCGGAATCGAACCTCGGACCTGTTGGTCCGCAGGCCGATGCTCTACCCATGGCGTCAAACCAGCTAGGGCCGGATGCGTCCTTTTAAAGTATGACATACAGTTAGAAAGTGGGCGCATCTTCACTGCACAGATCCAAGTGTCACAGACTGAGCCGTATAACCAGCCTCCTAACCACGAAACGGACAAGCCGGCCCCAGGAGCTCCTGCAGGCGGCCTGACCCCCTGGAGGGGAATGGCCGTCATGGTCTCCCCAACGCAGATTAGTTTTCCTGGGGTTTGAAGCTGATATAAATGGTTACGTGTAACACATACTCTCTCCCATCTGGTTCCCTTCTATTCAGTGTTGTTAGTGAGAGTCACCAAGGCCGTCGCATGCAGCAATGGTTTGCTAATTCTCATGGGTGTATAATATTCCACTGAATAACCATAGCAGCCGCCCTCCTCATCCATGGTTTCAGTTACCCATAGTCAACTGTGGTCCGAAAACACTAACCAAGGGAGTCCAGGAATAAAAAATGTACAAGCTTCAAACTGCTCTCTGTTCCGAGTAGTGTGATGAAATCCTGCCCCCACCTGCTCCATCCTGCCTGAGGTGTGAATCATCCCTTTGTCCGTGTACCCACGCTGTGTACGCTCCTCACTCCCAGGCACAGCTGTCTTGGTTATCTGATGCACTGTCACTGTGTGGCAGTGCTGTATTCAGGTAACCTTTATTTACTTGGGAATGGCCCCAATGCACAAGAGTTGTGATGCTGGCAACTCAGGTATGCAATAAAAATTAAAATAAAAAGTCAGGCCGGCGTGGCTCAGCGGTTGAGCGTCAACCTATGAACTAGGAGGTCATGGTTCAATTCCCGGTCGGGGCATATGCCCAGGTTGTGGGCTCGATCTCTAGTGTGGGATGTGTAGGAGGCAGCCGATCAATGATTCTCTCATCATTGATGTTTCTATTTCTCTCTCCATCTCCCTTCCACTCTGAAATCAGTAAAAATATATTTTTTTAAAAAGAGTCCTAAAGCGCTTTAAGTGAAAGGGTATATATGTACAGAACAAAACCCCATAGTATATACAGGGCTCAGTACTATCTGAGGTTTCAGGTATCCACTGGGGGTCTTGGAACATATGCCCAGCAGATAAGAGGGACTACTGTACACCACGATGTATTTATCTGTTCTGCCGTTGTTGGGCATTCGGGTTGTTTCCGGTTGTTGGCTAATACTGACACATCTGTTTTTAAAGCAACCTTATTTAATAGAATCGGAACGCACAAGGCTGACAGAGCAGGGCAACAGTTTACATGGTTAGAGCCCTGAACCTTGAACTCCTGGGATTCTCCATCAGCTTGCAGCATGTTGTGGAGTGTCCCTGATGGAGACAGGGGTCTTGCAGCCTCTGAACTAGCCCAAGGAAGGGGGAGCCCGCTGAGCTCTGGGTGTCTGACCGGCCTGGGAAGAAGCATAGGAAGCACCTGGAGGGCACGGGAGGCTATAACACAGAAAAAAACCACCTCAGAATCCAGAAAACATGCAGTGCTTTTGCAGAATTATTCTGAGAATTCCTATGCCCAGGACACGATAACCATCTGTTCCTTTTCTACCAGGTTGTTGGGCCCGGGCAGGAGGAAGGGTTCACCTCTTCCCTCTTCCTGCAGCCAGAGCAGAGGCCGCAAATTCCTCTCTCCCTTCTCGCCAGCCCCCCGACAGCTCCCACATGCCTGGCTCGCTTAGAAATGTTCTACTAACCACCTCTGTCCCCGGGGTGCTGCCCGCTTAGGCAGGGGCCAGGAAGCACCAGGGATGGCACCGGCCACTCAGCAGGCTCCTCGCCCGGCGTGAGCTTTCCTTAGGCCACTGTCACGGTCGCTGTACGAGACTCACTAAGAAAACTGCCTCACAACATGACACAGAATGCTGCTTCCATCCTCACGTACCAGGCAAAGGGCTCCATTCTCACTCACACCACAGACAGGGGCGTGCTCCCCTAAAGGACCTGCTCCCCCGGCTGAGCTCGGTCTTGCCATTTCTTTGCGGCATGACCATACCCGATCCACTTCTTGTTCAGCATCCCGCGTGACCCTGGAAAATGTAAATCCAGGCCTCTCTCTCCCTCCCCCCACCTCTCTGCCCTCCTCTCTCAGACACACACACCATGCCTGAAACACGTGGGGAGATTCCAGCTGCTCTGAGGAGGAAAACCCAGCAGCCTTCAGTGGGCTTCAGCAGGCCCCACATGCCCACCCCCCATGTTCGCCCACAAGCCTGGTACGTTTGGGCAGCAGCGCACCAGCTCACAGCCTGCTTCCGGGGCCCATGAGACACATGCTGTCCATGGCGGAGCCCTGTGCCCCCCGGGAAGGGGCCTTGCTAGTGGCCCTAAGGAGTCCCATGCACATTCCGTGGCCGCCACACCAGACTCTAAGGCAGGATTCTCAGCCAGGGGCGGGTTGCCCGCAGGAGACCGGGGCAACATCTGGAGGCACGTCTGGTTATCATAACTGGCGGGCGAGGGGGCTGCTGCGTCTGGCGGGTAGAGGCACACATGCTTCCAAGCACCCCCAAAGCACAGGACCCCCCCCCCCCCATGATCTGGAACAAAAAGGTCAGAGTACCGAGGGTGAGACACTGCTTGGAGAGGGATGGATTATTCTGTCTTGACACCTTCCCAGATCAGATCAGTCAACCTGCTCTACCCTCAGCATCCTGACTTCTTTGTGATGCCACCGACAGTCACCAGCGAGTGGTCGTCATTAAGCACCTTTATCTGCTCACATTGCAGCCACTCCAGAAGGCGGGACCAATGTCTGGTACCCTGGGCTGCTCCCCAAGCATTTGTCGATCAGAGCTCAGGACACCCCTGGAGATGTGCATGCAGTTATTTCTGCTGGCCACGTGGAACGAATACAGGCTCTCAGCCACAAGCCTCAGTTTAACCAACTGTCATTTCCTCATCGCCAAATGGAGTCGATGATGTCTTCCTGGTCATGCTTTCGCAGAATCGAGCAAGTGCCTGAGTATTGATGGCTTAATGCAGCCCAGACCCACTGGGAGCTCCCAGTAAATGCCAGCCCAGGACCCCCTGTGGGGACCAGGCCTCAGCACCTGGCTGGAAACACGGTGATGGTGACATTGCTTGGGTGGCTCAGCTACGTTTAGGAAACTCAAGAACAGGAAGGAGCAGAGTGCAACAAAAGGAGCACAGAGGTTGGAATGGCACAGGCCAGGTTCAAATCCTGCTCTGTCACTGACAGGCCTGGTAGGGATGAAACCAATTCATAGAGACAGGAAGGAGAATGGTGGCTGCCAGGGGCTGGGGAGGGGAAGGGCAGTGAATATTTAATGGGGACAGAGTTTCAGTCAGGGACAATGAAAACGTTCTGGATGCCGATAGTGGTGATAGTTGCGCAACAATGTGAATGTATTTAATGCTGCTGAACTGTACATTTAAGCCCAGCCGGCAGGGCTCGGTGGTTGAGTGTTGACCTATTGTTATAGTAATAAGTTTAGTTAGTATAAGATAGTATAATCAAATTTCATTTCTTTATTAGAGTGAATTTTTAACTTTACTTAGAAGAGGAACTTAATTTGTGTGTGTGTGAGACCCTGATAAGTACCTTGTAACGCCCTGCAAGCTAACTCCTGACAAATAACTTGAACTCCTGACCAACAATTCCCTGTATGTTAACTCCTGATAAGTACCTTGTAACCCCCTGCGTGTATATCCTGATAAGCCCAGAAGGCCACCGGAGCACACTGATATGAGACACTGAAGACGCCCAGCTTCAAGGATTTAAGGAGAGCAAATCTGCTGCGGTTCAGACGCTTGTCTGCCCTCCACAGACAGGACACTCTCCTCCCCCCTGGGAACTGCCAAACTGCCATTCCTGCTCTGCCTGAGCCCAAACTGCTAGAGGCCTCTCTTCGAGTCAAGAAACCGAGCTCCTTGCCGCAGCGTATTTTGACAACCTCCGTGTGTCTCCTCTGTCAGCGAGTGTCTCCAGGTGGCCTGCCAAGGACTGAAACCCATCAGCTCTCTGGTAAATAAACCTGTGTGATTTCTTGCATTGTTTATCTCCTGTGTGTCTCTCTCTCTCCTTAGTTTTTGGTTAAGCTCGGCCATATTAATTAACAGTAAGTACCCTTTGACATCTGTATTGGTATATCCAAATGAGGCGCACTGGGTCACCTGTGCATACATTCCTATAGATAGCTGGAACACCTATGAACTGGAGGTCAGGGTTCAATTCCTGGTTGGGGCATATACCTGGGTTGTGTGTGGGCTCAACCCCCAGTGTGGAGCGTGCAGGAGGAGACAAATCAATGATGCTTTCTCATCATTGATGTCCTATTTCTCTCTCCCTCTCCTTTCCTATCTGAAATCAATAAATATATTTTTAAAAATATATATATTTTAAATGGTTAAGATAGTAAATGTTATCTATATTTTACCACAATAAAAAATATCCAGAAAAACAACAAAACACGTCCCCTGCCTTTGTGGGTCAAGGTTAGCAGGAGTCACCCTAGCCGGTGCTGCTCAATGATTGGAGCATTGGCCTGCAAACCAAGGGGCTCAGGTTTGATCTCTGGTCAAGGGTATGTACCTGGGTTGCAGGTTTGATGCCCTGCCCCAAGGAGTGCATGGGGGAGGCAACCAACTCTGGCATCCAAGTTTCTCTCTCTCTCTCTCTCTCTGCTCCCTCCCTCCCTCCCTTCCTTCCTCTCTCCCCCTCCAACCTTCCCTTCCGTTCTCTCTAAAAATCAATGGGAAAATTATACTTGGGTGAGGATTAACAAACAGGCTAGCAGGAGTGCACACCCTTTCTCAGGAATTGGTGGGCTCTGACAGGTGCAGGGCAGGGCTGCCCAAGTTCTGGGAGCCAGCCAAGTGGCTAAAAGAGGCCTGTGGGGTTAAGGGGGAGGGGCAGGGACAGGCAGCCTGGAGGGGAGGTCTGGCTGAGGACATGCCTGCCTACCATGTGGTCAGAGTCTGAGACCAGTGGGAGGGCACCTGGCCTCCAAAGTAAAAGCCATCTACACACTCCCAGGTATGTGACCACAGAACTGAAAGCAGGGACTCACATAAATGCATGTTCATGGGTGATCCTGTCAAACCTGCATCAGAGGGAGCCCCCCCTCCCTTCTCCTTTGTGTCTCCTTTTTTTTAAAGTTCTTTTTTATTAAGGTGAGAGCCACATAGCATAAAATTAACCATTTTAGAGAGTTCAGTGACATTTAGCACATTCCCAATGTTGTCCAACCACCACCTCTATCTAGTTCTGAGACATTTCCATCACCCCAAAAGGAGACCGCATCCCATTATCAGTCACTCCCCATTCTCTCCCCCCTCCCCACCCCCGACCCCCAGCTCCTGGCAACCACCCATCTGCTGTCTGTCTCCATGGACCGACCTACTCTGCATATTTCGTACAAATGGAATCACACAGTGCGTGACCTTTTGTGCCTGCTTTGTGACCCCCAAAGTATTGTTTGCCCACAGCAAACAGACCCACGCTGGCATCCCAGGGCAGGCGATGGTGAGTGGGGCCTCCCTGAGCCCCGAGGAAACGGTCCGGAACGAGGATGTCTTGGAGTGTTTTCCCCAAGCTGACAGCTCAGCGCCAATATTTAACCGAGCGGAGGCTTCTGGAGGGAACCACACAGGGCAAACATGACACTGCTGAGAGACAGCTGGCTGAGAGAGCGAGCACGTGGCACCTGAGGGCGGGCCAGCCTCCTGCGCCAGAACTGGGCTCTCCCTGCCCTTCCTCCGGGCTCAGAGTCACTTCATTTCAAGCACCGACTGGCTTAGGCCCCAAGGATTGCTTCCCTGTTCAATGACTGATGCAAGCACTTATTTCTTCAACGGATTTGTCCAAATCCACCCGTTGGCTGCCTTAGTTTCCCCTCCAGAAAGTGGGGGTTATAATAGCAGCGACTACAAAGTTGGGAAACCTCTGGGATCTTGTAAAAATATACCTGCCACGGCCTATCCTGATGGCTAGGTCAACAGAGTGGGGCCTGCTTTTCAGGATTCCTAAAAGCCCAGGTGATTCTAGTATGCAGCCAGAGCTACACTGAGGATACCTGGCTGGAGATACATTTAAAGACCAACCCCATAGGGTCCTGTTCTTAAGAGGCCACCACATTGGAGGGCAGAGAAGCCCACAGCTCGCAGGCCAAACACCAGGCGGGAAGTGCCTGGGCCCTGGAGAGCCGTGGAAGTCCAAGCAGGTGCCCCCAAGTCTTTCTAGAAGTTGGACCATCAAGGGAAGGAGCTAGACAATACAGGCGTGTCCAACTAACAGGTTACAGCTAACAGGCCATGATGATGACAGGACAAAACAGCCAATCTGAGGTGTGTACCTGGGTGCCGTTCTGCACGTGTGCACCGGAGTAATCCCACCAGGATGCAGCCTGGCACCTCTCCAGCTCCCAGAAGTTTCCCTCGTGCCCTTTTCACCCTGTGAAAGCTGACCAACGTTTGGACTTCTATCAGCATGGATGTGTTCCGCCTGTTTTGGGACCCCACACACATAACATCACATCAGGTACTCTTATGTCTGGCTACTCTCAATCAATGTCATTTACTGAGATTCATCTGTGTTGTTCCATGAATGTGGTTTCACAGCTGGGATTCATTCTCTTTCATTGCTGTGTAGTATTTCAGGTATCCCACTGCATGGATGTGCCATAATTTATTTTACTACCAGAGGCCCGATGCACGCAATTAGTGCAAGAGTAGGCCTTCCTTCCCCCGGCTGCCAGCACTGGTTTCCCTCTGGCCACTGGCAGGCACCTGGGACCAGGGCTTCCCTCACAGCCTCAGCTTCATCTGGAAGGTTGTCCGGAAGGATGGCAGGTCTAATTAGCATATTATGCTTTTATTATTATAGATTTGCATGTGATTGGGCACTTAGTCTAGTTTGGCCTATCATACATGACACTGCTACGAACAGTCTTTGAGGAGATATACGCCCTCATTTCTCCTGGGCACATCCCCAGAAGTGGAACCGCTGGGCCACAGGTATCCACCCCTTGGGTTATAGTAGACACTGCCAACCAGTTTCCCCAGGAGTGGTACCAGTAGCAATAGATTGGGAAGAAAAAGATGTACAATATTGTACCACATTAGCCGATGTAACACAAAAAGGAGAGTGCGTATTTGCTTGTTTATAAGGCACACCTCACACCAGGCTGGAAGACAGAGGCAGTGAGAGGCTCCTACTGGACACCCTTTGGTACCTTTTTGAATCCTGCCCCACAGTTAGAATTGATGATTCAAAGAGGGAAAACCCAGTCCTGACCAAGCGTGGAGGCAGAGCCCGTGCAGGAGGGGGCTTCCTAGTACAGGGATACTCAGAAAAGGAAAGACAGAGCAGGCGAGCAGATTAACTCAGGAAGGTGGGGGAAGAAGGGCCCCAGGCAGGGCACAGTGTGGGCAAAGCGGTGCACAGAGGAGCCGCGAGGAGGCCGGCTCTCTGTGGAGCACAGGAAACAGGAGGCGGGATCCTCGGGCAAGAGCATCACAAATGGACTCAAGAGGACCTGCCCAACACCTTTCAATGTCAGGGGGGAACCCCTAAATGTAGCAAGCCAGGGGGAGGGAGCAGCACTAGGCCCACATCTCACTAATCTCGGCTTTAAATCTAGTTCCCCCGGCTACCAGCTGTCTGACCTGCAGCAAGTCCCCGAACTCCTATTGAACTCCTATTGAAGCATCCATCTTCTATAAAAACTGCGGTTTGAAATTTTAACCTGCTATTTTGGCTTCTGTAAATGCTTGCTAGCTTAAATGATAAGGAAAATAAGATTACGCCCATTCCAGAGAGGCCATAAACCATCCCCAGATGGAGTTATCAGTGCTGGCGCCAGGCCAGGCCTTTGGTTGAGGTCTCAAAGCCCCAGCACATAGGGCTCTTTAAGAACTTGCAAAAGGGACAGGAAAAACCCTTATTGGGGAGACAAAGAACTGGAAAAAAGGATAAATAGGGAAAGCTTCCTCCATGTTGTTTGCCCAGCATTTGAAAGGCATTTTTCTCTGGGCCTGCACTTAATAATCATAATCATAATCATAATCATAAAGTGTAACTCCAGTTCCCTAAGCATTGCTTGGTTTTCTCCGGTCTTCTGCAACACTATGAGCCTGTTTTCTCCTCTGTCAAATGGGAATAAGGTGATCCATAAGGAGGATTGCTGAGGCAGGGCTTCTTCAACTCCAGTCAAGATGGGTTCAGAGGTGTTTCCCAGTCCTTGAAATTATATCTAGGTCCTGTGTGTGTGTGTGTGTGTGTAATGGTGGTGTGGCCCCAGCAGCAAAGAGCTACAATAGGATGAAATGTGACATCCAGAATACATATCTTGTTTACAGGCAGTCAGTGCAGTCAAGGCCCAAGTGAGGAGGTGGCCAAGCAAGGTGGTGGCCAGTTCGACCCCGAGCCAACAATTGGTTGGCAAGGTGAGGAGACTTCTTATATACAGGGAGGTTGTGCAATAAGTAAATATACTGAGGATAATGGGAGCTGCCCTTCTCACTGCTGGTGAAGGGAGTTACACATACAGAGAGCTGGCACTGACCCTGCGGAATTGATTGATTGAAATCTATGGTTTCACACACACACACACACACACACACACACACACACACACACACCCTCCTCTGAGAGGGCCTAGAAGCAGTGACACCCACCAGCATGCGCACACCTCGCCCCAGATCTGGTTCTCCATGCCACTCTTCCAGTAAAAAGAGCCGAGAATCCTAGGAGAATTGGCTGATCCAGGGCTGGGGCAGGGAAGGTACCAAACGAGGCTGGAATTTCTTACTGTGCCAGAAAGTAGGAATGTGCTCAAAGAATGAAAAAAAAAAATGTCCAAGATTCAAGATGTCACCATGGAGAGGCTCCTGTTGGCCAAATCTGGGACAATCTGAATATCAAAACAAGGGATGCTAACAAAATGTTACACCCTTAATAAAATAGGAATCCATGACTTGACAATGATACATGAATGAGGAAATAAATGACCAAATACGTAAAGGGGAAGCTCTTCCTCATACCAAAATGCCAAGTAACCAAGGAGGGAGGAATTCGCAGACACTGTAAGAGTAATTGATTTGAACAAAGATCATCAATGGATGCTAAAACTAAAGGTCTGAGAAACGGGCTACCGACAACCTCAACATGGCTCTCCATAAAATACTTATTAATGACAGTGGGGAAAACAGCAACTTACAGAGAGAAACCAGGCCAGGAGAGAGAAAACTCCAGCACAGAATCCAGGTAGCCCTGGGTTCCAACCCTGGACAGGCCACTGTACCCTCGAAGCCTCAGATTTCTGCGGGGACATTTGTAAGGATTCAAAATAACGTCAAGCCTCCACAGATGTCCATTGGAACATTGTTCTAATAATTAAAACAGGAAACCATCTGAATGCCCATCCATGGGTTAAATAAAAACGCCTACACAGCAAGAAACTGCTCCTCAACTGTACTAGTATATACTGCAGAAATGGGGAGGGTGCAGGTGCACAGAATTACCCTGTGTATATTTTTAAAAACATAGGTTTAAAAAAAAATAGGTTAGCTAAGTGGTTAGAGCATCGGCCTGGTCAAGGGCATGTTCTTCGGTTGCAAGTTTGATCCCCGGACCTGGTCAGGGTGTATGCAGAAGGCAATCAGTCAATGTGTCTCTCTCACATCAATGTTTCTCTCACACTCTCTCTCTCTGTGTCTCCCTCCCTCCCTCCTCTCTCCCTTCCACTCTCTCTAAATATCAATGGTGAAAATATCCTTGGGTGAGAATTTAAAAAAAAAAAAAAAGCATAGAGTTGGGTGTGAATAATAAATACTGTGGTCAGGTGCTGCCCTAAAAGCTTCCCGTGACCATTCCACTCCACAGCAGGTCTCTGCCGTGTGTGCAGTCATGACCTCACGTACAGAAGGAAAAGCAAGGCATGGCAGACTGAGGAATGTGCTCAAGGTCTCACTGCTGGCAAGCGGCAGAACCAGAATGCGCATCTAGGCAGCCGGGATCACAGGCTCTAGTGCTGCTACCACAGCCTTTCAGGAACTGCAAGGAAAGCGGCCAGGAAACAAACAGCCCAAGCAAACAGCCATCTGATTACTGCAGACTAATTAGATGCAAACAGTACCCACAACCTCCAAACACACCAAGGAGGAAAGTGGGGGCAAAGTGGGGGAGTGAAGGGGAATTTCACATTGTGCAAGTTTTCCTTGTGGTTTATGAAAATAACCATGACACGTTTAGGAAGAAAAAAGAAAGGGAGAAAAAAATATATATATAGTTCCTGGTTCATAAAAAATAGATTTAAAAAAATCTAATAGGAGCATAATTCAATGAAGGCAAAACTGTCACTCAAATGTCAATATGCAGGTATTGGGGGGAACAGTCACAATTGCATGGGGGACAATAATCATGACATGCTGAAGGGGTGAGAGTTTCTCTGTGGCTCAGCGAGAAAACCAGTGGCATCATCGTGCAGCAAGTGCTCGAGGCACCCATGAGTTAACCCTCAAATGTCGCACCACTGAGAGGTGCCGTCCCATTGCCAGTGGGGCTTTGTGTGAATCCAGTCTTTGTACACAGCTGCCTGCCACAGTCGATGAGCAGCAAGATGGTCATCAAAACCAAGTGAAGAAATATTCTTTCCACAATGCCCGCCGCTCACCTCCTCTCCCAGTGACCCAGCCAGTTCTACAGTTACCCACTGACAGCCTCCCAAGTGGGCGTTCTCAGGCTGCTGGTCCCAAACTAAACCAGCAAACACATTTTTGAGACACTTAAATGCCATTTTGTACATGCAAGTAGACATTCTCAGCCTGAGCATTATCAAAATCCAATTTAAAAGAGTCTAAATAAATAGAACTTACGACTAATAAAAACACTAACAAAACTCGCTAACTCTGGATCACACCATGCACATGGTTTTTATGTGAATGATCTCATTTAAGAAACGATTTCTTCCTACCACTGAGAAGAAAGCTTCTCTCTGCTGACCTGATGGTTGGGTAGCTTTCTTTCTACCACGGCAGCCTCTAAGACACCCCCCAATCACCCCAGCCTCCCCGAATTCACACCCTAGTAATCCTGCCCCCTTGAGAGGAGGCTAGGCCATTCATCCTTGGGGAAGCATCCTTGAGGCAGCCCTGGGGAGAGGACTATCTAGCCAGGCTCAGAGGCCCGCAAGCAACCACGGGAGTGAGCATGGGAGCCGATCCTCCCCCTGCCATTACACGAGTCTGCTGGAACCCAGCCTTCCCCCTGCAGAGTTCCAGGAGGATGAATCTGCTCACCAACCAGGAAGGCGGTGCAGGTGGAGCCAGGCAGTCTCAGTTAAGAGGTGGGAGCCCTGAGGGTCCAAGACAACTTTCACCGAGTCATCCTGGAAGCAGGTATTTCTGGTCCAGCATTCTCCTTACCCAACCATCAGGTCAGCAGAGAGAAGCTTTTTTCCCAGTAATAAAGGGGGTTTCTCTTACACTTTTCTTTTCATTACAATGGAAATACAGCCAGAGTGAGATGTCCTAGGAGCCATGAGAACTGTGCTTAGTTCCTGCCTCTGATGCTTCTAACTCTGGCTCCATACTAGTCCCATCTCAACCACCTGTCCCCCACCCAGTCACTCTGTTCTTTATTCTCCATCACATCTGGGACCTCTGCATGTTAAACATCTCTTGGTTTCTCTGTTGGCTGTCAGCCTCCCCCATGAACTCTGTTTTATAGAGAAGTACTGTTAGTGCCTGGCCCCGCTGTGAGCCTTGACATCCCCATCTCTCATGGTTACAATAACACTTCTCTTGAACTGAAGAGACCCAGGAGGAAACGCAGCAAGTTCTCAACAGTACCCACTATTATAACTGGGTGACGGGGCAAAGTGGCTGGGAGGTTGAGGCTGCCCAGCGCGCCGCGTACAACATGTGCTCATAAAAGAGTGAGGACTGTTGTGGAAACAGTCACTGTAGCAAACTCTGCTTCTTTTTTCAGATTTCTTGAGAGGAAAAAGAGTTCCAATTGAAGGGCATAAAAGTGAGAGCAAAGGAGGTGTTTGGGCTCTGAGCTGAGCTGGCAGTAAGCAGGTCGCCTCCCTGGGGTGGGCTGGCCTCCCTCCCTCATCACACTCCCCATTTGCCTTTACACTGTGTTTCTCCGCCTGCCTTTGATGCTGGCTGCCTGGGTCACGCTACACTGACAATCATCCCACACCCCCTTCAGGGTGCAGCGGAGAGCACAGGTCCACAGCCCAGGGGGGAGCCCCTGCTCCTCACACCTACAGACAGGCTGAAGCCCTGTCCCACCCTCTTAAGGCCCCTTTAAAAATTTGGGGGGGAAATGAAGTCCGCTTCGGTGCAGAGATCGAGCTCACCCCAGCAGCTCTACTCATGCTATTTCATCCCCATGCCTGGCACACCTGGATGATACCCGGGGCACCTGGACAGCTCATAAAATCTGATCATAACCAAGTACATACACAGCAGGAGTGTTTGAAAAATACCAAGCGCAATGCAAAAACCAAACAGTGGAAAGAAAAACAACATAGAAAGGGCAACCATGTTAGCAAACTAACCTCAAACTTCTTTAACAAAACACATCGCATGGCATCTCAGGAGAGAAATGGATTTTGGCAAAATAATGGAACTCTTTACCCAATCCATGTTTAACACACAGTGCTTCAGAAAAATAAATTTGAGAACTACTAGTTACACAGCCCTGTGGTCCACCACCCTAGTGCCAGAATTCACCTGCTAATGTCCTAATATGCAAATTGCCCCCTGAACTGGGAGTTCAACCAGGAGTTCCAGGGAGGGTGGCCTGGCAGCCAACCGCCTGCAGTCACTTGCCCCTGATCACGCCCCCACGCCCCCTAATTGGGAGCGGGCTGGCCAGCCAACTGCCTCATCCCCTTCTCTTCCCCGCCCCACCAGCAGTCTGATCACCCTGATGGGGGCAGCCGGACCCCACCCATGCATGAATTTGAGCACTGGGCCTCTAGTCCATTTATAAAATGCCACTTGAAAATGCACCAATATTTAGGAATCCTACAACCAAACTGTTTGACTATTGTCATTCTTTGGGAGGAAATTAAATATTTTAAATCAAGTATTTCCAGCTGATCTGTTCATTAAAAAGTAAACTTTGAAGTTTCCCTTCACCACTCGAAAGGCAGGTGAGCGCCCCCCCCCCCCCCCCCCCCCCCGGGGGACTATTTCAGGATTTTACTTTTCAATGACTGGTTAAGCTTAGAAATTCGGGGCCCTCTGCTCTGGTATCCTGCTGTGAGTTCTGATGACAAGCTAAGGAGAAAGTAGTAAAGTCACAGGTCACCACTGTCACCTCTGGCTCCTCCATGTGGCAGGGCTTTTTGGGGACAGGTGTGTCAGCTAGTAAGCACTCCCCTCCCTGCGAATCCTGTTGGTTTATTCTAAAGAGTCACCTGAAGGTTGCAAAGTCAATATACAAACCTGAGTGGTTTTTTAAAAGGGCACTGGAGACATCGGAAGCGAAGCTGGGAGGCCTGGCTACTGTTACCTTGACTTTCACCATTATTTCTATGATTGCTAAAACATGCGCGCAGTTTTCTGTTGCTGCTGGTTTTACATCACTCCTCCCCCCGACCCCCAATTCAAGTAGCTTTTGAAAATCCATATAGCAGCCTAGCTGTGGAGACCCGGGAATTTCATTTCTCCGGAGTCGGGAGTCGGAGAAACCTGGGTTAAGTTCCTAGCGAGGTCGTTTTCTAGCCCTTGGAGGGACGTCTTTAACTGCCTCGCGCTCAGTTTCGCATCCGCCAAATGGGGTTAAGAGGCAAGAGCGCTGGGCCGGAGCAGAAACGCGAGCTGGCGTGGCTCTGAGACGCTTTTCTCCAGAACCGGGCGGTGGAGCGCGGGCTGGAGGTGCGCACCACGCGGACGGGCTCGGGGCGTGGGGTGCGGAGGGTGGAGGGTCAGGTCCCACGCTCCGCGCCCCGTCGTCCAAACTCACCAAGGTTTCCAACTCGCCCCTCTCCAGCCGCTCGTACTGATGGCCCGCGCCCGAGAAGCCGAGTTTCTGCAGGAACTTGGAGCAGCGTGTCTTGACCATGGTGAGCGGCCGGAGGCCCCTCGCCCAGCCTCCTGTCCCGCCGCCGGCGGCCCCCGTGAGCGTGTCTGGATCCCTGGTGAGGCCGCGGCTGGCTGCGCGCGCCCAAGCCTCCGGGGCCAGGGCCCGGTTACCAGGGAGCCGCCTACCTGCGGCCGCAGGTGAGGCCCCGCCCCGGGGCGGAGCTGCGCACCGGGCGGCACTGGGCGCACCTGGCCCGACCCCGCCCCGCGAGCTCCCGGGACTTTCAGGAGAGAAGTGGCGGGCGAGGCCGGGAGCTGCAGCTGCGCCTCAGCACCCGGGCTGCTTCCCAAACTTGCCAGAGATGAGAGCCACCTGGAGCGGGGGACGGGGAGCCAGAGGGCGAGCAAACGCTTGTTTAAAATACGGGTTCTCTGACCCCGAGTCCTTGGGTCTGGAGCGCCCACAGCCGGACTTTAACAAGCGCAGGTGACTCGCCTGGGGGCAGTGGTTAACCCCAAGGTGCCGAGAGCACGTGGACAGGAGCCGAGAGAGACTCCTACCGCTGCTGTGACCCCTGGACCAGCCACGGGGTCTCCCTGGTCTGGAGTGGGAAAAGGCCAAGACCTCACCTCGACGGAGGGCCTTGAGGCCCCCACAGCCTTTGTGCTCTGTGTGGTCTTCGGGGATCTCTGAGCCTTTGAGTCTCATCTGCAGAATGGGTTTCTGCACTTGCCGATGGAGGGATCTCGGGCAGTTTTCTTAAAATTTCAGAGCCTTAGTTTGCTGATCTGTAAAATGGTCACCATGATAGTGCCTCCTTCATAGTAAAATGGAGAGGATTTCCTGGACAGTGTTGCATAGGGAGGGCTCAGGACAAGGGCAGGGCTTGGCACAGCGTATGCTGGTGGTCTCCTCATCACCGGGGAAGCTGCTGGGCTCAAATGCCTCCCAAAGTATGTGAGTGAATGTGTAGTGTAGACGGTGCCCAGCCTCCAAAGGGGTGTATTAAAAAGTGTACGGGCTTTGGCTTCCTGTGGGACAGAATCCATAAGAAGAACCGCCACTTCGGGAGGTGGCTTTGGGGAGGCTGTGCCACTCCTCTGGGCTCGGTTCTCTGCTGTATAGAGTGGGGTTACTTAAGGAATGTAGGACACGGCATGTGTATTTGTCCATTACATTGGGCTGCCCCTTTTGAGCAAATATTTGCCACCTACCTCAACTGCAGGGAGTGGCCACCTCAGCCCTTTCAACCAGCTGGGAAGTTCTGGTGGCCCCTCGTGTTTATCCTGACTCGTCCCCCTTTACAGAAATAAAAGAGCCTGCCAGGACTGTACTGTCTGGCTCCACCAATTTCAACAAAGGCCCAAGGGTAATGGAAAAAGCAGAACTCTGGTGTGAGTCCGTCCAAATTTGAATCCGAGGCCTGTTCCTTTAAGGTGTGTGACCTTAAGCAAGTTTCTTCACCTCTCTCCACCTGTTTACTCATCCACAAAATGGGGATGATACTACCTACCTGGTCACGATCCCAAGAGAAACAGATGGCACCCTCAAACTGAGTGTTCTGGGGAGAGTTTGATAAACAGGATATTAACAAAGGTGTGGGCAGGGCGTAGAGAAACCAGAGGGATTCTGCAATTTCCCAAGGTTAGCAGCTGTGAAAAACTGCTACCATCCACGGCCTGGAAGGAAAGAGGAGAAAGCAGTTACTTGGAGGAGGTATCTGTGTGGAGCTGAGAACGTAGTAGAGGGAAATGACTCTGAAAGGAAGCCAGGGATGCAGCCTCCTGGACCAAAAAACCCAAAGAAAAAGGGAGGAGAGTGAGGAGTGGGTCTGCAGGAGCCAAGGGGGATATCGGAACCTCCTTCACAGCCCTGTGTTTACGGGTCTGAGCCAACGTTCGCGTAGGTAGAGTAGCTAGTTGGGTCTGACATTAGTAGGTCCTCAGGAAATTCCATTATTAATATAAAAGATTCATGGGAACTTGGCTTAGTTATTCCTCAGGTTCTTTCCAACTGAATTCGATTATACTAAGATAGTGTTGGATCCAGGGAAGAAAAATGTCTTGTTGGCATAGAACGTCATGCTTCCCCAAGAGAGCTATCAGGTATCTTTTCTTCAGGTGGTGCCACACCTCCAGGGAGTGACATGTTGGTCAAGCGCTTTTCTCCTGAAAGCCCGGCCTCTTGGATCCCATCACCATGGCCTCTGCTCCCACTCAGAGATGTCAGGCGGGAATTCATGGATCAAGTTGGATAATGCCCAGGGTTTTCAGGAGGAAAACTCTGGGTAGTGGATATTGTGAGACACCTGGACCTGTTGGAATGGAGAAAAATACGGAATAGACCAGCGGTCGCCAACCGGTGGTCCGCAGACCACTGGTGGTCCGTGAGGTCAGAAAGGTTGGTGACCACTGGAGTAGACCACAGAGAAAGCACTTAAAGAGATTTGCTCTGTGACTGGAAGCAGTTGAATGGGTACCCTTAGGCTTAAGTTTATTTACATTTTTTGTTCTTGTTGCATTGTGATCAGAAAAGGTAGCCTGCACACATGTCTACTAAATTTTCTTAATTTATTGAGACTTTGTGTCTGGTTTGTATGCACTATTTTATAAGTATTCAATGGCACGAGAAAAGTTGGTATATTCTTCGTAAGGGTATTGGTAAGCTGCACTCTTTTATAAATTAGTTCTGTAGCTATTCATTCTTACTTTTTAGTTATATTGTATGTCCTTTTTTTGTTTTTGGACTATTCGATCTGACACAGGAAGATAATGAAGAGTTTAACACTTCCCAGCCTAATTGCTTTCCTGTCCATTTTTTCTTTTGTCTGCCTGAATTTTTGCTTCTTTTGTTGTGCTTCTTTGTTGGTTAGTGCATATGATTTACCTGTTTGTTATCACTCTTGTAACTGTTTAATATCACCTGCAACCCATTAAAATATATTCCTTAAATTCTACTTCGTAGAGTTAAAATTGCCACTGTTTCTTCCCTGTGGCTTAAATTTGTGTGATCTGTACTTGATCTTTTTTTGGCTGTCTCGTTTCATTTTCCACCAGATTGTAAGCTCTGTGAGAGCAGGGACTCTTCCTCACTGTGTGTCCACTCGGTGTCTGGCATGGTAGACAAAAATGTTTATTGACCACGTCTCTCATAAACAGCAGATTATTGAAATTTGTTTTTAATTTGAGATCATTGCTTATAAAAGAGATATGTATTGTGTCTACCTTGCTATAGTTGTACCATTAAGTTGACTTCTATCATCCTCATTTACATTTTATTCCTATGCTTTTTAAGGCATATGATGCAATTTACTGTCATCTTTTACTTTGATTTCAGGATAAGCATTCCATTGAAAATTTTTACCAGGAACTATCTGAAAGCATTTCAGAAATGGAGGCAAATATTTATAGCATCTCTTTTGATTTCCTCTTACAGATTTAAAGGAATTTTGTTTGTGATTTTCTTCTTTTTCTAACTTGTGTTTCTTTTTCTATTTTTAGTAATTTGATGTCACTACCCCAAATTATTATTATTTGTTAGTCTTTTTGTTGTGTATTCTCCACTTTCCCCCCGGAATTACACCTGCTATTTATATTTGTTTTCAACATCCCTTCTGAGCTGTCATTTTGTTTAAGTCCTGTGGTCATCACCACTGACTTCAAGATATTTTTCCTCCAAGAGTTTTTTTTCCTGTCTTCAAACTGCAGAATTGTAGAGTCTATGCTGAATGAATCAACTCAAACAAGAGAGCTTTCTGGGAAACTTCCTGAGGTTTGCAGCTCAGAGGGATCCTGATGTCTTGGCCAGCGCTGAGTCAAGGGCGGGACTCAGCCAAAAGCAGTCTTTCTTGATTATCTGCTCTGGGCACCTTGAGCAATGAGGTCATGCTCTCCAGCTCCCATTCACTCTCTACAGGAAAATGGTGTCATTTCCCTTCCCATAAATCATCTCCCAAAGTACACCTGTTGGGAAGCCCTGATGCAATCCCGACACACCTGAAATTTATAATAAACCTCACAAATTATAAGGTTGGCATTTGAAGGCATCCTTTTAAGAAGGGGTATAATACAAAGGGCATATTTTGCAAGCATATATGTTTTTAATTTTAGGACATAGTATGAAGTTATGTCTTTTTATATAAACCCTCAATTCTGTTTTTTTTTATTTTTTAATATATTTTTTATTGATTTCAGAGGGGAAGGGAGAGAGAGATAGAAACATCAATGATGAGAGAGAATCATTGATTGACTGCCTCCTGCATGCCCCACACTGGGGATCGGAGTCCAAAACCCAGGAATATGCCCTGACCAGGAATTAAACTATGACCTCCTGGTTCATAAGTCGACACTCAACCACTGAGCCACACCGGCCGGGCTCTATTTGTTTTTAATTGGCACACAGGGAATAATATAATGATTTCATAGATAAAAATTTGCAGTTTAAGGAGGTAAGCCCTTGCGTTCACTCAGCAAATATTCTTAAGCACCTGCCCTGTGGCATTGGAGACAGACCCCTGAACACAACAGACTTTATTCTGCACTCTTGTGTCTTATTTCCTAGTGGCTGCCACAGGCTGCAAACAAGTCAATGTGTAGTGCAATGCCGGGCAGTGAATATAGTGGGTTGAGCAATGGCCCCCCCAAAAGCATGTGCTCACGTTCTCATCCTCAGAAACTGGAAATGCAACTTTATTTGGAAGGACAATCTTTGAAGATATAATTACATTAAGGATCTTGAGATGATCATCTTAGATTAACTGGTTGGGCCCTATGTGCAATGACTGGTGTCCTTATAAGAGTCGGAAGAGGAGACACACCCACATAGGGAGAAGGCCATGTGAAGATGGAGGCAGAAATTGGAGTGATGAGGCCATAAGCCAAGGACCCCTGAGGCCCCCAGGAGCTGGGAGAGGTAAGGAAGGATCCTCCCCTGGAGTCTTGAGAGGGAGGGTGGCCCTGCTGACACCTTGATTTCAGACTTTTGGCCTCCAGAACTGGGAGAGAATAGATTTAAGCCAACCAGTGTGGCCACTGCTGCCCCAGCCCCAGGACACTAGTAGAGTGAACGGTGCTATGAGGAAAGTCCAGACTCGAACAAGCCAGAGCCGCCAAGCCCTGGCCCCAGCTCCCTCCCCACATGCCCACTCCAGCCATGCCAAACCCCTTCTTGGTCCACCCTCCCTCCACCCCCCAGTGCAAGCGCTCTCCCCTCCCCCTTTGCTTGAGCTGTCCCCTCTGCCTGCATTCCTCCATAGGGTCCTCTCACCCAAACTCTTTTCCCTCTTAAGTCCTGCTCGCTCGTCAGGTTTTATCTGAATTGTCCCTTCTCCTGAGAGGCCCCTCCTGATCCTTGGACCGAGTGAGATGTCCTGCAAAGGGATCCCCACCATCCCTGTGGTTTCCAAAAAGTCTTGGCCCTTTATTACAGTCACAAGTTTAAACAAAGGTGCTGGAGACAAACAGCTCAGATGGCCATCAGGGCGTGGCCCATCCACGTGGTGGAATAAAACTGAAGTGCTGATCATGCTGCAACATGGATGAACCTTGGAAGCATCATGCTAAGTACAGACACTAGATACAAAAGGCCACATGTTGTATGATTCCCTGCATATGAAATGTCCAGACTAGACACATCCATAAAGACAGAAAGCAGCTTAGTGGTTGCCAGGGCCTGGGGGAGGGAGGAACTTGGAGGTATGGATTTTTTGGGGGGTGGGGGAGAGGGGGGAGGTAATGACAATGCTCTGGAATTAGAGGGGATGGTGGCGGGACCTCGTGAATATAGTAAAACCCTCTGAGTTGCACACTTCAAAAATGGTCAAACATGGTAAGTTTTATCTCAACAGAGATATACTTTAAAAGGAGGCACTGAATACCGATTTGTTGAATGGAGAATGAATGAGTTACTACTTCAGTGAACCAGGAAGCTGAATGTACGACTTCTGCTGGCTTTTTAATATAATAAACATTAAAGTTCCTAGTTACCCTCTCTGGAAGCTGCTGGAGCCCAAAGGCTCCCAGGTTGGCTTGTGCCCGAAGGGGCGGGTTAGTTCTGGGGAGGGAGCTGATGGATGGGGTGTGACTTTCTGTTCCCGGGTTTGGTGAAGCCATTTCCAGACTCCTCTCTCTGGGGCTGAGGTCTTCTGAAGGGGCTTGGAATCCCTTCAAACAGAGGAAGAAAGAGGTGGGGGTCTCCCCCACCCTCCTGGCTCCCCCTGCCGTCAATCCTCCATGAAGCATGAGCAAGCTCATAGCCCTCCGTGCTTCCCACAGCTGACGCCACTGGACACCTCCCATCCGTCCACACTCACCTTGAAGGGAAGGGTGCCTCCTGTGGCTTTTTGCTTGAAGGGTTTTATTTTGGCGCCAGGGGCCAGACATGGAGTTAATAGCCCGAGGCACTGTCTACACCGTGTCCCAGCACCCTCCCAAAGGATCAGGACCCAGTCGCCCACAGAGGTGATCATTGGGAGAACACACCCTTTATTTCACCTGTCTCACTTCCCCCCTCTGCTACTTTTGTTTCCTAGGATTGCACCCTGGGAACTGGGAGCCCATTTCATAAAGCCAGACTCCTCATACTGGCCACAGGGTCCCCTGTTATCTGGCCCCATCTGTCAACTCCACTCCTCCTGCCCCAGCCCCACCCCACCAGTCTCTGGGCTGTTTGCCAAACAGCTGAGCTCGGTCCAGCCCCCGGCCCCTCCACCGGACTGTTCTCCCCCCAGCAACTGGCAGGGCCCAACCCCCATCCCTCCAGGCCTGGACGTCAGTGTCCCTCCCCAGGGAAGCCTTCCCTTCCCACGGATTAAAGCACAGCTGTGGGCCGCCCTGCTGGGCGCACACTCTGTCCTAGTTCACCGAGTGGAACTTGTACTGGGTGTACTTTTCTGTAGGCAAATTTTGCTTCAATAAAAAAGTCTGTTAAATTTGTTTTTATAAAGCAGATGAAAGTTTAGTAACATAGTCGTGTGTCCCACGAACTTATTAATGACAAAGGGAACACGGTCGCTTTCCAGTGGAGAAGCGTGGCAGACCCCACATTAACCAAGGAGGCCCTTCCGTGACCAGTGAAGTGGCGAATGAGCCCGTGTGGCTCAGAGAAATGGGCCAAGAACAGTGTCACTGCTGGGTGTTCCTGGCAAAGGGCTTACAGATCTCATCACCAGGAAGCAGCACATCCACCCTGGGGGCTTCTGAGAACCAAGCAGGCTGTGCGCTTCAAAAATGTCATCATTAGGGAAATCAAGGAATGTTCCAGATTAAAAGAGACTAAAGAGTCATACCAATGAAATGCAACCTGTGATCCTGGGCCCAGAAAAAATATCTTTATCTTTTGCCCTAAAGAACATTAGTGGGACAACTGATGAGTTTGGGTAAGGTCTGTAGATAATAGTATTATACAGGGGTGGGCAAAAGTTGGTTTACAGTTGTTTGTATGGAAAATAATACAATAACTAATCAATAATCCTCCTATATAATAAAAGGCTAATATGCAAATTGTCCCCTTAGGAGTTCCACCAATCGGGAGTTTGACTGCTCGCTATGATGTGCACTGACCACCAGGGGGCGGCGCGGAATGAAGAAAGGTCCCGGCTGACAGCTGGGGGAAGGAAGGCCCCTATCGGTCCTGATTGCCAGCGAGGCCTAGGGACCCTACCTGTGCATGAATTTTGTGCACTGGGCTTCTAGTACAAGAATAAACTGTTTTTGCAGACTCCCAACTATAAACCTACTTTTGTCCCACCGTGTATTAATATGAATTCTCTGGTTTTGATCATGGGACTCTAGTTATGTAAGGGAATGTCCCTTTTTTGAAAGCACACCCTAAAGTTTTGGGGAGTAAGAAAGGGAGGGGAGGAGAGAGAGTGTACACCTGGGCGGGGACTTTGAGAATCTGATGAAGAACACAAGCAAATCTGAAAAGGTCACACGTTGTATGATTCCACTGTCTGACGTTCTTGACGTGACAACAGTATAGAGCCGGAGAGCAGACTATCGCTCGGCAGAGGGGAGGGCTGGTGTGGGGAGGAGGGTGGCTGTGCTGTGAAGGCAGTGAGGAGAGCTATCTATGGGCGATGGGGCAGTTCTGTATCTTGGTGGAGGTGGTGCTTGCATGAATCTCTACAAGCAACCACATGCCAGAAACCACACCCGCTCTGTGCCCATCAGTCCCCCCCGGCTTCGATAAGGCACCGAGAAACGCAAGACGGAACCATGGGGGGACCTGAGCGAGGGCTGCACAGGGCCTCTCTGTACCATCTGCGCTGCTTTCTGTGAATCTATTAACTATGCAAAATAAAAAGCTTAAAAAGTAAAAGAAACAGTGTTTCTCTGCCACCTTACAGTCCCCTACCCTGATTAATTTTTCTCCTTAGCTTTTATTCACTGACTTCACCCATGTGTTTATGGGTACCGTCAGAGCCCCCTACTGGACTGTCACCGCCCCCCCCCCCTTTCCTGATTTATCCCCAACACCTAGAAGAGTGCCTGGCACATAGCAGGCAAATTGATAAACGAATAAGAGAGCCATAGCTAGAGGCAACTGAGGGTCTGGGCCACAGTGAAACTGAAGGGAGGCACGCCCAGGGCAACGGCCATCTTAAAGTACATCAGGCTCCTCTGGGAAGATGGGGGCCTGGTGGGGAAGGGGGGGGGGGCAGGACTAGATGCTGCCGCTGTAATAGCTTCCTCCTGACTGCGGGTCTCCTGCCATTTGTACCGTGTAGCCTGGAAACAAAGAGACATCTGATAACCAGCTTGGGTGGGAACCGCGAACCCAGTTAAACCAGTAGGAAAGCTGGTCTATTCATTCAACAAATATTTATTGAGAGCCGGCAGAGAGGAGAGAGGTTGCTTGCCACAGGTGATAACAATAGTAGCACACATTACTGCTGACTTGGCGGCGAGCGCTACCTTCCTTACATAACTAGATTTCTGCCCTCACTTCAGCCACGTGCCATGTTCACGGTCAGCGGCCCTGTTTCGCTGAAGAGGGAATGTATGTGGTCCTCCGCCCAGGTCCCCTGGGACCTCTTCTTGTGGGGGCGGGGGGCCTCCCCCTTCTAAAATCCAACACCTGTGGGTCTTTGGAGGCCAGATCTGGCAGTGCCCAAGACCAAAGTGCCTGGACATGTTCTCATCCCCAGGACTTCCCTTGACCATGGCTGGCAAGCCCAAGGCAGAAGCCCAGCTTCTGGCCCCCAGGAGGGACAACACAGGTCAAGCTCACCCTCCAGAGCTCCCTGCTGGCCAGGCCGAGCTGGCACCTGACCTGAAACCACACCCTTGCCTCTCCTATTCCCTTCGCTTCCTTCTAGTTGCTGCTGGAAGGACGTCCTTAACGAAAGACATCCTTGCCCTTGAGTCTTATCTCAGGGTCTGCTTCTGGGGAACCCGGCCCAGGACAGAATTGGAGGCACAGAATGGTTGAGTAACTGGACCACAGCCACACAGCTAAGAGAAGAGGGAGAGCCAGAAGTTGTGTCCCTGGAGTCAGATTCCAGAACCTGCACCCCTACCCATCAGGCTGCACTGCCTCCCCAGAGGGACGCATTCATTCACTCACGGTCCTGTTGTGACCACCCAGCTGCCAGGCTCAGAGCCCATGGGCCAAGGGGATTCTCAGGCCCCTGTGCAGAAGCTCTCGGCCTCTTTAGGAAGGCCGACTCAACCCCATCCATTTGGTCATTCCCCACTTCAATCATCCAGTGCCGGGGACCTACTGTGTGCCTGCACCACGCTAGCTGTGAGAGGGAAGGGACTTGGACGTGGTCCCTGCCCTGCAAGAACTCTAGGTCCCGTGGAGAAGGAGCAAACACGTGGCGAGTGTCGCAATGTTTCTGCCTGCAGGACCCGGCGGGGACGCAACAAAGCACGTGTCAGTCTGCAGGGAATGATACACATCGGGATCTAAACAGAACAGAGAGAGCGGCGGGGAGACGGGCGGAGGCGCACTAGGAGAGGAGCAGTTGCATAACATCTGAGGCCCTTGGCTGGGCCGAAAGGAGGACGTGTGCTGTCGCCTGGGCTCTGGAGGAAACACCCAGAGGTGGCCCAGGCTCCCAGGCTCCACTTCTTTGGGACCTTGAACCACGTATCGCACCCCCGCAGCCTGGGCCTCTCTTATCTCTCTGAAAGGGGAACACTTACACACAGCTTGCGGGTGGTCACGAAGGTTACCTGAGGATGACCTGGCCCTGATGGAGCCCTGGATGGAGCCCACAGGGCTGCAAGGTGGGCTTGGGCAGGGGTCTGGGGGCACCAATCACATACCTGCAGGTGCTCATGGCAGAGGATGGGCGCCCTTTTGGAAACCCTACAAAGCCTGCAGATGGACTGGCAGCTGTGCTGCCTATGGGGGCTGTCATTGCTGAGACCTGCTGAGGCGGGGGAGGTGGTCTTTGGTACCCACATGTGAGCCCCAGACCTGAGCACTGTTCGTCGGAGCCTGGAGCTTCACCGGCTTCCATGGGTCTTTGGGCCAAGCCAGGCAGCGAAGAGGACCTGGGGACACTGGGAAGGATTTCAGTAGACAGGACTGGCATAGACTCTGGGGGGGAATCCGCTCTGGGCCAGCTCTCACTCTACCACTGACCTCCGGGCGTCCTCCACAGACCGCCCCGCTGTCTGAGCCTCTCTTCTCACAAGCGAGAACAGAAGAATGGCCACCTCCAGGCTGTTAAGGATGGACTGACACGAGCTTAAATGAGGTGAAGCTAAATTACTTGGCCAGTTCGTTCAGCGATCTGCCTCAGTTTCAAGGAATTTCCCTAGCTTCTTACTGTCCTGCCTCAGCAGGACATCAAGTTTGCCAAGACTAAGCCAGGGGAGGGAGGGAGATGATCTGTCCTTCTCAGCTTCCCTCAGGGGAGGTGGGACATGGTCCCCAGCCACCCACCTACCCATACAACACCATTATCAAGTGCCTTTTATGTGCCAGAGATTATGTGAGGAGCTGGGGGGTGGGCGAGGGGACTGGTAGAAGCTGCAGGTAAACTAGCACAGGTACTCTCTCCAACCCATGTTTAGACGAACCATTGCCTCCTGCCTCATTACACATTTTCTTAGTGTCTTGCTTAGGGGTCCCCCAGAAGCAAACTCTGAAAAGATTTGAATGCAAGTGGTTTTCATGGGCGACTACAGGAAACTGGCAGCAGGTGGGGGGCGGGGGAATGAAGCCAGGAAGGGAGGGAACCCATAAAGGGGCATGGAGACCGTTACCAGGATGGACACCCAGAGCTCAGTCTTACTGAGGAGAGAGGCAGCTGGAGTGTTGACCCATCGGCCTCCATCCCTCTCCAGGCGTCAGCTCTGCAGCGCTCCCACTTGGCCCACCCTGTCTGGGCTGAGCAGGCTCCTGCGGCAGGAAAGGAAAGATGCTCCAGCAGGGGGCCAGGTGGACTCAGGAAGCAGCTTTTTGCAGGAGAGAAGGCTGAGGTCAGGGGCCGGGACACCAAGCGTTTACCACACTGAGGTTGATGTTGCACTTTCACATCCATATTCCGGTTGGTAAGTCTGCTCTGCCCGCTCCTTTGCATACGTTAGGAGCTCTGCAGACCTGTCTTTCTGTCCTCCCTGTGCCATTTCCTGTGCTGCTGGCGAAACACACCTCAGCAAGATCAGGAGGAAAATGTTCCATCTTCTACAGCTGCCAGGAATGAGGCCCTGTTCTACACCACGAACTGTCCTTGCAATTGTTATTACTCTCACCTTGCTAAATGCAAAATAAATCAGCCTCAGAGAACCACACAAAACAAAGTACAGCTTAGTGAACCGTTATCAGGTGTGAACCCCTTAAAACCACCAGCTGGAACGAAGATGGAACGGCCACCTTCCCCTGGTACCCCCCCACCCCCCCCCCTCCAATGCGCCCCTTCTCCTGAGGTTTATGATCCTATGCTCATCGCTTGCTCACGGGCCACTCTAGTCCTGCCTTGCCTGCCTTGTTAACTTGATGTGTCCTTAAAGGCCTCTAGACTAGAGGTTTCCCATCTGTATTATTTCCCTAGGGCTGCTGTAACAGATGACCATAAACTTGCTCACTTCAGAGTGGCCCCGGCCGGGCAGCTCAGTTGGTTGGAGCATCGTCCCCATACACCCAGGGTTCAGGTTCGATCCCCGGTCAGGACACATGTAAGAATCAACCAATGAATTCATAAATAAATTGATGCCTCTCTTCCTCCCCCCCCCTCTAAAATCAATACTTTTTTTCAAAAAATTAAAAAACCACATGATTCTCTTACAATTCTGGGGGCCAGATGTCTGAAACAGTCTTACTGGACTCAAGCCAAGGTGTCCGCAGGGCTGCATCCTTCGGAGGCTCCAGGGAGAACCCATTCCCCTCTCTTTTCCGCATTCCTGGGGTCAGGACACTTCCTCCATCTTCAAAACCCACCTGCCTCCAACCCACCTGTCTCCCTCTTACAAGGACCTTGTGATGACACTGGACTCACCGGGATAATCCAGGATCATCTCCCACCTCAAGGTCCTTACCTCAGTCATATCTACCGAGTCCCTTTTGCCATGTCAGGGCACACAGTCACAGATTCCGGGGATTGGGACGCGGATAGTTTGGGGCCATTCTTCTGCTGACCACACCACCCATCCATTTCCTCCCTTACAGTTTATCTGTTGAGAAACCCCGCCCTCTGACCTGCAGCGTTCCCTGCGGCCTGGATTTTGCTGATTCAGGCACCAAGTGCACTTCTGCATGTTTCTCCGTCCTTGGAATTCCCTGCAAACCCGCAGTGGGCCCCGAGGCTGGGTGGGGCTCAGGCCCATTTCCACCCCCCAACCCTGTGTCCTTCCGTCAGAGGCTGCTAATGTCTGCTGGTTTCTCTTTGTGATGATAGTGCCCGTGGCCACGCAGTGTCCAGAGCCACTGATTCACTAGGGATGGCAAATTGCGATTTCTAATTCTATCATTTCCTTTTCACTTATTAGTTGGAATACAGAGATGGCTTTTCCTCATCTACAATTTGTTACCAGTTGGTCCAGGAAAGGCGGAATCGCTGCTCGATCCTTCCCTTTACCAGTTTTCAAGATAACTAACTGCTTCCTTATCATCCTCTGAAAGAGACCCACTGCTTTAAAAAACCATTTTTGTGAACTCGTGAATTTAAACATAGATGGGTTTCAATTTCTCACAATGCCATCCTTACTGACGCTCTGCTGTCACGTCTTTGGCCAGTGGAGTCCCCTCCAGCTGCTCTGAGCCCTTTGGACAACATCCTAGGAGTCTTCCTTAGGCAGCGCCCTGCCATTAAGGAAAATAAAATATTCCGGCCTCATCTTGTACAGGTCCCATCCTGGAATTGTGAACGGAGGGGAGCGTGCCTCACGGGAGACCCCCAAGGAAGGACGAGATATAGTCGAAAGCTTTATTTCCATGGAATTACACCCCTGGGTTTCCAAAGTCTCATTTGCCTCCGTCCACTCATAGGAGAATGTAGCTGGGGTTTCAGGAGAGGGAAAAGCAGAGTCAGTGCCCAGAGCTTCCGTTCCATGTTGGAGCAGGGTCCAGCCAGCACCAGGCTCGTTGAGTCTATCAGTCCATCGTGTAAGGGGTTTGCTTGGCCGTGGGCCATAGGGGCGAGTGCAAGAGAACCAAGGGAGCAAGCCCCGCGCAACAGTCCCAAGAGTCCCAAGAACACAAGAGCAAGAGAGTGAACTTCTCTGTTTTGGGAGTTTTGTGCCCTTGCTGTGGCCACGCCCATTCTGGCCAACCATCTCTGTCCCTGGGTGTGATTGACAGGCAAGTGTCTTCCCTATGTCACCCCAACTTTACTGGGCAGGCGTCTGTCTTTCCTATGTGGCTCCCTCCTCCTCTCCCCCCTGATTTGCAGGGAACATGCCTATAATACCTGGCCTTCCCTTTGCTTCTTTCCTGTTATTAATAACTAGTTAATTACAACGGTATCAGAATCAGATATTTCTCCAAGAAACCCTGCTTTTAAATTTTTAAAAAGGAGAAATGGCATTTTAAGACCACACCTGTGTATTAGGCGCCCAACGTGACCTCTTTGTCTAGGCCAGTGGTTCTCAACCTGTGGGTCGCGACCCCTTTGGCAGTCAAACGACCCTTTCACAGGGGTCGCCTAAGACCATCCTGCATATCAGATATTTACATTATGATTCATAACAGTAGCAGCATTACAGTTATGAAGTAGCAACGAAAATAATTTTATGGTTGGGTCACAACATGAGGACTTGTATTTAAAGGGCCAGAAGGTTGAGAACCACTGGTCTAGGCCCTTATAGGGGGTAGCACTAGCTAATATGAGTGTTTTTTTTTCAATGAAATTCATGGTGAGTTCACACCACAAACCTCCACAATGTCTACACGTGGATGGCTGGTCATCCACTTCAAAGCTTGCTCCTGATCTGCTATTTGATTGGCATCTCTGCCCTTTCAAAGGTGTAAATCCTATGAGCTTCTCTCACATGCTCGGAGGTAAATGAAACAAGATTTCTATCTCCCTGTTAGAGTTCTCGTGTTTCCCCAGCCTTGGCGACAAGCAAACCTGGGGCAAGTCACATCCATGTTAGCTCAGAGCCCAGCCCCAGCCTCCTGGCCTTCCGGTGTCCAGCTCCTCCACCCCTTGTCTCCCTGTGGGCCCCAGGGAACAAGGACTTCCTTTTTTTATTTTTAATATGTTTTTATTGACTTCAGAGAGGAAGGGAGAGGGAGAGAGAGAGATAGAAACATCCACGATGAGAGAGAATAATTGATCGGCTGCCTCCTGCATGCCCCACACTGGGGATAGCACCTGCAACCCGGGCAGGTGCCCTGACCGGGAATTGAACTGTGACCTCCTGGTTCACAGGTCAACGCTCAACCACTGAGCCACGCTGGCTGGGCAAAAGCTTTCTTGAGGCTCGCTGAGGCACCACAGCTCTTGCAGCTCAGAGGCCCCCTTGTCCCCTTTCTGGGACTTGGGGAGCCCTGGGCTACCACAACCTCCTCCCTCACCATCTCTTGCCAGGTCACTGCCTTGCAGCCTCCCCACCTAGTCTGGGTGGGGGGCTCCCTGCTCTTCCCAGCAGCCCCCAAACCTCCTTCCCTCTCTCCCTCAGGAGGCCCACCCTTTAGAATCAGGCCCCTGGTGACATCCTGGAGCTTACTCTCAGGAGTCCTACGACAGCATGTGGATTAAGCCACTAGCTTGGCCCTGCTATCCCTGCTTTGGTAAGAAGAGCTGGTTCTTTCCTAACACCTGATATGTACCAGGAAGCATTTTAAGTGCTTTGTATACCTTAACCAGTTTCCACCTTAAGGCCAGCGTCGGAGGCAGGTGCTATCAGCTGCACATGTCATGGGTGAGGAGCCTTTGATTCAGGGTCACCTAGGACATGAGAGAAGGAGCCAGCTCCCACCCACTGACCGTGGGGCTCCAGACTAGGCGCTTCTAGCCAGGAGAGCCTGCTAATGTCTGTACCACTGAAGACCAGTCCTCCGCATCCTTTGGGGAAGGAGCCAGAACCTGCATAAATAAATCGACTTAACGTAGGGAATGGAACCACTCCTAGGCCGACTGTCTTTCTCTAGGACAGTAAGCCCTGAGCTTGAGCGAGCAGCAGAATCCCTGGGGGTGAGGGGTGTTAAAACACAGATCGCTGGGCCCAACCTCAGAGTTTCTGATTCAGTAGAGCTGGGGTGGGCCAGGGAACCTGCATTTCTAACAAGTGTTAACAGTGGTGCTGATACTGATGCGGGTGGTCCGGGGACCCCACTTTGGGAACCACTGTCCACCCTGGAAGAACAGGACTTGGCTCTTGGCGCCCTCCCAGGACACAGCGTGGCGGTTCCAACGTGATTCTTCTCATCCAGGTGGTCCTGCGATCACTGACCATCGCGTTAAAAAAACATTAATCCTCCTCTGGCAGAGATGCATTCTGAAGCAATCACAGGGGATGTATGTCATGTCTGGGTCTTACTTTAAAATATGAGGGTATAAATGAAACAACGGTCGCTGGCTATTGAGTCCAAAAAGGTTATACCACTCCCTATACCTACTTTATATTTGCAAGTGTTAATAATGAACAGTGTTTATTTTGTGTAGATAAGAAAGCGCTGGCTCCCTCACCTCGTAACTACATGAACATGAGCCGGAAGTTGCACTATTTGAGCCTCAGTTTTTTCTGCTATTGAGCAGATGATGGCGTCTTTCCATTGTGGAGGGGACAGTGGTGTTAGACCTGTAGCACCCACCCTGGCACATAACTCATGAACTTGTAATTGCTGCCATTTATTCCGCTCTCCGCATTCTCCAGCCCAGGCCTGGCCAGGGCAGCGCCTCATGGGCAGGCGACTCACTCATCTCAAGGCACCTGCTCAACGGGTTCCTGGGTTGAGAGTGGAACAAGCCAGGAGCCTGCCTGTCTGGCAGCAGGAGGGTTGGTGTGGAATGTGGAGCAGATAGGTCATGTGGGTGCCCTGAGCGTGAGGCCTCCGGGCAGTCATGGGCAGGATGGCGGCTCAGGAGCTCCGCTGGACGCCAAGCACTGTGGCTTGGACCTGTTGGGCATCTGTTTACCAGGTAATCAAGTCTGGGGCAGGAACCCTGGCATCCAGTTCAAAGGTGGTTGCCAAACTGTCCCGATCAAGGTGTTTTTTGCTTGGTTTTGATTACAGCTAACAGAAACTCATTTATGTTTGCCTAAGCCGAAGTCAGGGGCGCTGGCGACTGGGGACCATGAAGTTGTTTCCTTGAACTTCAGTATAAGGAGGGCAGCCAAGTCTCTTATCAATTGGAAGCAAGCCCTGGAAGGCTGTCAAGAGCCCCAGTGGTCTCTCTCTCTCTCTCTCTCTCTCTCTCTCTCTCTCTCTCTCTCTTTCTCTCTTCCTCTCACTCTTTCTCCTCCTCTCCTCCTCCTCCTTTCCCTCCTCCTCCTCCTCCTTCATATACACAGCAGGAAGTAGCCTCCACACAGTTTGAGTCCATCACTTCTGTTCATTCAACCAGCAGAGCCTGCTAATGTCTGCCCAGCACTTCCTGTGTGCCAGGTCTTACGGGGGGCGGGGGGGGGGGGGGCGGGCGGGAGACACCGTTTTCCTGTCAGGGGCCATTTGGATGTTTATAACATCATTCACGGGCCATACAAAATTACCAATTTAAAAATTAGCCTGCTATATTTGGTCAAACATTTAATGAACTCACCCCAGACCAAATGATTTTTCGGGCCTTATACAGCCCTCGGGCCGAACGTTCCCCACCCTTGCAGCTTAGGCACAAGGCTTCACCACCAGGATTTCATGTCGCCCCACGGTGGCCTTGGTAGCTGTTTTCATCATTCCAAGTTCCAGAGAAGGAAACCGAAGCACTGAGGTTTCAAGAAACTGCCTGAAACCACACGTTTGAAATAAGAGTCAGAGCAGGATTTGAAGGGTGTCCTAGTCCCCTATCACATTAGTTTCTAGCACATTCCTGGGGGAGCGGGGATTCTGATTGGTCTAGCTTGAGGCAGGTGTCTGTTTCTGGGCCAATCAACTTTGGAGGTGGTTCTCAGAGCACCAACTGGGACTCCCAGGCCCAGCATTAGGGAGCCATACTCAGATGGGGCAGTGAGCTGGCACATGGTCTCAGCAAGATTCCAAGAATGTCCCCTCCCTCCTTCCTAGAGATACCATTTCCTATCTTCCTCAGGCACACAAAACCCTGCTGCATTCATCTGTCCACTAAGAAGTTAGAAGTGGCCGTGGTTCAAATCCTGCCTCTGCCATTTTCCTAATGGTCTGCTCTTGGGCAAAGAGTTACCGCTCTGAGCCTGAGAGTCTTGATCTGGATCACAATACTGGCCTCTCGGGGATGTGGGGAGAACCAGATAACAACCCAGGTAAACTCTTCAGTGTTTCCATATTGGTTTTAGGGTCAAGTTCAAACTCAAGATGTGAGTTGGCTGGCACCTGCTTAACTTTCTACCCTCTATGTCCCTACTCCCAGAGTGGCCCCTTTGTCCAGCCATGCTCAACTACTTGCATGTAGTCCCTTGAACTTCTCTGGTCTGTGCCTTTGCACATACTGTGCACTCTGCCTGGGATGCCCTTCCTCTCACACCATCTAACTTAGCTAACTGGCTCACTGTTGTGGATTGATTGGTGTCTCCCAAAGGGTATGTCCACATCCTAAATCTCAGAGCCCAGAACCTGTGAGTATGACCTTATTTGGAAGTTGGGTCTTTGCAGATGTGTCTCAGTTAAGGATCTTGAGGTGAGATCATCCTGGATTTAGGATGGGCCCTAAATCCAACTATAAGTATCCTTATAGAAGCAAGGAGAGGGGAATTTGGAACACAGACACAGAGGGAAAGGCCGTGGGAAGATGGTGGTGGAAACTGGAGTGATGCATCTACAAACCAAGCAATGCCATGGGTTGCTGGTAGCCACCTGGGAGCTGGGACAGAGGCATGGACAGATTCTCCCCCAGAGCCCCCAGAAGGAGCTAACCCTGGTGACACCTTGATTTTGGACCTCTGGCCTCCAGAGCTGTGGGAGAGTAAGTGCGTTCCTGTTGTTTTAAACCACCCAGGTTATGGTCATTTTTATGGCAGCCACTGGGAAACTCACCCTCAGAAACAGCTCAGACAGTGCCTCCCCTGAGAAGCCCTCCCTGACTTCTCACCCTGACTAGGTGCCCAGGGCCCATGAATGGCTTTACCCTAGCACTTCCCAGGGTGCCTGTGATGGCCCACACACCGTGCGTCTCCTCTGGAAAGCAGGTATCTTTGTCTCCAGTGGCTTAGACGACAGCAGTGCTTCCTGGGGAAAGGAGTCCACAATCCAGCAGCCTCAACACTCAGCCCAGCTGACACAGGAGGGTGGGACTTCAGGCAGACAGATGCCTGCAGGGAGGAGTCTGTTTGGGGGCTGAGCACCTCCCACCCAGGGCCTATTCACCTCCTCCCCGGTGGAAGCAATGGACCTTCCCTGGGGTTATAAGATAGGATTTATCCTGCACTTTCATCTTCACCCTTTCCCTTTAGACTACCTTGCTGACCTGTGTGGGAATGTTTTAGAAAAAGACTTGGGATCAGGCAGTTAGTTCATCCTGGCAGCTCAGATGAAAATGGCCCCAGGAAAGATTGTAATTGTCCCTTTACCCAAGGAACAGAGAGGCTGTGTCATTGTTCCTTCCTATAGAAAAGCTGCTTCCGAGGGGGAGGCCCCAGGCAGGCCCTGCCTTTAGCCAAGTGCCTGGGGGGCCAGGCACTTTTCAGTGGCCTCAGAGAAGCCCTTTGTCTCCGAGGCAGGGCCAAAGCAGCCCAGGGGCCTGTCCACTATTTCCCGTCTTCCTGGTGTCCCTGCTCCTGGGCCCTGTTAGGGGGGGACTGCGCCCTCTCAAAGGCTGGGCCCCGCCCACTACGGCTGGGACACAGTCCTCAGACGGCTCAGAGGTGGTGGCCACGGCTTCTTCTGTCTCTTCAATATGGGAGGTCTCGTGTGGCAAGAAAGAAAACTCCAGACTGGGGATTGGGAGCAGTGGGACCCGCCTCCTGCAGTTCAGGAGACAATGGGAGATGGGGCCCTGGCGTGACAGTGGCCTGCTCTGCCAGCGTTGGCGGCCTCGGAGAATTGCTTCACCCCTCAGCTCCCTCTGTGGGACCGAGGAAAGCGAACACACTCTGGGACGGTACCGGTGCCAGCTTCCTGGTGTGATACTGCCCTGTGGTTGCGCAAGGTGTCATCTTGGGGGATGGACTCCCCGTTCGTTTCCTTGCCTGTCTCATCAATGTTCCATTGTTTCAAATAAAATGTTTTTTAAAATCAGTTTTTAAAAAGAAAAGAATACAGGTGGATGATCCGAATATGAGACATCATCTGACTTTGACAATTAATGGCTCCCCCCAAAAGTGTTTTTTCTTCCTGTAATTTGCACCAAGATAATAATAATAAGGAATGATAACCATGCCCATCAAGCACTTAACACCCATCCATCATCTCACACAATCCTCCCCAGCAATTCTGAAAGGCAGCCACTCTTATCACACCCATTTCACAGAGGAGGAAACCGAGGGTGAGAGAAGGTAAGCAGCTGGCTCAGGATTGGAACCCAGACTGACCCGTCTGTGCTCGCTCGGCCCCGTCTGCTGGGCAGCCCCTAAGTGGGGATGAGCTCAGCCCTGTCCCCAGCGCCCTGTGTGGGATCACACACGAGCAGCCCCCCTCTGGGCCTCGGGGGCTGGAGGGATGCGCTCAATAGGCCAGAACTAGCAGAGCAGCTGGGCCTCCGGAGTCTGAGCTGTGGGTAGGACAGGCCCGGATTCCAGGCCCCGGCCCTTACTGGCTGTGTGACTTTGGGCGAGTCCTTTCAGATTTCTGACACTCAGGTCTCTGCTGGGTGTAATTGTTTGCTTCCACCGTGTGTGGCCAGCCCTGAGCGGACAGTCCCTTAGACCCACGGTCCTCAGCCCTGGTGAGCCCTGCTCCTGTAGACCCCTCTCTCTGCCAGGAGCTACAGCCACCCACGCCCCAGGTCCCTTCCAGACCAGTGAGATCCCCCCTCAGGACATGTGGGAGACTGGGCATTTCATGGGTCACCCGAGCGGTGGCCCCTGGCTTGCCCCCAGGAAGTGTGTGAATACGTTCCACTCTGAGGCTTGTGCCCAGAGTGAAGAGACATAACCTTGTTCTCTGAAACGTCTCCTGACTGGACATTCTTGGGCAAAGTGGTCCTTCTTTTCCATCAACGTGAAGGTCCAGGCCTCCCCAGGCCGTGTGACGGATGCCCACTTCATACACCGTTTACACGAGTCACTCGGCTGTTTCTCCCTCATGTTCTACATGCAAAAACAGTAAGAATTCTTTAAATGCACTGATGCTCAGAAATGGCACACACACCAAGGCCATCAATCTCCACTTTAAGCGGGACTGGGACTATTTTCTAAGAGAGTGTGTATTGTGTGCATGGGTGGGGACGTGCAGGGGGACAGGGGACAGGACAGTGGCTTGTTTTTAAAATATGGGTACTCAGGTGTTGCCTCCACATTTGGAATTAAAAAGTTGAAGCCTGCCAAACAATTCATTAATACCAGTCTCCACAATCTGTTTTTGAAGCAGGTTATGGGCTGAATTGAATCAGTTCCCCCACAAAGCTATGAGCATATGTGTCCATTTTTGTGTGCAGACACCGTCGAGATTTGAATTGTGTAACAGATGCCCTCTGGGCTCTGCCCATGCCCCTGTGGGCCCCTGTGTGCACAGGAGGGGGGCTGCCCCTGGAATTGACAGCCCTGCCCCATCATGGAGGTGCTGGGAGCCTGATACATACTCGGCACCCCTTTCCCCGAGGGGCAGGTTCCACGGCTCGCTTGCAGAATGAACATGTAGGCCTCTGGCTCAACAATCGCTAAGAATTCGTTATCCCAAGCGCAGGGCCTCTGAGTGACGACACGGGTTCCTGCCCCGGAGCTGGCCTGGTGGGGCTCAGGCTGCCGCTAGGACCCCCGGGGTTGGCACCAGAGTTACCCCCTGCAGCACCTTGACACCTCGTCTGACCTTCTTCCCTCCTGTCCCACTTCTCCACCTGCCGCCTGTTTTGCCCAGAAACTTCCATAATATATCACTTTCACCAAATCCTCCTCCCAGGATCCAATTCAGAGGGATCTTAACTAAAACAGCCCACATGTGGCCGGAAAGCAGGGCTGAGCTGACTCCCCAGAAACACCCACCCTCCCCCTCACCCCCCGGAACCAGTGGCTTCAGCCCTGGTCCGATTTAAGACCATCCGGTGGGTAAGCTATGAATCACGCATGAATAGGTAAGTTCATCTTCAATTTATGATGAGCGAATGTACTTGGAGAACAGGGCTATATTCTGAGACTCTGGGAGGGCTGGGTGCGTGCCCGCCAGAGTCAGGCCTGGGCTAAGGCTGTAAATTACATGACACGGAACTCTGACTTAGAAGGAGCTTCGCATGTGCTCACAAGGCAGTGCCTGCTTCCCCGGTAGCATCTGTGGAGCTGTATTTCCAAGATGACAGAACAGGACCCGACGCTGGTCAGCGGCTCCCACCGTCACCCAGCCAGGGAGGGCACTGGGGATGAGAGCCGGGTGTCCTGTCTCTCGGTATCTCTGGGCTGTGCTCTGCTGAGCTGGGCATGACCTCTGAGGGTCAAAGCATTCTTATACCACTGTGTCCAAGGCTTACAGAAAGTGAGGAATGTTCTTTCAAATTAGCTGAAAGGGAAGCAAAGAAGAAAGGAATATGAGCCATTGCTTAGGTAATACGTGGGTCACAAATCTGTGTCATCCTCTTCCTCCTTCTCCACCGGACACCAGGAAGGTGCCAGTCTCTACTGAGATTAAATTCTTAACTCACTGTGATGTCCCTGCAGGTACCACCTTACTTAGTTCCTAACACCTCCCTCCCATCATTCCCGTTTTATAGATGAGGAAACTGAGGCTGGAGAGTTCAAGTCATTGCCTAGGTCACGTGGTAGCAGAGCAAGAACGTAAAGCCACGTCTGTTGGCTCCTAAAAGCCATCCAAGCTGCCTCTCACGGTCTGTTCTTCCCCCCGGACCCCTGGCACGTACACGTTTAAGGCTCACAGTCCGTGGTGGGTCAGACCCGCTGCAAGGACTGTTCCTGTCATCAGCAGGTAATAGACCTGCTTTGTCAGTCCCCACTGGCTCAAGATGTCCCAGGAGGTCTCACACCTGAACGTTTTGGAATCTGAAACCTGATGCCGTTCAAGGACATCCTGGGGAACCGCCCGCTTCCAAGGGCTTTTGTTGGCCATGTGTCGACATTGAGCTTTCACAGGGGATGGAGGGTATTTAGGTTTTACCCGCTAAGACCCCTCAAGTTGCTGGGATCCCATAACCCTTGTTCACCTGTGCCTGAGAGCAGAGCCTGTGCCTAACCATAACCTCCTCCGGGGCCGGCCTCCCCAGCACCATTCTGTTCCCACCTGGTGCTTCCCTGTGGCTCCTCTAAGCCAGGGGTTTCTAACCACTGTGCTGTGGCACTCTGGGGGCCAGAAGAATTTTTAAAACATGCAATACCTAACTGTTTAGGCCCAGGCCCTGATCACTTTCCCCTTAGATTGTCAAATAAAAAAATGACTATAGCCCAGCCGGTGTGGCTCAGTGGTTGAGCACTGACCTATGAACCAAGAGGCAGCCAGTTCGATTCCTGATCAGGGCACATGCCCGGGTTGTGGGCTCGATCCCCAGTGGGGGCTGTGCAGGAGGCAGCCGATCAATGATTCCCTCTCATCAATGCTTCTATCTCCCCCTCTCCTTTCCTTTCTCTCTAAAAATCAATAAAACATATATATATCTTTAAATGATTACAGCCAGCACAACAATAACCATCAGGTGTGAATGAATCAAAATTATACCTGGTGTGTGTTTTTCTTTGTCAGATCGGCAAAAACATAATCTATTTTTGGTGTGCCACGGAATTTTAGTGATGAGTGTATGTGTGCCCTGAGGTGAAAAAGGTTGTAAATCGCTGCTCTAAGCCAAGATCTTTCCCGCATCAGGACGTTCCTTCTTCCGGGTCTTTTTGCCTGGGTGCCCGTTCTCCAGGTTTTTCTACAGCAGCACCTCCTCATCTTGGCTCAGATGTCAGCTCCACCCCCCAGCTTTCCGTGACCCCTGACCCCATCTGAAGCAGCTCCCAGCCCAGGCTCGGCTACTCTGCACCACATCGCCTGTCCGCTTCCTTCACACTACTCATTGCAGCCTGTCACTTTCCTGCTGACTTGCTTGTTGACTCGTTTAGTTTCCTACTAAAGGACGTAGGAGTTGTACACCCCATAACAGCAGGAACTCTGCTCTCTTCGCTGCGTCACCCCCACAGCTCCCAGCCCACTGCAGGTGGCATGCGTGACTATTGAGCACCTGAGTGCCTGGTACCTGCCTATCAGAGAGCTGGCCCTCGAAAGAATCGTGTGACAGAGGGAGGGACAGATGTCATGGGACAATGGAGGACTTGTCTGCCTGTTCATGGATGCATTAAGGCAAAGGACTGGAAAGGGGATGGAAAGGTAAGTTACAACCTAGTTGAGTCTTTGGATGTAGGTCTAGGCCAGTGGTTCTCAACCTTCCTGATGCCGCGACCCTTTAATACAGTTCCTCATGTTGTGGTGACCCCCAACCATAAAATTATTTTCGTTGCTACTTCATAACTGTCATTTTGCTACTGTTATGAATCTTCATGTAAATATCTGATATGCAGGATGTATTTTCATTGTTACAAATTGAACATAATTAAAGCATAGTGATTAATCACAAAAACAATATGTAATTACATATGTTTTTTCCGATGGTCTTAGGTGACCCCTGTGAAAGGGTCGTCGACCCCCAAAGGGGTCACGACCCACAGGTTGAGAACCGCTGCACTAGAGGGTATAGAAACACCCACTCTAACAACACGAAAAGTTCTCATCTGTTCGCTTTGAAATTATAAGGGGGTTTACAATTCTACCCGCAGGTGAAGCCTCACTCTCACCCTCCCACCGGTCCACTCTGTGGTGGAAGCCACCTCGGATACCTGGCTGCACAACCACCACCCCCGGCCCCCCCCCCCCCCCCCCCGCCTTCCTGCCATTGACTCCCACTCACCCCGCCACTGCTTTATTGAACGTGCCTCTGCTGTCCTTTTCCATGTTCCGCCACGTTCTTGGTGTCACCCTCTGCAAAAGAACAGGGTTCTGTCGGAACAGGCATGTCGATTCCTGCTCAAAGGCTCACCACTCACTGCTAAGTTAAGTCCAAATACATCAGCCTGGCCCTGTCTCCTCTTTTCCCACAAACAAGGTACACAGTCCCCCCCTGCAGTCTCTCCCCTTCCCTCGCCAGGCCCCACCACCTGTGTGTCCTGGCCCCGCCCGCAATTCTGGCCTCATCTGCTGCCACTCTCCCCGTCACTTAGACACTCCAGCTGCACTGATGGCTTAGTTGCTTCCAACCTCAAGATTTTCACACCTGTTGTTACTAAAAACCCACTTGGCTTATTGTTTGAATTTCCTGTTTGACATTAGCTGCATGATGGCAGGGACTGGCTGGTCTGCTATGTTCACAGATGTAACCCAACTTCCAGCACAAAATGAAGAATAGAATAAAGAATGAATAAGCAGGGAATGCTTGATAAATGCTTAATCATGATATGATAGATGCGTGGAATGATTATATCAATTATTGGATGAAAAGATGGGTGGATGGATAAAGATAGATGGATGCATGATTGAATAAATTATTAAATGGATGATGAATGGATAGATGATTGAATTATTGGATGGATGGAGCAATGGATAATTGAATGGAATGATGGTGTCAGCCACATTTTCCAATTCTGTGAATGAAAGTCTCTCCAATCCCAGGTTCTGATGTTTGATGTTTATCATGAAACCACATTCGCTATGAATGCCTCTCAACTCGTACCTCCTCCGCGCCCCCTCCCCCATCAGACAACAGGTCTTGTACGTTGTTTGCCAATCCGAGCTTCTATTTTGTCTTCTGTGAGACATCCCTGAGCTGCTGCCCCAGTCCCTCTCAGCCACCAGTCTAGCGGCTCCTCCACCCTCCAGCCTGCGCCTGAAATGGCTCCTGTCCATGTCAGATGCCACCTGGAGGACTGCCCAGGTTGGAGAGACTTTCAGAACAGACATATCTTGGCATCCCACCCCCTCAACCCCAGAGTGTCATCTGATGGCATAAGAGCACCTGGGGAGGGTATGGCCACTTCCCTTCTCAGCAGCTTCAGACTATAGTTCTCCTGAGAGTCCCTGGGCCTTTATTTTTCTTCTCCACCCAAGAATGATCATTGTCCTTTTTAGGACTCTGTAAAGCAAAAATGGTTTCTTCTCTTACCTGGATATTTTTTGGGAACTGTCTGTCTTCGGAGTGGCTCTTCTGGAAAACAAGTGAGAGGATTAAACGCCTTTCAGGAATTTTATCCGGCCCAAACTACTTTCATGTGAATTCTAAAGAATTGCTTGTGTTTTTGATTCTCATTCTATCGAGAGTGCACAGTAGACTTAGCCAGAGGCTACATGGCTTTGGTATTGCAGCTGATCCAATGCAGAAGCAGATGTGAGAATCCAGCCTTCTTACTTCATATACAGAATCGTAAAAATGTAGAACCATACCATTCCTCTCACTGGTGTTTTTTTCTGTTGAAAAAAATGTTAATTTTTTAAAAAAATGTTACTTCTGTTTACTACATAATGAATTTATCATTGTTATTTTAATGAATTAATACATAAATGTTTTTAGTGTCCCAGCTTTAGTTTCTAATATGGGAAATATCACAGTCACACAGAGAAGTGCTCTGGGGAATCCTCATTATTTTTTCAGTATAAAGGGGTCCTGATCCCATTGATGAACTGGAAGCAAAATTTCAGCATATTGTTTAGCAAGTGTCATTACAAAATATGTTCACATGGGGAGTAAATGGTATTGTTTTAGTCCTTTCAAAAGAGATTCAAATGCCATTACTGCAAATGTCAAAGTAACTCGAGAATGAATCTTCACTTAACTGCTTCACCAATCCTCTCTGAGCAACAGTTTTCTCACCTGGAAAAGGGCGTAAAATCACTACCTCTTCAGTTATTGTGAGGATGAAAAGAAATAATGTCATTTACCACACATATATGCAAATATTAGGAGGAACCATAGGAAACTGCCATTTTTGTGTGTTAAAAAGTTGTCAACTTTTGGCAATTTCCTATGTCTCAAATGGCTTCTCCCTGTTGAGTGCCATTAACCCCACCTCTTCCCCCAGTCCCCACAGCAGGAAAACATTTGGGGGAGAGTGGACACCTGGTCAGAATACAATATTTCACATGCCAATGCCAATATTGGGCAGCTCACGTCTCCCCTGCAGCAGCTCAGCCATGTCTGACAGCTGCAACACTAACAGATCACATTTATGCACCTGAACCTCATACCATGTTATATGCTAACTAGAGGCCCAGTGCATGAAATTTGTGTGGGGGTTGGGGGTGTGTGTGTGGGGGGGGCCCTCAGCCCAGCCTGCACTCTCTCCAATCCGGGACCCCTCAGGAAATATCCAACTGCTGGTTTAGGCCCAATCCTGGGCCTAAACTGGCAGTCAGACATCCCTCTCACAATCCAGGACTACTGGCTCCTAACTGCTCACCTGCCTGCCTGCCTGGTCACCTCCAACTGCCCCCCCCCTGCCAACCTGGTCACCCCAAACTGCCCCCCACCGGCTTGGTTGCCCCTAACTGACGCCCCCGCCAGCATGGTCACCCCTTACTGGCCCCCCACCCGCTGGCCTGGTTGCCCCCAACTGCCCCCCATGCCAGCCTGGTCGCCCCTCACTGGCCCCCCTGCAGGCCTAGTCACCCCCAAATGCCCCCCTGCTGGCCTGGTCGCACCACACAGCCTGGTGCTCAGTTGGTTGTCCCTCACTAACCCCCCTGCCGGCCTTGTCACCCCACTCAGCTTGTTTGGGCGTCCATTCAGTTGTTTCGGATGTGACTGCCCCTGGCTCTTTATATATATATATATAGATAGATTTTATTTCAATTAAAAAATCACCTTATGCCTAGCTGGACATTTTGTTTCCTTTTGTGCCATGGTCACCGTCTGGGTGTTTGGGACCAGCACTGACAGCTATTGTACAGGCAACAGGGGCCACGGGGGGCAACCCACATGCTGGGTGGAGAGCTTATCTGCAATCAGCCAGGTCCTAGGACCTTTTCCAGGCCCGAGGCACTCTGAAACATTCCTGCTCCTCCCGCTCCTTGGGATGAGTTCTGGCTGGTCATGCCTGCTCATGGCACAGTCGGCCAGTCACTGTCAGGGGGTCCAAGGTATTATTTTTCTCACTTTCTGTTAGTCTAAAATATGTAGTTTTAAAAAAATAAAATAAAAAGCTTCTTCCTTGATCCGTCTGCTTCAACAGCGCCCCTCTCCCCTCTGAGACCTTTGCTCCAAGGAAAGTTGTTGGAATTCAGGGTGGTTTCAAACTCCCAAGAAGTACCAACAATTCTGGTTAAGTGACAATCCCCATGGGGCCAACGGTAGAAATTTCATTTGCATTCCTATCTGCAAGGCTCAGATCTTCCTGTGGAGGGGAGGACACACACACACACACACACACACACACACACACACACACACACCACGGGCTTTGGAGCAGGTGAACAGGCTCCACATTCCCTCTCTGCTCCTTGTTAGCTGTATGCACTGTCTGGGCAAGGTCTTGAACTTGTCCTCCCTTTTCCGTAAGACGGAGAGATAGCAGCATACGTTCCTTGAAGACCTACTATGTGTCAGGCGCTGCTCTAAGGGCCTTTCAGGTGCTCTCTCGTTCTAGCCTGTCACTACCCCATGAAGCAATTACCATCATGACCATCACTAGCTCCTTTTATAGATGGAAAAACTGAGGCTAGGAAATGTTAGGTTCCTGCCCAAGGTCACCAGGGAAGAAAGCTGTAGGGTTCGAACCCATTTCAGTGGCTCTGAGCCGGCACTCTAAGCACACCTGACCCTGCCTTCTGGTTACACTCCTCCTGCGGGCTTGCGATAAAGCGTAAAGGCAGTGTCTCTGAGGCACTCCATCAACAGCAGGCATCATTTCATCAGTCTCTCTGCTTATCTGTGGCCCTGAAGTGGCTTCCATGTAACCAAATGAGCAAGATCAGGGGATGATAGAGGGGGAGTAGTTCCAGGCCTTTCCAGTTATGAAAAATGACATTACAGTCCAAAGGACTCCTGACTCACCCCGCAGCTCGCTCTTGATAAAGGCTGCTTCTCTCGTACTCCAGCGTGTTCCTGCAGGCTGGCCTGCCCTCAGGGTTTTGTGTTTGGTGGGCCACGTGCCTCATCTTCCTAAGGTTTGATTTTGGCGTCTACAGATGCTGTTCTGTGCTTTGAAGCAAGAGGCATGGCCGCTTAACTCTTAAAGCCCATTTTACAGATCCCTATGGGGCCTGGGAAGGTTCTACTATTTGGGACACACAGCAGTGAGGGGCCGGTGGCCACTGGAATCCCAGGCTGTCTGGCTGCAGAACCTGCCAGTAACCCAAAAAGCAAGTGGAATGTTGGAGAAATCACAATTATGCCTCATCGGTTCAATTTGTTTCAAAGCTCAGAATTCCAGTGATCAGGATTCTCAGAACAGTTCTAATGTCTCATAATTTTCTTATTTGCAATTATAATGATGCTAAATGTGCAATTGATTGAATGTGTATGTCTTTCTTGAAACACTTGAGAGAAATAAATTTCTCCAATGGCAGGGGGGAAAGCTTTGGCTGACCATGCACTCTGATGTGTTTTTTTGGCCAGTAGGGTCACTGTAGTTATCCTTGATCTTGACTCAGAGGGCAGAAGTGGGGACGTGGGCCTGGAGTATGTGGACTTGAAGCTCCAATGAGCTCTCCTTTGATAAGCTGCCCTACATCTCCCTGAAGTTCCAGATTCTTCGCTTGCCACACATTTCTTGCAAATCCACACCAAACCTCTCAACCTTACGTCTTGCGTGAGGCACACGTGGGTTTTAGGTACCACCATCCAGTCCTTCCGCTCTTGGGAAAATTATGCAAACTAAAGTGATGCTATTCATACTCCTCACCACTTTATTTACTGCCTTCCTCCCCAAAGACAGACTCATTAAGCCACATTGAATGGTCCTAGCAGAAATTAAGGGTTCTCAGATCATTCAAAACATAGACACACAGGTGGATATAAAATATCAGACCTTTACTGAGGCTTTTATGTAGGATTTAAATGAATCCTCATAATAGCATGAAGTGGCCCCATTTTACAGACAAGGAACCCGAGGCTCAGAGACTGAAGCACTTGACCCCAAGGTCACCCAGCGAGGAGGCGGCAGGGCTGGCTTGGGGCAAAGGATGGAAGATTTGAAAGGAGGATCAGGGTGGTAGGACAGAAAGAGCCCTTAGCCAGGCTCCGACATGTGGGGGTTATAGGAGGGTGAGGTGGGGGCGGGGCTTGGGCACCCACACTCACCTGCTGGGCCCTGCTTGACGCACTGCCCGCGGTTGGGGATGCCCTTGGCCATGTCACCCGGGCTCAGGATGTGACACTCGTAGCCCGAGGGACAGAGGAGTGGCTCCGCCCCGTCCTCTGTGGTGCTGCAGGTCTCTGCTGTGGGAAGGACACATGCCAGGGTCTCAGGGGCGGCCCCTCCATGGAGGCAGTGAGCACAGTGAACATGGTATCCAGAGGGGCCACCTCTCGACTGTGCCTCCAGGTTCCAGGCTGAGCCTTGGGTCTCACTCACAGTGTCATATGAACATATGAACATATGCACATATGCACACATGCACACATACACACACAGGGAGCAGTTCAAAGTCACGTGATCCCAAACATGCCCTCGGATGCATAGTGCTGTGCAAAACATATGTTTACTCACACACTCTGAAACACATATGCTCATGCTTATAGTCACATGTGTACACACATATTCACACAAAAATCCTGAAACATACACACATACTCACACATCACACACATATTTTCACCACCCCCACAAGTCCTAACACACATATATACACTACACATACAGCCACCCACACACATGTTCACATGCACACAAATCCTGCACACACACACACATTCACATGTATAGTGACACACATTTACATGAACATAGATACACAAATATTCAGACATACACACCCAGTTTCTTTCACAGCTGTATACTCTCATGGACACAGTGACACACACAGAAGTGTGCAGAATCACACGCACATGACATCCATGAAGGTACGCCCTTGAACCTTACAGTTCTCTAGGCCCTGGGCCTGCACGTGGTTCTTTTTGGAAACTGCTCTCCACCCATCATCAGGAGGCAGCAAGACCCTTATTGGGATTTTAGGGATCTGTAAACCTGCCCCAAGCACCCTCCCTCTCAATTCTCCACCAGGAAGGAGACCCCATTCCCAGGGAGAGTCAAACTCTATACTGTCCTGGGGATGTGAGAGCCTGGCCAAGCCCCACCCGCCCCCTCTGTGTTGGGGTCGGGGAGGCTCCAAGAGGTCTGAGTATTTGGGGGCAGGCAGCCTCTGTTATCAGTATTCTGGTGATTTGAGAAGGGGGATCCTGGCTATGATGTCAGGTCTGGGCTTGATCCTGTCGGTACCTTGTAACACCTCCTCAGGGCCATCCAGGAGCCAGCCGTTGCCACCAAGCCATCGAGGTTTCGGCTCGACCAGCCAATCTACAACTAACAAAGTAATACATGGTTAAACTGAGGCCCTCCTCAGGCAGCTGAGAAATGCCCCCGCCTCTGGGGGAGAAACAATGGTGGTTCTCCAGCATACACTGCCCTTTCCTTTGAGTACCAGAACTTTGAGTTTTGGCTGGCCACTGTGTGGCCCAGCTGGAGACTACATTTCCCAGCCTCTCTTGCAACTAGGTGTGGCCGTGTGACTGAGTTCTGGCCAATGGAATGTGAGCAGAAGTGATGATGTACTAGTAATTTCTGGTCTTGCTGTTGCATCAACACCTGTTTTCTCCCCTTTGTCTCCCTCTCCCTCTCCCCACAGGCTGGGAGCCACTTTGATCTTGTGGAGCAACAAGACGGAGGGAACCTGGGTCCTTGGATGACTGGATCACAGCCACCTGGCTGCCATGAACCATCTGTCTACCTCTGGCCTATTAACTGAGGGAGAAGTAAACGCCTCATAGGTTGGGCCCTGAGTTTATGGGTCTTTTTGTTACAGCAGCACAGCTTGTACCGGTACATTTTTAACCAAAAGAGTGACCCACTTAGTAGACTGGAAGGTCTTCAAAAATCCAAAGCAGGGGTTGAAAGCCCAAATACCTCCCGGAGGCAGATAGATAATATAAAGGAGAAAATCAGGCTCGGTCAGACAAACAGATATGGCAAACCTGAGAGTGTTTCTGCCTCCGTGGGTCAGCTGTTGGTCAGCTTCGGCCAGCCATTCCCAGTGTTTCCGGAGCTGATTTTTGTTTTAAGCTGTACATCTAACTAATATAAATCTTCTGGTCTTTAAATGTTTGGCAACTAGTAATTAAAAAATTTTAAAACACTTTGGAGGTCAAATGAAATTGGTCTGAGGTTACACTTGCTTTTGACCTCTGCTTTACTCTGGGTCAGAAATATGACAAAATTAAAGAGGTTCATGTGCTGTCTAGCGCCTTTGAAAGTACATAGATGGGTATTGGTAAAAATGCTGGATCACCTCACAGCGTGGAAATGGAGAGAGCAGGGGGAACAAACCAATAATTTGCAATTTCCAAACTAGAGGGGTGGCATGACGACATTCCACAGCCACTATTTTTAATCCTCTGGTTTTTCCCTTCCGCTTCCCACCACACACTAGAAAATGTTTTCGATGCCATCTTTTACCAATAGGAAATATATCAATACTTACTATTTGTATGCTCCTCTGCATTGGTCAAAGGTTTCTGAGCAGCAGGGAAGTGTACACGTTTTGCTATACTTTTTGGAAAACTGAAACTTGGTTAAGGCCTGCCCTCCATTTGCAGACTCCTAAAGGCCTGGAGGCCCACAGGCTCACCTCTCTGCTCCTTCACGGGAACTTCCTGGGGTCACCTGCTACATAAACTCCCTGTACCCCAGCCCTTATCTCAAGATTCGCTTTTGAAAATAGTCTCTCCCACCCCCGGGGAATGCAATGAAGTGTGTAAGCTGCTTAGAATAGGGCCTGGTGCACTGCAAGTCATCTGCTCCTGTTAGATCATGGTTCTCAGTTCGAAGCAATTTTGTTCTCCACGGAACATTTAGCAAAGTCTGGAGATATTTTTGGTTGTCACAATGTGGGGGTAGTACTGGCCTCTAATGGATAGAGGCCAGGAATGCTGCTCAATATCCTACAATGCCCAGGTCAGCCCCCCAACACAACCTCGAGTAGAATTATCTAACCCCCAAGAGTGCCAAGGGTGAGAAACCTTGTGTTAAATAGCATTCCCACTGTTATTATGACTAACTAATGTCTCTTTCTGCTGGCCAGTGAAAACTAGTCATTTTATTATTTTATGAATCATTGATTCATTGAATAACTTTTCGGGGCCCAGATGGTAGGGATATAGCAGTGAATAAAATAGACCAAATTCTCCTTATGGAGCTGACCTTCAAGTGGGGGAAACAGGCAATGAACACACAAACAAAACACAATATTCAGGGTGGACTATAAAGAAAACTGAAGCGGGTAAAGAGGGTAAGGGAAGGCTGGAGGAGGGATTGCCATGCAGAGAGGGGAATCTTCCCCGAGAAAGTGGCCACCTCTGGACAAGGATCTGAAGGAGAGGAGGAAGTGAGCTGTGTGGGTGTCTGGGATTGGGATGTTTCAGGCAGTGAGGGGCCCTGTATATGGGCCCAGGTACTGAAGCAGGGGCCCCACAACCCTGCCCTCGGGGCCTAAGGCAGTGGGCACCTCACAGAAGACTGCCTGAAACTCTAGCTCTGTCCATTGTATGACCTCTGCAGGTGGCTCGGCTGCTCTGAGCTTCAGTGTCTTCAACTGTAAAACAGGGCTGACAACAGTCTCTGCACCTCCTGGGACTGTGTGAGCATAAAACGAGATGATGTATGTGAAGGCCGCCAGGAATGTCAGGGACAGCTGTACGGCTGGTGCACTGCTAACAGCAGCTGGCCTGGACGGCAGTGAGGCTGGAATCCCTGTGCCCTGTGGCCATCCAAGGGAAGGGGCACCTTTTTTTACTTGCACACCTGGAGGGGGCGCCATGTTGTCTTTCTTATAAAGGGCCTTGTAGGAGCCTCCTGGTCCTGAGTGCCTGCCCAGTCTCTGAACAAGAGGCAGTGCTCAAACGCTCCGGAGTCTGTAATTATGAGCATCTTTAAGGGCTGTGATCTCACGCCAAAGGAAAAAAAAAACAAAAAACAAAGCCATGGTCGCTCTTGCCTTGGCCTTGGGAGGAGAGGTTGGGGCTAACTCTGAGCCACTTTCAGTTATGAAAGCCCATGGCACCCTCAGGTGCAGTCCAAGCAGAACTGACAGTGGAGACTTCACTGCCTCCATAACCAATGAGGGACACTTTTTCTCCACCCAGAGGGAGGTAGCTGTCCATCCCTCACCCCCCCCCCCCCACCCTCAGTGATCCCCACGGGCTCCCTCACATCCTGTCCTAAACCTCCTCTCCAGAAGGAATCTGAAACTCCTTCCTTTCAAAGATGAATCTCTGGGAACTGTTTCTCCCAAAGGGATTCTCCTTAAGATTATACGTGTTACGGATGACCTGCTCCTAGCCCTGCTGGGGCCCGAGCGCTTCCCAATGATCAGGCTTGTGCCATAAGCTGCACTTTCTCATTTCAGTCTCGTTCTATGTGTGTTTGGGGGTGGGGGGTGGGTGGGGGCGGGGAGGGTCTAAGGAGGCCCCCAGCTACCCCGTGAATTTGAACCCGGGAGCCTGCATCCCCTGCCTCTGTGGGCACACCCCACCTGGACGGCTGAAGTCCCAGATCTGTTTCAAATGCCCCCAGGGCCAGGCATCGTGAGTGAAAGGACCTGGAGGGTCCGTGGAGAACTGGAGGCCCCCTTGCCACCTATGGGCACATGAGACCGTAATGAGACATCTCCCCCATCCTCACAGGAGGGGTCATTTCCCTGGAGCGCGTTTCCTGGGCTGGAGCTCCCTGCGGGCAGCTCGGAGCTGGCTCCCGGAGCCGCAATCTTCCCGTTTCACAGATGGGCCCGCCCCCCTGCGATCCTCCCAGCCCAGACCTCTGCGCAGGGCGTGGCGGGGCAGTTCCTGGGTCCCCCGCCCCCGCCCTTGCCCACCCGCCGCCTCCCCGTTTCCCCAGCCCGGGAGCGCCTACCTGGAGGGGGCGGCATGGCCTCCAGGCAGGCGTAGGCGCAGCCGTTGTAGCAGCAGCGCTGGCGCTGCCGGCACTGGGAGTCGGCGTGGCAGGGCTCCGCCTCGCAGGCTCCAGGGGGCAGCGAGCGCGGGGGCGGCGGGCAGCGGTCCGCGCGGGGCTGCCGGGGGCTGTCCGCTTCCGCGGCCTGCGGGGAGAGGGCAGTGTCAATGGTGCCCAGGGCTGCTTGGAGCTGTGCGCATTGGGCAAGTCGCTGGGCCTCTCTGAACTCCTGAGTCTTCCTGTAAACACAGCAGAAGCAGCCTGGGCGGGTTGCTCTGAGGATTAACAGATGTCTCTCTTTGTAATTGCCCCCAACGGAGATGAGGGCAAGCCCATCAGCAGCAGAAAGGATAAACGAATGTGAGCAGTTTGTATGTTAGGCATCGATCCTAATATATATACACATATACATCACATACACTTTATCCATCTATAACAATAGAAGCGTAATATGCTAATTAGACCGGACAGCCGAACGACCTTACCAACGTCCTTCCGGAAGTTAGGACAGCGGCCACTTTGTGGTTGGTGACGGGGAGAGCACGGGCGTCCCTGGAGGCTGGCCCTACTCTGCTTCTTGCTGGTTCACTTGGTGGTGATTTGTGGAGTTGGCCGCACGATTCTTTGGCCTTTTGGTATTATGTTTCAATAAGTCAATGAGACACAGTACTTAACATATAGGACATGCAGGCACGTGACTAATAAAAGAAGCATGCTAGAGGGGAGGTTGGGGGAGTTTGTCACACCAGGCAATTCACCCTGGGCCTCTCTGACCCCATCCATACCAGGAACACTGTCCTGCTTCTGGATTTGAAAGTGGGGTGTGTGGAGGGCACATCTTATACATCCCTACACACACACACACACACACACACACACACACACACACACACACACACAAAGTTAGATATAGAACAGGTTCATTGAGAAGAAACACGCTGGCTTGCCCTGCCCACTGGCCTATTCAAAACTGCTCCTGTCATCTCAATTCCTATTTATAAATCCACTCGTTCCCCTGCACACATATTTCAAAATCCCACCCCCTGTGCTGTCCAAGTAAATAATGCCTGTCTGCAGACTGGAGTAGTATGTAGCCATCAAAACCTACCTCTAACCTGCTTATGAACGATCACCAAGACATTATGGTTCGTGAAGAAATTAAGGTAAAGAACAGTTTGTTTGCTATGCATCCTGTTTTCAAATATACATATGCACACATGCAATATGTATATATTTGTACTAGAGGCCCGTTGCACAAAATTTGTGCACAGGTAGGGACCCTAGGCCTGGCCGGTGATCAGGGTCGATCAGGGCCTTCTGGCTGCTGGCCAAGGCCTTCCTTGGTTCCGTGCCGCCCCCTGGTGGTCAGCACACATCATAGAGAGCAATCGAACTCCCGGGAGTCCCAAGGGGACACTTTGCATATTAGCCCTTTATATATATAGATAGGCCTGGAATATTTTTTTGGAAGGATATACAAGAATACACAAGAAACTGTTAGCAAGGATTGCCTTTGGAGAGAAGAATTAGGTTCTGAAGCCAGGAGAGATTTCTCCTCATTGCTCACTATTTTATTATGTATATAGCTAGTGCAAAAGAGTTTTGCCATGCCTGTTATATTTTTCAATTTAAAGAAGACAATTAAACATTTAGAAGTACATACGAAGAATTTTTAATGACAGGAAAAACACTTATGATATGTTAGTGAAAAAAATAAAGGAGAGAGCAGACAAGATACAAAATGGCATATGCCTTCTGATCTCAACTACAAAGACAGAAGGTCAAGGATATGGAAACATCCTTCCCACACAGCTATTGCGGTGGCGGCAAATTCCATGCGCTACTCCTAATGTCCTGTAGAGGGCGTCAGGCCACCGAGAATAGGTCCCCAGCAGGCTCATTTTGGAATGGATGTAATTACAAGGTCTAGTGTTTTTCAAACTTCCTCCCAGGACCCCTCACCGCCACCCGCCCCCCCCCCCCCCCCCGTCCCCCCCTCCCCCACCTCCTTCCACTCTCCAAAGAGCCTGGACAGGGTGGGTCTCTGGTCCCCACCCCAGCTTCACCCAGAGAATTCATCTTTTCTTCCTAATGTAGGTTATCAACTTTGTGAAAAGTAAAAAAGAGCACAAAGCCAACATGTGCAGGTAAGGAATGGAAGGCTTCAGGAGACTGGTGGTTCTTCCCAAAACAAAGGGAAGATGGGAGCATGGAACAGCCTTTTCCCTGTGCCCTGCTCAGCCCAGGCCCCCGAATTCCCAGTGTCATTGTGAATAATTTCCAAGCTGCAAGCAGCGGGCATAATCCTACACCATTAGCTCTTAATTCATTTTCTTCAGAATTAACGACATTGGGCTCCTGTCGGGTTCCCGCCTTTTAAATCCTAATCGAATGTGACAACTGCCCCGGCCTCCTTCCGAGGGTGATGGGAGTGCCCATGCCTGGTCTGGTTTTTCCACGTAGCCTGTTTTTATATCAAGCCTCATTTATGAAACTTAACGGAAACTGGGAATAAGAAATGAAATACTTTTCACCCACTTTCGACACCTGCCAGGCAAGTACTCCCCTAATGGCACCCCCAACAGAAGGGGTATGGAGAGATCAATTTTAGATGTGCCACTGCTCTCAGAGGAAAGTTCAAACGTTTCACAGAATTTGGAGAGAACAAAAGAGATAAGCTCCTTAGAAGTCAAATCTCCCCGAGTTATTTAGATGGTGCCTTGGAGACAACAGATGGCGGTGGGCGATAAAGGACTGATTTCCCCAAGGGGCCAGATTAAAGGATGAAATGCTTGGGAAAATATTTCATGTTCTGCAAAGTGATATTCAAAGATGGTCCTAAACAAAGGATGTCCCCCGGAGTTCTGAGAAAGAATGGACTTTTATCAAAGAAATAAATAGATCACCGGTCAATGGCTTCCCAGCCCACAGGGGAGGGCGGGTGTTGAAGGGCTAAAGGCCAAAGTCCTTGGGCTAAAGATCAGACCTGAGCTGCCCCCAACCCTTCCATGTCTCTGTCCTCCCTCCCACCACTCTGCCCTTGCTCATTCCTGTCCAGTGCCCTGGCCTCCGTGAGGCCCCTGGCACACGATAAGCCCAGGCCACAGCTGGGCCTTTGCCTGGGCCGGGCCTCTCACCCAAGATACCCGCCTGGCCCTGGCCTTTAAGCAGCTCCAAACCCCTGGTCACCATGGGAGCACTGTGTTTGACAGACTCATCAGTTTCTTGTTTTTCTCCCTTTATACAGGACTTGGTTTTGTTCCCACCTGCGTCCCAGGCACCTACACTCTCTGCAGCCCCAGCCCGCCCACGCCTCCACTGCCACTGAGTCTGAATAAAATAATGGCAGGTCAAACCCCTCCGGTCAAATGGCTGACAACATCCTTCATGAAAACCCCAGAGGAACCTGGGATCTTGATCTGTTATTTCCATTCCCGCTAAGGGACTGGATAGCAGGTCTATTATCAAGCAGCTGCGGCACACATTTCCAGCGGGCGCTTCCAGTGCTGCCTGCCTTCCTCGGATATGAATGACTCTCGTAAGGTCAATGGCCTGGTGGCCACTTTCCCCTCCCTGGGGAGATGGGCTTGGAGGCCTCTAGATGTGCAAAGCCATTCTGCTGCTATTAGGCAAGTAGGTTCGGGAAATGTCAGTTCTGGCTGCGTTGGTAGGAAGCCCACTTCTGGTAGGCTAAGTCTGATTCCCGGATGTCCAGCCAAAGGAGGCTGGATAAATAGATAATGGCACATCTGGACCTCGGAACACCGTAGAAGCCTTGGAAAAGGGGACACAGATCTACCATATTAACACACACACCATCTATGTTCAATGACAAACACAAGGTACAAAACAGTACGAATAAGCCAGACACAATTCCATGCACTACATGATTCCCCTTATACGAAATGTCTCAGACAGACAAATGCAGAGAGACAGAAAGCAGATGGGTGGTTGCCAGGAGAGTGGGGAGTGACTGCTTAACGGGCCTGGGATCTCCTTTTGGGGTGATGGAAATGTCTTGGAACTAGATAGAGGTAGTGACTATCCTCAATGCCAGTGAATTATTCATTTTAAAATGGTTATGTGAATCTTATCCTAATGAAAATCTCTAAAACACAATACGAGTAAAATCCTATTAAGAAAAAAAAATGTGTGTGTGGAGTATCACGGCTTCATTAAAGTCTAGGCAAACACACCCTAAAATGTCAACAGAGCTTATGTCAGAGGAAGAGTTTAAATTATTTTTACTTATTTAGGACAGCCTGTCTGTATTTCTTTACAATAAACATCATTTTTGTAATCAGGAAAAAATTTGAAGCCATTTCCATTTAAGGAGAAAGAATCCAATCTCCAGACCCCTCCCAACTTACCCGAGTCCCCACCCCATCCATTCCATTCGCAAGAGCTTTCCCTTTCTTTGGAATGTTCCGGCAACTTAACCGTCCGGGCCAATAAAAGTGCACCCCAGGACTCGTTTGTGTGGTACAGGAAGAAGGCCAATGTTCCTCTAAGCATTATTCACTCTTCCTTAGGAATTTGGACGTCAAAGATCTAAAAATATGTCTCTCCCTAGAACAGAGGACATAGGGTTCCGTGTGCACTGGCGAATGCCATTTCTGGATGCCCTGGGACCTCAGCACTGGGCTCTGAGAGCAGGGTTTGGTGCATGGCTACAGAGACTTCCTGGAAGAGGTGCCCCAAAACTAGGGCCTCACACCGGGGACAAGCCCAGCTCATGCAGCTGCGAGCAAGGCTGCACACCCGACCAATCCCTTTGGTGCCCGCTGAGCCCTGCTGTGCATGCACCTGGACGTCTTTTAGAACTTTCCATCCCTTCTATCCTGTTCTGGAAGGTTTTCACGTAATTTATTCATTCCTTTAATGGTAACGTCATAGTTCCCAGGCCAACGACGTGCCAGGCACGGGGCTGGGAACAGGGAGAGCTGAGCTGAACCCGATGATGCTGTTCTTGCCTTCATGTGCCTCGGCTCCGGGACAAGTGTCAAACACCAAGCAAAACACCACAGATGAAGCAAACTAATTGCTTTTCTTGGTCATCTGCCAAAGCAGTGCATGAAAACTAAACCGAGCCACAAGGGAGAGAAGGACCAGCTCGGGGAGCCTGAGGGACACGCGCGGGCTGCCAGGTCCTGCAGGGCTTTTGTGCTCGTCACCAAAGGCAGTTATTGTGGATGCAAAAGGGCAATAGACAGCCCCAGTTCAGGGAAGACGCCCGCCTAGGACGTGACCACCCACCCTAAACCGCTTTGCAGCTCCGGATGGACAAGCGCAAAGGGCGCCCTGGGAGCAGGATGCATGACAAAGGGGTCCCCCTTGCTCCTGGCTGCTGCAGCCCCTCACGATCCCCTCCACTGGGCAGGGTGCAGACTGCACAGCTACTTGCCGCTGCCCTGGATGGGAGCGTAGGGACAAAACAGACCCACAGCACAGCCACATGCTGGGATCATCGGGCCAGCCGGTCCGCGGGCTGACATGGCAGTGGCAACGGGCCCCACCTGGCAGATGCATTGAGAGAATCCTGCAAGTTAATGCATGGCCAGCGCTTGGCCTGACGCACGGGAAATGGTCAGGAAAGAACTGTTCTTATGAGGTTCATTAAATGCCAGGAAAGAAGCCCCAAATACCAGCTCCCCACGACTGACCCTGAGCTCCCAGAAAAGGCCACTAGGCTACTTACAAACATTCCACTCGGTCTTATCCAGCCTCATAAACATTTGGTTCTGCGTTTTGTTTTGTTGTTTTGTTTTGTTTTGTTTTGAATAGTGCAGATGTGGAGAGGGTGGCTCTTTGCCAGGCACGGAGCTCGAGGCTCTCCGTCGCCTTCTCGTTGGACTGCACAGCAGGCGCTCCAGGGCTGCAGGGGGGGGAACTGAGGCCCAGGGAGAAGCCTCCCCCTCACAGCCTCCCTGGGGGTCCTGGGGGAACAGAAGGCACGCCGTCCCTTCTGGCGCTGAGCCCCGGGCTGTAACGTACACAGTGTTCAGGAAACTCCTCGGGCCCGTTGCCCACTCTGCCAAGGGACAGGCTTTGAGAAGGTGAGAGAGGGTGCCTGCGGCCGGGGGCAGACGGCCAGCGGTTGGTCAGCGTCAACAGCCAGCGCTCAGGTGCGGCCTTTGCCGGTGTCCGTGGGCTGAGACTCCCAGCGAGGCAGGCGTCTAGCCACCTCCGGAGGGTGCGGAATGCGGAGAAGCAATAGTTCCTCAGTATCTCCTGTTTCCCCCATACGGATACCATGGACATAAGCAATCTTGAGAGCAGAGGGAGTAGCGAGAGGTCATGGAATACGTAGGGAGTGATCCATTTCTATTGAGGGCTTCCTTCCTTTTTACAATTTAAATCGCATGATTTACTCTTTAGTAAGGGCTCTGTTTAACTCTCCAAGTGGGTCCAACCTGGCTTCAGCGTGCTGCTGGACCCTGGCCTCGCCCCACCTTGACTTGCCCTCAGGGCGGAAGGTCTGACTGAGCTTGGGGTGGGAGCAGCGGGGCCACGTGGGAAAGTCCTGTCTCTGAGTGTGTGGGGTCTGCTTCCTAGGGCCTTTAACTTCCTTACTGAACATTTGCTTGGGAGTTAGAATCAGAATGAAAAGGGGCCTGGAAGCCATTTGGTCCTCTGCCTTCATTTCCCGGGCAACGGCGTGAGGCTCAGAGAGGGGCAGTGAGTAGCCCGAGGCTGCACAGCCTGTTAGAGATGCTGCTGAGATGAATTCCTGGGCCGGGACCCTTTCCAGCCTCCCTATCCTCTGAGCCACAAGCCAACAGGCTGTCATTCCCCAGGGGCTTGCTCTGAGGCAGTTCTTGTAAGAACCTCTCCTGCCTCAGCACCGGGCGCCGGGGAGGGTGCTGGTGCTGGTGCTGGTGCTGGTGCTGGTGCTGGTGCTGGTGCTGGTGCTCACCAGGGAGCCTTCCATCCCAGCGAGGGGCACACTTCAGTGCTTGCTCCTGACAAATGGTGACTAGAAGCAACTGACTCAGTTTCTGAGGCCCACCCAGGCCTGTGTGGGGTTTTTTAAAACTGATTTTTAGAGAGATAGAAAGGCGGTGGGGGGCGGGGGGGGGCGGAGAATCGATGTAAGAGAGAAACATCAATTGGTTGCCTCTCGTATACACCCCAACCGGGGATCAAACCCGCAGCCTAGGTGCCCTGATTGGGAATCGAACCCGCAACCTTTTGGTGTACAGGATGATGCTCCAGCCAACTGAACCAGCTGGCCAGGGCCAGGCCTGTGTTTTTAAAGAGACTACCCCATCCCCTGAGTTTATCATCCTCAACACCCCCAGACTTGCCATTCCTCCCAGTGAGATGTCTGCTCCTAGGACACCCCACAACTAGGTGGAGATAAGACCAGGTGATGCATCAGAAATCTCTGTGGCACCAAGTGCTAACACCTAGGTGGATGCAATCATCCTTTAGGCCAGCAAAGAGCGTGGAGCAGTGAAACCCAAGGGTCCCTCTCCCTCCTTCCACACACAGCCCTCTCCCATAGGAAGGACTCCCCCTCAGGGCTCTGAGACACCAGTTCAGCCCCCAACCCTCAGCCCACATTGAGTCTTCTTCCAGGAATGGCCTTTCTCAACATTTTTGTTTTTCCTTTCTCCAAATTCTTTTAAAATATATATATTTTTTTATTGATTTCAGAGAGGAAGGGAGAAAGGGAGAGATAGAAACATCAATGATGAGAGAGAATCATTGATTGGCTGCCTCCTGCATGCTCCACATTGGGAATTGAGCTCGCAACTTGGGCACGTGCCCTGACCAGGAATCGAATCATAACCTCCTGGTTAATAGGTCGATGCTCAACCGCTGAGCCACACCAGCCAAGCTCTCCAAATTCTTAATAATTCTTCAAGATCGGGCCAGGGTCTCACCTCCTCCAGGAAGCCTTCTGTGACTATACCATCTCACATGAGCTTTTCTTCTTCCAAACACCATCATTTCAGCCACTACTACTTTTTTTTCCACTCCCAGTGACCTCCTGCATGGCCTATAGAATGTAAGCCCTGGAGGCTGAGATTAGCCTCAATATAGTTTAGTACACCCCATAGTACCTAGGTTCATTAAACAACCTTTCTCCCATGTCTCTACCTGGCAAACTCCTATTCATCCTTCAAAGCCCTGGATTGAATGCCCTCAACCCTGGAAAATTCTCCCTGACTCTCCTGAGGCAGAGCTGCATAAGTTCTCCTGTGCTTCCGTTGTATTTGCCCATAATTTCCCACAAGAATGTATTGGGCACCAACTTAATGACAGCCACCTGGCGAGCCATCAGGAACTATACTAAATGAGACAGAATTAGACTGTACCCTGAGGAACCTATATTCCACCTGGGGAGGCAAGAATCAACTGATTTCACCATTATTTAATTAAATGTCACCCACATGCACTGACCACTTGCTATGTACTACGTAAGCACTTTATGCATATTGAGTCATTTGATGCTCACACATATGCTGGGTGCTGGTGTTATCTCCTTGACGCTTCTATGCTTCTGTGCTTCGGGGTGGGGAGGATCTAAAAATGCACCTTCCTCCCCATCCCTCCCTCTCTCCTTCCTGCTTTCTATTTCCCCTCAGCACTTGTCACCAAACTCACTACGTTTTCCTTTTATTTCTCACTCATTTCTGCCTCTCCTACTGTAACATGGATTCCTGAAGACAGGGATCTGATGTCTGTATCCCCGCAGCCAAGGACAGTGCCTGGTAAACAGTGGTGAGCAAACAGGTTTGTTGAAAGAAACGTATCATTCTGTCTTTTTCAAATGAGCAGATGAGATCATTGGTGCTCAGAGAGGCCAAACAACCTGCCTGACGTCACACAGCTGGTGCGCAGCAGAGCCCGAGTTCAAACCCAGACACCTGGCTCCAGGGCACATGCTTCTTGTCACTTGTTATGCCGTGCCATCCCTTTGTTCTGCCATCACCTGTCACCTGACTGCCTCCCCCACTTGCCTGTGCTGCCCTGAAGGGTGGGAGCTGGTATTGCCGTCTTGTACCCACTGGACCCCCACAGTGCCTGGCCCAGAGCAGTTTCCAGTAAACGTTTACTGACTGAGTAAATACCTGCGTGAACGCATGCATACATTGCATACAACTTTGGTTATTGCTGGCTGAGAGACAGCGCTCAGCTTTCAGTCCTTGGACCCCGGGGCTGCTTGTCAGGAGAAAGGACACTCATTAGGCAAAAGCACATCACAGGCCCCTTGCGCACTTTTGATGTTCTCTTTGCGTCTTTGCTGCCAGGCAAGGAGCCTTTTGAAGACGTGAGTTCCATCTGCCCACCGCCCGACTTTGATGAAGAAAGACACCTGCCCTGCTTGTGTTTGGGGGAGCGCTTACAGAACCAACAGCGTCTGGGGATGGCCCATCTCCTCCCGGTCTCCCCATCCAGGCACTTACGTGGGGTTTCTCAGCCAGCCTCGCATGCAATGCCCGTTTCCAAATGTTCTTGGCAGAACTGGCTTCAAGGAGCAGCAGCAATGAGCACAGGACCCAGATGACCTTCCTTCTGCTGCTGCCCATCCTGCAGCTGGTGGAGGGGTTTCTTTCCAGATGTTCAGAGAAGAGGGCCCCCTTGCCAGGTGGGTCCGTTAAATGGGGAGCAGGAGTGTGCATGGTCTGCCAGACTCTCTTAGCTCCCCCTCCGATCATTTGTCCACGCCCAGCACATGCCTCCACCCCCAGCCCCACCCCCCAGGGGTGGCCCGCCGCCGCCTGGTTATTTTTAGCTTGCCCTATAACATCTGGCCCCAGAGATTCCAACCAGGCTGTTCAGATGGCAGTGGTCAGCTAGCCAGCAGCAGGAGGAGGCACATTCCCCCCCTCTCCCCCCACTGACTGGCTTGGAGACGTGGCTGGGAGTGGCGCTGTCACTCTGGAATATGAGCACTTCCTTGCCGTCTGGGGCGGTCTCTCCCAGAGGTGGTATGCTGGCTCAGAGGCCAGAGGGCTGGGGCGGGTGGGGGCGGGCACACAGAGAAAGCAGCCCAGTAGGATGGGTGGGGATTCCAGCTGCTACCTCATCCAAACGTTGAGCTGGGATGACGAACTCTGTCTGCCCAGAGAAGCTTCTTTGGAAGACATTGCGGAATGGGGGCTGGCTGATGACTCATGCCCTTGAACCCGGGGGTCCTCCTCTCCGATGTGGGCATGTGAACAGTGACCGTGTGTTTCTTGGGAGAATTCAGTGAAACTGCGTGTGAAGCGTTCCACATACATCCCCAGTGCGCCGTCATGTCAGCGCGTGTGTGTTCTATACAGGGATCAATATTTCACAAGCCTTATATTCCCTCCCCTGTTCACAGCAACCCCAAGACAGGTACTGTTTTGATGCCCGAGTCACACAATGGGAGGCAGCGGTCTAATACTTGCCTGAGGTCAGGCAGATAGCAGAGCTGGGGCTCACCCCCAGCCCCGTCTGACCACCACGACACACCACCCGGGGAAGTGGAAGGGACCCAAGCTCAGCCTTAGATGCACCTGCGCCAGGTCCCGCTCAGCTTCTGTCTGCGATGCCGGGACATCCTCTTCGGCTGCTGCCTCTCAGTTCTTTCACTGGGCTCTAGTGCGTGGTCATGTGTGACAGAGGCAGTAGGAAGCTCATGCACCCCGGAGTGGGGGGTTGGCTCTACAAGGTCAAGTATCTGTGCCTTATCGCCTGCACCCCTGCGCCTTCCACAGGGCCTGACCCGCATCAGCACTCAGTAATCACTGACTAGATGCACTGGCTTTCCTCGGTGCATGGCATGGCACAGGGCGTGGAATACAGTAGGTGCCCAATAAATGTTCTTCAATTGAGATGTCAGTTCTGCAGCAGTATTTGGACCACACGGACCCAGGTGCCAAGCAGTGACCCATCAGTTAATTTCTTGCAAACATTAACTTATAAAAATGAGCCTTCCAAGTTCTGAGGACAGCAAGGGTGACTTCTCCAGGAACACAGCAGCACTACAGGTTTTATATGGAAAATGAGAAAGCTCTGAGAGGAGACATTAACACCCCAGGACTCCCCTGAACAAATTTACCAATTTACCGGGGAACGCAGCCACTTTCATCTGATCAGGGACCAGTGGGATCGGGTCAGACAGCCAGCCTGGGTTCCCAGCAGGGGCCAAGTGGGCAGCCCCGGCCTGGGGCCCAGCACGATTTCAGGGCCAAGCTTCAGGGCCAGCAGCTCCTCCCAGGTTCCTGCCAGGCCTCAGAACCACATGTTCCCAGGAGCAGAGGTCCCTTTCATCTGAGCTCTGGTGACCTGGGCTTGATCCCAAGCTTAGTGGGCTGTCCTCCCGTGAATGTGGCTTCCTGCAGACCTGTGGGCGAGGTTTCCTCTGGGAAAGCCTGGGGCTGGCGAGGCCTTTCATCTCCTCCGCCCTGGGGGCCTGCTGGTGAGGCCTGCCTGCTGGGGTCTGACAGCTGCTGCCTGCCCAAGGGTCTTGCCCTCTGAAATGGGGAGGAAATGTCTCCTTGAAAAACGTAAAGGGCACAATGCTTAGGGCTTCACTCCATGGAGCAGAGGACATGGCTCAGTTACAGGTCCTGAGAATAAAGCCTGCCCCTCCACTCCTGATAAAACTCCCCACCTGATCGCTAAGGCTTTATGCTCCTTCCCCAGGAAGGCGAATCATTTTCTCCCATGGTGCTCTAGGAAAGGGGCAGGGTGGCATCGATTCATACTTCACACTAAGGTGTGAATGACTTCCAGCAGAAAGAAGCATACAGACAAAAGAAGGAGGACCAGAGTACACTCATGTATTCGTTCATTCCAACATTTGAATGCCTACTATGTGCAAGGCCTGGAGATACCAGAGAGCAAAGCCAGGCCCAGCCTCTGCACTGATGGGGCTTCAAACGTGTTTAATAAATATTTAGATGGCACTTTTTCGGTGCCAGGCACAGTTTTGAGTGCTTTAAAAATACTCACTTATCTAACCTATCACAACTCTGTTAGGTAGATACTCTTATTACCCTATTCCACAGACAGGGAAACTGAGGGTCAGAGAGATGAACACCTGCCCAACTGCATAGCTGATAATTGGCAGAGCTGGGATTCCGTTTTCAGAACCTGTGCTCAAAGTCATCACGCCATGAGTCCACAGGGCAGCTGAGTTCCAACAAGGACATAGAAGGGGGGAGTGGACCTAGTCAGGAGGGCCAACAGACCAGGGTGGAACACCCCGCTGTGGGGGAGTGTGAGGGAGGCAGGCCCGCTAACCCTAGATATGGGTCTTACTCAAGTGGCTCGGTAGCACCACCATCCAAACTGAGCCACTTCTTTTTACAGGCCCTCGGCACTTCTGCCGGCCTGGACTCCTTCCTCCATTACAAAATATTACACAATATTTTTAAAGGATCGATTATAGTTCATCGATAAAAAGACAAAATTAAGCCTGGCCAGTGTGGTTCAGTGGTTGAGCATCTACTGCTGAACCAGGAGGTCACGGTTCGATTCCTGGTCAGGGCACATGCCCCGGTTGTGGGCTCGATCCCTAATAGGGGGCGTGCAGGAGGCAGCCAATCAACAATTCTTTCTTATCGTTGATGTTTCTCTCTCTCCCTCTCCCTTCCTCTCTGAAATCAATTTTTTTAAAAAGTAAGACAGGCAGAATAGTAAGAAGCCAGGAAAATTCCTCGGCAAGTGGAATGAGGAAACTGAGACAGACGGCTGAACAATTTACAGCCACAGACAGAGGGTCTGCAGGGTGGGAAGCCCCGGTGCCCAGCAATGGACCTGCCCCGCAGGGTGCCCTACCCCGCCCCCCACCCCCCACCCCCCAGCATATCTCTGCTCAAGAGGCTTGGACCTCCTGACTTTCCTCCCCAGACATGTCATCAGGCCTCAGTTGTATTTCAGCTCCAGGCTCAGAAAAGCAGCAAAACCAAATGGCAACTTACTAACATGACTCCCTGCCCTGGCACTGACAGTCAGTGGAACCCAGGCCCCTGAAAGGACACGCCCGGGACACCTGAGGAGTATTCTATTGAAATTTCCCCCAAGTTCCCAGCCTTTAAAACCCCTCACCAAAAGGCAGCAAAGGACCTGTACTCCATCACCCTCCAGGGAGCAGCCTGAGCCGGTCCCGCCCCCTCTCTGCCCCCACAGGCATGCGTCTCCTAAACTCCGAGGGCCCCACAAGACTTGCAACCAGGGGAGCGCTGGGCAGCAGGCTCACCCCTGACCCCGTCTCCAAGGCCCCCTTTTCTCTGACTTTCCTCCTCCTTGGCTCACTTCTGTTACTGTATTTTTATTTCTCAGTGAGCCCAAGCAGCCCTGCCCAGGCTCTCTCCTGTTGCTTCCCAGTGGTCGGCAAACTGCGGCTCGCAAGCCACATGCGGCTCTTTGGCCCCTTGAGTGTGGCTCTTCCACAAAATACCACGTGCGGGCGCGCACGTACAGTGTGATTGAAACTTCATGGCCCATGCGCAGAAGTTGGTATTTTGTGGAAGAGCCACACTCAAGGGGCCAAAGAGCCCCATGTGGCTCGTGAGCCGCAGTTTGCCGACCACTGTTCTATCCTAAGCCCTTCCTTGTTCCACTGTCCACTTCCTTGTTACGCTCTAATAATCGGACTCTCAAATCACCTGGACTTGCATTGTGAAAATTTTTCCTGCATGAAGAACCCACACACCACCACAGGCCCTAGGCAGACCCGCTAAGGGCCAAGCCTCCTTTCTGGTGATAAAACAAGCTGAATTATGTTTTTTCTTCTTATTTTAAGAGAAATAAAAACACTTTCCGGAGTCCCTACAAGTCTTGTGGGCCCTGGGCACTGTGCCTGCTGTGCCTGTGGGAGAAGACAGCTCTGGGTCCAGGACTGCTGTGTGACTTTAGGCAAGCCTTTGCACTCTCTGAGCCAATAAGCTGGGCGGGAGGTATTGACTAAATGGACAGATAAGCCTTCTGGGCACATGGGAGGTGCCGTTCTCTGCAGTTCCCTCCTCCCTGGGTCCTCTGGAGGAGCAGGAAAGGCTGGTGGGAAAGGCCCTCGCGTTGCACAATCAGCCTTCAGAACCGCAGCCCAGCTCTGCTCCAGGCCGTGAATGAAAACAGATGTCTCCGGGTCGCCTTGTTCTTGGAAAGCCAGACTCTGACCTCAAGTCACCCCGTCATCCAATCACTGACCTCCCTCCACACAGTGTCCAGCTCTCCCTTAATTCATAGTTGATGTCCTCCCAGCCAGGGGACTCCCAGCTTCTCTCTCTGATTCCCAGTTACAACCCCAGTGAGCCTGCAGGCCTGCTCCTGCCCTGACCAGTCCAGGCCAAATGCCTGGGAAACTGACGTCTCAGCTCTGACCAAGGTGACTGACCTCCAGGGTGGAAAGGTCAGGTTTGAAGGTTACGTGGCTCTTCTCCCAGCTGAGGCCCCACCCTGTCAGCAGACAGCAGCTGGGCCAGGACTTGAATGGGCTTCTCTTGTTTTTTTCTCTCCAGGATTCGGACCCACCTCCAAAGTAGGGCTTGCAACTAGGCCACTCATTTTTGTTTTTCCTCCCACAGCAAATCTGATTGTGAAACCCCTCCCTGTTCCACCTCCGAAGCTGATAACCTTACTTGGGCCTGTTGAGACAAAGGTAAAAATGTGCAACCTACAGGCCTTGCAGGTCAGCCCAGCACTAGTCAACTGGGCTGCACTGGCAGGACTGTGAGCAACACCTGTGCCAGGACCGATGCTCAGATGAAATGAATCAGAAGTCAAATCAATGACTTTACCCTGTGGTTGTTGCCAGAGTTCCCCAGCTGATTCTAACGAGCTCTGACAAATTTGGCCTCTCTCCTGACCCCTTCCCCCACAACCCCTCTCCTGGCCTCAGGTCCCTCCAGCTTCCTCTCGCTCTCCCTGGGGCAGCATGCTGGACCCGCCTGCCCGTGCACATACTCACCATGCACCCTCCTCCATGGGGCCTTTGCATATGCTGTTCCCTCTCCCAGACACTCTTCCCTGTTTTTCTGAGTGAACCTGTTAAGGCTTCCTCACATCTTAACTCTCAGCAAAACAGTCAGCCCCTGTGTGGTAAATGAGAACATGGGCCCCTTCCCACACTCCAACCCCCCCTCCCACCCTGTGGGAAATACACTGACAGCCATCACTAGCGGACCGTGAGGCCTTGGGAGGCTGGCCAGCTCCTCAGTCAAGAAAACAGCATTTTGGCCTCACAGAGCTTCCTCACGTCCCCCTCCCCCTGCACGCCCTGTTTATCTGTTTTCTGTTCTCTATAAAACCTTGTGTTTGGAACGTCTGGGTGGCAGCGAAACAATGGCACCAGCCAGCCGCCTTGGTGCGGCCGTCCGCAGGCCGGATGGGACTTAGCGATTCAACTTCATTGGTTGGCCCCCACCGGTGCGCGTGTAAATCCTAAAAACCCATGGCGTTCACAGCCAGTCCTGTGGGTTATTTCTTTGGGAATCCAAGAACAATACACTGAGGTTTTCTGGGACCTCAGCACTTTGCATAGCAGCCTCTCCCTCCCAGGAATGTTCCCTGTCCTCCAGACCAACTCCGTGCCCCGAGGTCAGGCCTTCGTGGCCCCAGGGACTCTGCTTATAGGACACACGCAACCTGCAACCTACAGTCGGAGCGACACTCCTTTCTTACAGTGCCTGACTCTCCCGATGAAGGGAAGCATTCTAAGGCCAGGACTGTGTCTGTTGATTCTGTTTTTTCTTTCTCGCCTACCAGGCACCTGAAACATAGCAGGAGCTCACGGACATTCATTGAGTGGCTAAATGGCTGCTCCCGCACGCCCACCACAGCTCCTGCCCCGGTGACTTTGCTAGACCTTCCTAATGCCAGCCAGTGATCCCTGAGTCACCCGCTGCTGGGCACCAAGTCCCCTGACCTGGTTGAACCGACGGGAGCACCTGCAGCAGCACCTGTCCCTGTGGTGTTGTTATCCCACGGCCACACCTGTGCTAGACAGCATCTTAGGCGCTGGGGAACCCCCCCCCCCCGCCCTCCTTTCTGCCAGCACGCTGTACCCAAGTATTCCCTCTGGCCCCTGGATATCTGGGGCTGGATCACCCTCTGTCATGGGGCTGCCCTGTGAACGGTAGGATGTTCAGCAACATCCGTAGTGTCTACCAGGGGTCCTCAAACTTTTTAAACAGGGGGCCAGTTCACTGTCCCTCAGACCGTTGGAGGGCCAGACTATAGTTTAAAAAAACAAAAAAACTATGAACAAATTACTATGCACACTGCACATATCTTATTTTGAAGTAAAAAAACAAAACGGGAACAAATACAATATTTGTATTTGCATGTGACCCGCGGGCCGTAGTTTGAGGACCCCTGGTACCCAATAGATGCCTGAAGTATTATCCCACACTCCTACCTCACCAGTGTGACGACCAAAAATGCCAGACATTTCCAAATGTCCGCTCGTGAGGGGGCAAAACCGCCCCCTGCCGTTGAGAGTCCTGCACTGAGGTCAGGAAGCTGGGCTCCCACAGTAAAACAGGGAGGAGTCGGGATGTTGGCTGACAGTTATTGTTAAACTGTCCGTATCTGTCCCATGCCCTTTTCTGAATGTTTAACGTCACAAAAAACACACCAGACTGTAATAAACTCCGGCAGGAAGCGTGAACCCGAGGTCAGGGGCTCGGGAGTCCCAGGTCCATTCCCCTTACGCTGTCTTCCCACGGCCTCTGCCCCTCGGCAAAGCGGAGGCCACAGCAGCCCCTTGCTCGCAGGGTTACTGCGCTCACACTGGGCAAGTGTGACTTATCCTCAGTGTCGCCAACATCCCCCAACAACCCAGTGCGCTGCACGTGTTGTCATTGGAGAGACTGTCGTTCAAACAGAGCAGGCGATACGCGGATGGGGCAAATGTAACCGCAGGGGGACTTGGGTACAGAGCAGCTTAAAGTTTCTTGCCGCATTTTCAGTTTGCATTATATCAACACAGAGCAGCGGTTCTCAACCTGTGGGTCGCGACCCCTTTGGCGGTCAAACGACCCTTTCACAGGGGTCGCCTAAGACCATCTTGCATATCAGATATTTACATTATGATTCATAACAGTAGCAACATTACAGTTATGAAGTAGCAACGAAAATAATTTTATGGTTGGGTCACAACAGGAGGAACTGTATTTGAAGGGCCAGAAGGTTGAGAACCACTGACACAGAGGCATGAAAAGTAAAGAGCAGAATATATAGAGAATTCCTGCACCTCAATAGCAAAAAGACAAAGAACCCATTTTAAAAATGAGCAAAGGACTTGAGTAGGCATTTCTCCCAGGACGACATACAGAAGCCAATAATGTGAGACGATGCTCCACATCATGGCTGTTAGGGAAATGCAGATTAAAACCGCAGTGAGAGCGCACCTTCCACATGCTCACATGGCTAGAATTTTTAAAAAGAAAGAAAATGAAGAAACAGAACATAAAATTAACCATTTTAATTGCGAGGATGTGGAAAAATGAAACAGCAGGTTCTTAGAGCCGTGTCATAGAATTAGCTATAAAAGGGAATGAAAAGTACTTCACGCCACAGCACAGATGAACCTCAAAAACATAATCATGTTCTCAGACTTCGGTGACAGCACTTAGCACAATTTACCTTTTTTTTTTCTTTTGGTCTGTCTAACCCCCCCACCCCCACCCACAGCCCCCAACCATCCCCTTTGTGACAGAGTGGGGGATCTCTCTCCCATGTTGTCCAGGTCCCACTGTGTATGGAACCTGTGCCAGGCCCAGGACCCCCGTCACCCCCACCCCACCATCACAGGGCCTTCTGTGATCCCGGTGTTCCAGGAAAACACGTGATGAGGACTGTGGGAAACGCTTACTCCCCTGCAACGTGAAGACATCCCTCTGGGGAAAGATTGTGAAATCCCCAGCTCACCTCCCAGGAAGATATCAGTGGAGGGGAATGTTCTCACACCCAACTTTTCTGGAGTCAGAGGTTTGTTTTTGTATGTGTGCTTTTTATTTTTATTTATTTACTTGTTTTTAAAATATATTTTTATTGATTTCAGAGAGGAAGGAAGAGGGAGAAAGAGAAACATCAATGATGAGAGAGAATCATTGATCAGCTGCCTCCTGCACATCCCCCACTGGGGATCGAGCCCGCAACCCGGGCATGTGCCCTGACTGGGAATCCAACCGTGACCTCCTGGTTCATAGGTTGATGCTCAACCACTGAGCCATGCCAGCCGGGCTGTTTGTGTGTTTTTAAATGACATTCTAGGCAAATGACATCTTGGATGGTTTTCCCTGTGAGGCTTTGTGGAGCCCTCGTCAGCATCCCCCTCGATTGCCTGACATTGACCCCCATGAGATTGACTGCGAGGCATCATCTGGACCTCAGAGGCAGGGAGGAATGACGGAGAGGTCTGAGGGCCCAGCAATCTGCCAAAAGAAGCAGCTAAGCAGGCGTCTTGGTGGTCAAAACTCAGGTCTGTTTCTCCTCACGTTTAATTTTTTTCTACTTTATTTTTATTGAGCTAAAATTCACATACAATTAACCATTTGAAAATGTCCAGTTCAGTGGCATTTAGTATATTCACAGTGTTGTGCGGGCACCACCTCTGTCTAGTTCCAGAACATTTTCATCATCCCCAAAGGAAACCCCATACTCATTGTCAATCCCTTTCCATTCCCTTTTCCCCTTGTGCCCCCGACACCTCGCCTCTACTTTTTGTCTCTATGGATTTGCCCATCCTGGCATTTCACATGTGTCTGAGTTCTTTCACTTCTTTCATTTTCTTTTCTTTTCTTTTTTTATTCATGTTGGAAGAGAACCCCTTTTAAAGAGAGTGTGACCAGGGAATGACAACAAAACTCAGAGATGAGAAGAAGCCCAACAAGCCAGGGGGAGGGGTGGTGGGCAGAACTTTCTGGGCAGGTCCACTGACTGCCCCCAATCCCTGCTGGACTAGAGTCAGAAGGGTCTGGAGGGGGAGAAAGAAGGCTCTCGCTGCATCCAGAGGAGAGGGGAGGATTGGAGCAAAGGGTGGTGGGAACAGGATTTCAAAGAGCCATCAGAGTGATGAGGGTGGCTGATTCCCTCACAGCTCTAGCCACCCAGTGATTGACAAGCCAATCATGTATCCCGCCCCCTCCTCACTGGTGATTGGTTCAAAAATGGGTCTGTCATCTGATCTGAACCAGTGAAGTGTGAGGGGAGGTCAGGTGAGGTGCTTCTGGGAAAGTGGTCCTCGCTCCTGAGAGACAGGCTGGGAAGTGATGGTCCCTCTGAGCATCAGGATGGGGTGCCAGGGTCGGCAGCAGCCATTTGCCACCATGAAGAGAGTCAGCAGGGGAGTGCGGCCACCAGTGAAATGGCAGCGTGGAAAATAAAACCCGAGTCCTTGGTGACATTGCTGAGTGAGAGCCATCCGATCTCTGGGCTTCTTGATGCAAAGGACAGCGCATCTCCCTTAGGGTTAAGCCGCAAGCTGGAGCTTTTTGTTACTGACCACCAACCACATCCTGCCTACACACCACAAGTCCTTCCAGCCTCGCTAGCGAACGTCTATGAAACCAGAGGCCAAAGGGGAAAGCTGGTGGGGAGACTCACATTTCCTGAGCACCCGCTAGACCCACTTTGCACAGGCATTTTACAGAGGTCTCTCCTGAACCCTCAGACCAGCCCTTTGAGGCAGCTCCTGCAATGACTCCACTAACAGAAGAGCAACCGAGGCCGAGAGGTGAAGACACTGGCTTGATCCCAATTGGCCGGATCGGGATGTGAACCCAGGTCTGCGGCGGCACTTGGCCGGCCTGCTTCCCGGCGCATGGGGGGGCGGGGGAGGGGGCGGGGGGGAGGGTATGATGGTGCTGTCTGGCAGGGGGGTTGCCTCAGCTGAGCTGAGCCACCATTCTCTGCAAACATCCGTCATCGCCTAAGAGCAGGCAGCCCCCCAGGGCCAAGAGCCCGCCCCAGAGAGACGGGGAGCCTGCCTGGGTTCCACTGGACAGTGGGGAAAGCCTTGCCAACCCGCAGGATAATCCCACTGGAGCCCTTTCTTCTTCCTTCCTGGCGGACAGCAAAGCCAGCAGCCCCTGCGCAAGAGTGGTCCCCGGGGACAGCAGGGCACTCTGAGCTCCCGGCTGCCCTTCCCGGCAGGTCCTCCAAGAACACGTTCCCTTGGCAAGAGTTGAGAAAAGAGGGAGAGAAAGAGTCCTTGGCCTCACTGTGCACAGAAACCTGTCACTTGGCAAACACAAGCTGTCCCGCTGTAAATCACAGGGTGCGGGCACATAAAGGCAGAGGGTGATCTCTATCTGCTGGGCACACAGCGCCACAGCCCTGGTGGGCGGGTCAGGAAGGCGACAGCCCGCCGCCCAGGCCCCTGGCCTACTCTCCTCTTCATCTATCCCTCCAGCATCAGCCCCCAAATACTCCTCTAACATTTATTTATGTTTCTTATTACAAAGGCACAGGATTTGTATCAGAAGGGACCATGGAAACAATGATGGATGTTTAAAGCAGAGGGGATTAAAGCAGGGAAGTGCTGATACAGGCTACAGAAAGGCTGCGAAACCAGGCAAGGGACCATGAGATGACCCAGAGGTTCATAATAGCAAGAAGCAGCTGCCCCAGCCCCAAGGTGGTGGGGACACAGAGAGAGGCTGCTGTTTTTCAGGTTCAGGATCCGCGGTCACCAAGAGCTGGGAATGTGCTGTCTGTGGGAGTCAGTCTCTTGGTAATGTCTTGCAGAATGGGAGAGGAGGTGATCTAGGGGCAGACAGGCCCAGGACCAGACAGGTAGTCATTGCAAAACAACTCAACCTTCTCCCCAACCCCCCCACCCCCGCCCCCAACACACACATGAGCACGCGCAAGGTAACTTCCACATGTTCTCCCTTCCCCTCCTCCTCTTCCCCTCCTCTAACCAGATCAAAAGCTGGTAGAACCCAAAGTGATGGCAGAAAGTCTTCTATTCATTTGCAAGCAGATATTTACCGAGCACCTACTCCTACATGCTGGGCGTTCTCCTAGGCCTGTAATGTGGAGAGCTTGCCTTCTAATGGGGGCGTGGGGAATGCCCCACCACAAACAAGAAATGAATGAATGAACAAGATAATCCCAAAGCAGTGGTGTGTGAAGAAAGTAAAACGGTGGTGAGCAGTGAGAATGAGTTGTGTAGGGTGGTGGACAGGGAAGTCCTCTCTGACTACATGACTCCCTAGTCAAGCCTGGAGTGATGAAAAGGAATCGCTTGTGCAGAGAGAGAAGGTCAAGGCATACTCTAGGCAGGGGGCATAGCAGGTGCAAAGGCCCTGGGGTGAGCACCATCTTGACTGGTTGCAAGAATCACATAAGAAACGAGAAACAGTTTCTTAACTGCACCGTGTACAATATCCACCAGGACATTCTGCTATGAAACCTAGCCCAGTGCCGTGCAAACTCCACGCTCATATCTAATTCAGGGTTCTCTTAGAGAGAAAGTTAGGTTTGAGGCTCAAAGGGACCACACATCAGACTTGTCCCTCCTTGCCTCCCAGGCAACTCAGGCCTTTGTCCTCTGGGAATGACTCTTCCTCCCAGAGACTGGTGTCCCTTTTCTTTCAACCGAAATAGCAATATGGAAAGCATATTAATTAAATGCAGACTGATAGAGGGCGAGCTGGAGAGTTGTGGTGTTAGAGGGCACCCAGCTACGCCAGACAGGACAACCGGTGACATACTCAATGGGCAGGAAGTAGGCTCCAAGCCCGGATGAATAACAGACCACATTTAAATCCTTGGATCTCCCATCACAAATGCCCATGGTTGCTTTCTCTGGATGGTAGAATTAGGGTGAATTTCATGTTTACTCACCTATAGTTTCTAGTTTGCCTACGTGATCACATATTACTCAGAACATGGCCCTGGGTTCAAATCCCAGCTCTGCCATGTCCCAGAAATGCCCCCCCCCACCCCCCCTCCCGGGCACAAGTGTTTAAACTCTCTGAGCCTCACTTCCCGCCGTATCAAAGGGCAAGTAAAGAAAGAGAGGAGGAGGGTGGGAAGAAGGGAGGAAAGGGGGGAGATTTATCTGAATTGAGGTTGCCCACAGACACCCAGAACACTAGGGAATATCCAGTGGGGACTGGAAGGACCATTCATTGTGAAGGCAGTGCCCATGTCAAGGGCATATGTAGGGCTGGCTCATGAGGCCCCCTGCTGGAAGTTGCCAGCTGCTGCTGAGGAAAGAAGTTCATTAACTCAAGGAAGAGTAACTGTCTACTTTCAAGCTAGATGGCTTTGCTCATTTGCTACTTTATTAAAATGAAATTTGTCCTAATTTGATTACAGCTGGTCTGGCTTTAATCTGATTTGATTTGTTAAGCAAAGTAACAACAAAGACGACTCCAGGGAAAGATGAACTGACAAGGAGGCCCATCCCCCCATCGCGTATAACAAGACACGGGGGAGGATGCACATGTCCAAGTGCAAGGAATTGATTGAAGAGTCAGATAGACGTGGGCACCGGCATAACCTGCCCCTATTGAAACGGTGTATAACTCTACTGACTTGGGGCAAATGTTCATAACATATTGCTAAGAAATAAAGTCTACAGCCAAATGTGTAGCACATTTCAATTTTTGCAAAAAATGTGTATTTTATGTATGTGTGCATAGAAAAGTGTGGAAGAATACACACTAATATATCAATATTGATTTTCTCTGGGAGCAGCATCATGAATCTCCTCCCCCCCCCCACTTTTTCTCTCCTAGGGGTTCCATTTTTATACAAATGACATCCGTTATGTATATGAAATAATAAAGCAACTCTTCGGTATTGAAAAGGGATTGCAGTAGAACTGCTTAACCTACAAAAACTGTTTTCTAAGATTTTGCAAAATTCTTTGTTCCGAGGCAGTTCGGTTATTCACATTTATTCAGCTCTAGGCAGGTCAAGGTCTAGAATCAGATCCCCTTGTGGGCTGGCCATCTTACCCAGTCTCCTGCCTCATCAACACTCAGCTGCCCCTAACAGAAAGCAAGAACGAGTGGGGGAAGGCCAGCATGACTCCTGGTCCTGGGAGAGCAACGTCACCTACCCACACACATGCACACATATGTACACCTGCACACACACCAGAACACGTGGGCCAGGTGCCACCTTCTGCTCTAAATGCCAGGGATGCAACCCCACAACAACCCAGTTTGAGGACCAGTGCCTGGCACACCACCAGCAAACAGTAAGAGCTGAAAATAATTCAATAAGAAGATGGACTGGAATAAACATCTGAACAAGTGCAATACAGGGAGCGAATGAGATGACACGGAATAGGATGAATAAGTAAAGCAAAGTGGACTGGTATGAAGGAATAAGTGAACGGGATGATAGAATAGAATGCATTAACTAGAATGAGCAAGTGGAATGGAACGGAATGAGCGAATGAGATATAACAAATGAATGGGAGGAGGCGGGATAGACTGAAATAATAAACTAATGAATGAATACAAGAAGACATGGTTGCTGACCATGAGGCAATTCTGGTCTGGGGTGGGAGGGGGGCTGAGCAGGAGCGAGTCAAGAATTACAGGAGCATTTACCTGGCACTCTACTATTCACAGACCACTATGGAGTACAGGGTGTTTAACCTCATAGTGTCTCGTTTAACCCTCACAGCCGATGACTCTGTGAGGCCAGCTCCTGCATTAGCTCCATTTTTAAGAATATATATTTCATTGGTTTTTTTACAGAGAAGAAGGGAGAGAGATAGAGAGTTAGAAACATCGATGAGAGAGAAACATCGATCAGCTGCCTCCTGCACACTCCCTACTGGGTATGTGCCCTTGACCGGAATCGAACCTGGGACCCTTAAGTTCACAGGCCGACGCTCTATCCACTGAGCCAAACCAGTTAGGGCCATTAGTTACATTTTGCAAATGAAAAAACAGAGACTGGGAAAGCCCCCTAGAAAGAAGCAGTTCTGGGTCAGGCTCTGGGAAACCGAGGCGGATGGCGCTCTGCAGCCCGCGGTGTGTCAGCAGGAACCGCTCCCGTGGAAGGGGGTGGCAGAAGGCAGGGAGGACTGGGATGGGAGTCCAACTGTGGTCGGCAGAATAATGGCCCCCAAGTTGTCCTCACCCTGATCCCCAGAACCTGTGGATATGTCCCTTACATGGCAAAAGGGACTTTGCAGGTGCGATTCAGTTAAAGATCTTGAGATGGGAAGGTTATTCTGGGTTACCTGGGTGACCCAATGTCATCATAGCGTCCTTATAAGAAAAAGGCAGGAGGGTCAGCGTTAGGAGATGTGACAGTGAAAGGAGAGAGAGGGAGAGAGAGAGAGAGAGAGAGAGAGAGGGGGGGGGGGAAGATTGACTCTGCTGCTGGCTTTGAAGGTGGAGGAAGGAGCATGAACCAAAGAATGTGGGTGACCGCTAGAAACCCAAAAAGACAAACAGATTCCCCACTAGAGCCTCCGAAAGGAACCCCAGCCCAGCTGACACCCTGGTTTTAGCCCAGTGAGACCCTTCTCCGGTTATAAATTTATGTTTAAGATAATAAATTTATGTTGTTTTAAGCTGCTACATGTGTGTAATTTGTTACAGCAACAATAGGAAAATAATACACGACTGAGGAAGAAAAGGTGGGGCTGGGAACGAGGTGGGCTTGGAGACGCTCATATAGTCAGAGCACGTCACTTTCCCCCACTGGTACTCACGCTGTGCATTTCCTACCTGGCCCTACAAGGCCCTCAGTCCTGGCTCCACCCTCCTCCAGCTCATTACCCACTGCTCTCTGCCTCCCTCCCTCTTCCCAGCCCCACTGGTCTCGCTGCCCGTCAAACACACCAAACTCATTTCTGTACAAAACCTTTTTCATTTGTTATTCCCTCCGCCTAGAATGTTCTTCTTTCAATGCAAAAAAAAAAAAAAAAAATGTTTGCTTGTCTGTCCCCTTATCATTTATGTTTCAGCTCAAAATGTCACTTCCTCAGAGAGAGAGGCGTTCCAATTACTCTAGCTAAAGCAGCCACCCGGCCACTCCATGGCCCTATTTTAATTCTCTCTGAGGCACCTATCACTCATATTTTCTTATTTACCTTATTGCCTGTCTCCTGCTCAAGAAGGTCACCTGCACGAGAGAAGAGACCTTTCCTATCTTATGCAATGATGTCTCCCCAAGTGCTAAGACAGAACCTGCAATACAGCAGGTATTCAAATGTTTACGGTTGGATGGAAGGATGGATGGATGGATGGATGGATGGATGGATGGAAGAATAGATGGATGAAAGGAGGGTGGATGGAAGGAGGGTGGATGGGAGGATGGAAATGGAAGGAAAGACAGAAGATGAATGGATGGGTGAGTGGAGAATGAGTAGATGGAAGGGAGGAAGGGCAGATGTAAGAATGCTCAAGAGGTGGCTCCCAGGTTAACCTGGATAGTCATTGCTGATGTTAAACCCTTCCCATCTGTGTTTGAAGGGGCCTGGCTGCTCTACATCTTTCTTACGAGGACTTTTGTTGCCAAGTGACAGAAATCAACAGGCTGTTTGTGCCTCTAATCCTGGGACCCAGACCCCATAATCTTCTTAACTCGCCATCAAATATCTATATTTAATGAACTCCCCACCTGATGCCGGCTCCCCACACCCTGATATTGACTTAGCGGCTTTATCCCAGGGCTTGGTAATCCCAGGTCAAAGCGTTAGCATTAACGTCTCCCACCACCAGTGGGGTCGCTCTGTGCCCTGGTCTTCCTCTGAAAAAAGGACTTGCTCACATCACTTATCTGTTTAAAACTCTCAGGAAGCAATTTGTGGCTCACAGAAAAGGTGCAAATTCCAGGCCACTCAAAGTCCTTCCCATCCTGGCCCCCAACTAACTCACCAGCCTCAATTCTCATCCTTCTTCTGTCACATAAACGCCCTGTGTTGCCATCATATGAAGTTCCTCCCTATTCTAGAACAGATCCTGCTCCCCGAGGCCTCCAGGCCTCCATACGTGCAGTTCTCTAGCCCTAGCACACTCTTATACCTTCTGTCCATTTAGGGAATGTCCCTCACTCTGGAAGCTCAGTTGTCACGGCATGGAAGTTCCACTGGTCCCTCAGAGACAGTATCCTCACAACTGGAGCCATCATCACATCCTGCCCGAAGCTGGCCCTTCTATGTCATCCATGTCCTTGAAGGATCCACCCCATCACCAGACCAGAGACCTGGGAGGAATCCAGGAGGTGCCCTCTCCCTCAGCCTCTACACCTCATCAAATGCCAAGTGTCAAGAGCTCCTGCTCCTGCAGCATCAAGCCTCCCAGGCCCCCCTACCACCCTTTCTTACTACCAGGAATGAGGCAAAAGGCCCTTATACTCACTGCCCCAACCCCATCCTTGCTCCTTCCACTCACCCCCACCCTGGCCAGCCAGAGCTCAGTGGAGCATGAACCTATTTCTAGCAGGCCTCTGCCCCTGTGGGCCTCTGCTGCCCTCAGAATAAAATCCCAAATCCTTTCTTCACCTCTCAAAGGTAGAGCCTCGTCTGGAGCTTGTGACAAGGGTTGGTGGGTAGACAGCACTGCAAGGGCCAACTGAAAACACGCCTGCAGCTACAGTCTCCCTGCGAGCGGTCCAAGTCCCAATCTGGCCACCATGTCTTACAGCCATATAGGAACTCCACTAAGGAAGGTCGCAGAGCAACGTCATGGCAGAGCGCATATTCGTGGGCAAGTAGTTGGACCCTCCAAACCTCAATGTCCTCATCTGTACCATGGGGCAACAATAGTCCCTCTCGCTTTGGGCTGTGGGAGGATCAGGGGAAATAAGGCCTGGGAAGCAGGAGCTGGCCTCGGAGTGCTCCGTAGATGTGAGTTATCACTGCAGCTGATCTTGTTTCTGATCAGACCGATCTCCCTGGGCCCCGCCCCTTTCACCAAAGCCCTTTGCGTTGGTAAACATCGCCCGTGAAAGAGGACCATTTGCTTAGCCCTGACGGTTTCTTCTCCTGGAATTCACATGGCGAAGTTGTAACATCAACCCAGGAAATGTCAAGGCCGGTTGTGTTCGTCCAAACCCTGAGAAGCTGCGTTCGGATGGCTGGGCTCTGTGATGCCACACCGGTTACGGAACAGCTGGACGAATGCGCTCCCTCTTGAAACTGTCTTTGAATCATATGTTGTTCTGACTTAACGGTTTTCCAGTTTTACGAAGGTCAAGTTTTAAAAATTATATTTCATATTAAAAGCAAACTGTAAAAAAGTCTTTTATTTTATGAAAGCGGTTTATATTAAAAGTAAAAAAAATAAAATAGCTTTCACCCTGTGAGCTTCTGAAACGCACGAAGCCCTGTGCCCCGCTAGTGGTGTCCTGCCAAAGGCTAGCGTTCTCCTAGGTAAGCTGTGAAATGGTCTCATGCTCCATTAACCACGCTGTGGAGGTGTGAATTGGCCCAGGGCACCATTTTCACTGAGGGGCCCAGTGGCCTGAGAGGAGAAATAGGAGGCTGGAGGGTGTAATATCCCATAAACCCAGGTTTATGACCATTGAGAAGATTAAGCTTCTGGGCGCCTCATGGTTCATTTCCAGTCGTCTCAGAGGGCACCTGCCCGTCTCCAGGTGAAAGCTGATGATTCGAGGCCATAACAAGCAATTGCCTTCCAAATGGTCAGGAAGGAAACGCATCCTGGTCCTGATGTCTTGACTTTTTTTTTTTTTAAATTCTCTCTCCTTTGAGGCCTCTGAGGAGACCTAAGTATAATTCAAGTGGTGCCAGGGGCTGAAAGATAAAACAGCTATTAGAGGGAGGAAATTTTTCCAACTGAGCTGGGGGATCAATTAAATCCTTAGGTTGAGATATCAAATCATCAGCACCTCCCTAATCCAGCGGCAGCTCAGCCCTGCCAGGGAGTGTGGAGGAGGGGCACAAAGGCCTGGGGCTAGCGCTGACTTAGGGACCTGTGGGGAGCGGCCACAGTGTTTGGACAGGTTCAAGCCTTGGACTGATGAGAGGGCACGGTCCTCTCATGGCCACGTGCAAGTCCCAGCTTGGAGGGCAGGGCCCTCCCAGCACAATTATAGCCAACAGCTCTAGTTGTGAGCTTGAACCTGTGGTCCGAACACGTGGCCCCACGTGCCTGAGTGATGTGGGCTTGATAGAGTTCAGGTGCATGTAAGTGAGTAGGATTGAAACCCACGAGAATGTTGTAAACATCTTGGTCACGCCCTTACTTTGCCTCGTGGAATCTGCTATAAAATAAAGACACGGCTTGCGGGTGTTGTCACTGTCTCTCAGAGAAGCAGTGTCCCACCGAGACCCAGCTTTCATTCTCTTGTCTGTCTTTTCTAAGCCTTTCAGCCGCCCCCACTCAGGTTCACCCTTGGCCGTGCTGGCGCGGCACAGGGACCCAGCCAGGGAGTGCAAATGGGGAGGCAGGGCCCTGGAGTCCAGGTGCAAGTCTGCGGGAAACAAATGCAACAGGTCTGTCTCCGCCCAGGTGGACTTTAGGTGCTGAGGCCCACAGAGCAATATTAGTGAGCCAAATGCTCCCTAAGGCCAGCTCTCTCCCCCCACCGTGGGGTGGCTGTGTAAACAAACTCCTGAATTCACTTCCCGCTGCAAAGCCCTGAAAGCGGTCCCAAGTCTCTCTGGGGCTTCGTTTCCTCATCTGTAAAATGGGGGCAAATGATAAGCCTCCTCCCAGGATGGCTGTGGGAATTAGATGAGAGCTACGGCAAAGCTCCCGGTCTTAGTGCGGCTCATTAGGCATCACCTCCCACCTTTAGCCTTTCATCTGAACGGTGTGTGTGTTTTAATTTCTTTAAACCCACTGGATAAAAGTGGGTGGGGTAACTTGGACGTTAAGGGAGACTAGCTCTTCAGCGTCCTTCTTCCGAAGGAGGCCCAGTTCCCTCCAGACCTGAGCAATCTCTACATCTACTCACACTGAAAGGTGGCCGATGTGGACCAGAACGGCCATGCAGCTTGTTGACGCATTGAAGTCTTTCCACACCAATGAGCATACAGCCCCTCCCCCACAGCCCCTCCAAGGGTCCCCACCCAGCCTCCCAGCCTCCATGAGCTCTCCCTGCCATTCCCCATGTTTGGCAACTAACGGGTTCAGTCTGGACAGCAGGCTCCTCTGGGACCTGACGGGTCAGTGCCATGCTGTGCTGCGCTGGGCTCACCACAGGCATGTGGGCTCTACCACCCCCCATCGTATAGTGGAAGAAACTGGAGCGCCCAACGGGGAGGAGACCAGCCTCAAGGTCACTCCTATGGTGAGAGGCAGAGCCAGGAGCTGCTGGACTCCTGGAGATGAGGTGGGAACCTGCAGGGTGTTTGGGGGGCATGTTGAATGCCTCCCATGCCTCGGCTAATGTGCCCACCAACCCCACCTCCGTACTGAGACCGCCTGCATGCGAGTCCTGACTGCCACTTATACGCTGTGTCACCTCAGGCAAGTGGCATGCCCTTTGACTTCAATTTTCTTATTTGTAACAAAACAAAACAAAAACCAGCTTTGCAACCTCAATACTACTGACATTTGGAATCAGATAATTTTGGTTGTGGAGGCTGTCCTGTGCATTGTAGGATGTGTAGTAGCATCCCTGGCCTTGACCTAATAGATATCAGTAACACACACACACACACACACACACACACACACACACAAGCCCTCCCCTTGGTCAGGACCATCAAAAATGTCTCCAGACATTGCCTATATCCCTTGGGAGGCAAAATCATTCCCAGTTGAGAACCTCTAATTGATGAAGGTTGTTCTGAGGGTCAATGGTTTATAGAGAGGGCCTGACATAGAGTTAGCCGCTGTCAGCACCTGGCTTATCAGCTAGGCTTGGGTTTGCCCTCAAGTAACAATGACCCCAAATAACATTGACTTAAATTAGACAGCAACTTGGTTTACTTTCACATAAAAAGCCAAACATTAGCAGTTCAGAGCTACATGGTGGCTCTGCTCCATGCCTTCATCCCTAACATTTGACCTTGTGCTCAGGGTTCCAGAGGCAGTGACAGACAACAATATGAAGGAAGGGATAAGGAAGAAAGGGAAGGCAGAGGGCACATGCCTGCCAGTCATCTCTTAAAATAGATGACCATCCACTTGGCTGGAGCTTGGTCACATGGCCACAGCTAGCTGCAAGAGAGGCTGGGAAATGGAGTCTTTATTCTGAGTGGCCATGTGCCCAGCTGACATTATACTGTATTATTGTGGAAGAAGAGAGAATTGGCTATAGGAGGTCATGGAAGCTCCTGGGCCCGCTGCAGTCAGGAACTTGATTAAAGCCAAAGGCTGTCAGCCACCAGGCAACGAGTCGAGATAACCCTTAGAGCATCTGGCCCATTACTTTTAATAAACCAGTAGGCAAGAAATATTAGCAGAGCACACAGGAAATAAACACACAACTCATCTTTAAAGGGAATTCTGGGGAATGCTGTGAGCTGGAACCCTTTATAATCAATTCCCACCATCCACTCCCACCCACCACCTGCCCTTCATGTTCCTTATGTACCTGTGGTGAGAGGAAGGGAACATGGGATGGGACACTGGCCCAGGAATCTGGGGGACTCTGCTTTCAATTCTGCCACCCAGAGGCTGAGTGACAAATCAATTCACTGTGCCCTCTAGGCCTCTAGGGCCAACATTGGAGTCTCAGATATCAAAGTGAGATATATTTGTGTGCATGCATTTTGTAAACTCCATAGCAGCATTGCCTTATGCAACCCTTTGTCATGATGGAATATTCTAGATCTGCACTGTTCAATATGGCAGCCACCTGTCACGGCATGTGGCTACTGAGCACTTGTAATGCGCTGGTGCAATAGAGGAAGTGGAATTTTAGTTGCATAAATTGGACAGCGCAGCTGTGTGTGACGGAGTGGCTTACACCGCTTCCTCTCAAGGACTCCTTCATATATTGCATGTCCCTCATGTTATCTCCCTCTTCGCCTTATTTGAGTCCTAAAAACACCCCATTACACGCATTACAAAAGCAAAAAACAGAAAGTAACAAGTATTGGCGAAGATGGGACCAATTAGAAAAATTGGAACCTTGTGCATTGCTAGAAATAAGGTAAAAATGTTGAAGCTGCTATGGAAAACAGTATGGATATTCCTCAAAAATTCAAAATAGAATTACCATATGTCCCAACAATTCCACCTCTGGGTATATACCAAGAGAACTAAAAGCAAGAACACAAACTGATATTTACACGCCCATGTTCATAGCAGCTTATTTACAATAGCCTCAAAGGTAGACGCAATCCGACTGTCCATGGATGAATGAATGAATAAATACAATGTGGTCTATACACACGATAGACCGCTATTCAGCCTTATAAAGGAAGGAAACTCGAACACCTGCTGCAACACAAATAAAACTTGAGGGCATGGAGCTAAGTGAAGTAAGTTAGTCACGAAAAGACAAATACTGTATGATTCCACTCACATGAGATACTTCGACTAATCAAATTCGTAGAGACAGAAAATGGAATAGTGATTGCCAGGGGCTGAGAGGAGGGGAAAATGAGAAGTTATTTAATGGGGACAGAGTTTCCGTTTTACAAGTGAAAAAAGTCTGGAAATGGGTGAGGGTGACGGTAGCGCAATGATGTTAATGTACTTAGTGCTACAAAGCTGTACACTTAAAGTGGTTAAAATGGTACATTTTATGCCTGGGTCCCAGGAGGGTGGAGCCTCCAGCCCAAATGGAGGGGTTCAGGTGTCTGAGAAAGGTTTAGGGGCAGCAGGGCCTTCCAGTTGCCTGGCCGAGGGCCCTGCAGGATGATGTGATTAACTACTTGAGCACAGGGAGCTATAAAAACATATAAAGTCACTTTCAGAATAGGGACTTTTGCCATCTCCTCCTTGGTGCTATCAAAACTACTAGGCTATGGATCTTAGTGTTAAAAGGAAACGTTAAAATAAAACAATGTTCACCCAGTCCTCAGGGTGATCTCACCCGGGAGTGATGCTGACCTGGCGATATGGCTGGTTCAGAGGCCACAAAAGCAGACCACGTCTGAATCTGACACTCAGGCAATTTTATTTTTAACTAGGAGCCCAGTGCACGATTCGAAATCGCACAGCGCCGCCCACCCTCCGGTCCGGCCCTCCCTCCTTCTCCGGCCCTTGAGCAGCTGCGGCCACTGCTGGTCAGGCCCTCCGTCAGCGCAGGCACGTGGAAGCCCCTGCCACCCCACCCCTCGACGCTGTCTCCTGTCCGGTCGACCCGTTAAGGTGTCCCAGTTAATTAGCATATTTCTCTAATATATATTTATATTAGCTGCTAACATTTTAAAATGGCAACGTATGAAAATCTATATTTCCAGCTCCTCCTGAAGATACAGGGAAAGCTGGCCGTGTGGAGCAGTTATCAGCCATTCCTGAGTACTGCGGACCCCTTCAAATGCAGCTCAGTTCATCACAATCCCCACCAATCCCTAATGCTTTCCATTCCCACCCAGCCAACCAGTGCCTTCCCCACTGGTGAGGTTTTTCCATCTGTGTGAGATGGAAAAAGAATGACAGACTCTAAGAATGTCTCATAGCAGCGATTTTCACCCGGTGGCCACAAGAATCTTTAAAACATGCAATACCTGCCTATTTAGTCAGGGGAACTGACCTCTTTTCCCTTAGAATGTCAAACAAAAAATATGACAACAGCCAATACAACAATAGCCATCCAGTGTGAATGAATCAAAATTAGACCTGTTGTTGTTGTTTTTTTCAAATTGGCAAAAAAAAAAAATACTGTTGGTGTGCCGCAGAATTTTAGTGTTTAGTTTATATGTGCCATGAGATGGAAAAGGTTGAAAATTGCTGCTTATACAAATGAGAAATTTACAGATAATCTAGGTTAAGCCCGTTTTATAGATGGGGAAACTGAGTCTCAAAGAAATTAAACAACTTACCCAGGATTTCCAAGTCATCAAAGAGATGCATTGAAACAAGAAATGAGGTCTCTGGTCCCATTTCTTCTTTCTAGCCATTCTCATGGCCTTAAAATGCACACGTCTGCCCAACCCACTACTCTTTGCAATAGTACTGTCAGTGGATGCTTTACTGATTGCTTGTTAGGAACCCAGGGGGCACCCAGCAGACCATACCAACCACACTGCTATGTTGGAGACACTACTCTTTTCCCGCTGGGATGACAAGATGCCGGAGCAAGAAGAGAGACGTTATGCCGAAAATCACTCCGCTTGGAAGAGGCTGAGCTGGGGTCTCTCCAATTACCCTGTGCTTAACCACAATTGCAAACTCTACCCATTAAGCGACACTTACCATCTCATCCTCTAAAATTACATCAACCCCAGGCGTTTAATAACTGTGAGCTGGGAAGACAATCAGGCTTGATGATATCGCCCTCAAATGGAAATCTGGCTTCTCTGCATACACGAGGATCAGAATCAGGCTGTGGAAACCTATTCAATTGCCTCGTTATAGTGCTGTCATCATCAATGGATTCAATAACGAATAGCCCGCATGCTGCCCAAAGCAATAGTGAATGTTCTGTGTAATTTCTGATAGCTTAAGTACCCCCATTGACACAATGGGCTTATTTTTCTTTCTAAATACATTTGCAAATGGTTGTTTCTCAGCCTCAAATCATGACATTGTTAATAGAACAAACCAGAGTCACAGAGAGCCTCATGGAACTCTTTCTACATGAACAAATATATCAATTCTATCGAACCAGACCCAGAGGAATAGTGGACTTAAAAGTCATAGACTTTGAACTTGGGCTCATTCCTGCTCTGTTTTTTTTGAAGCTGTGTGTCCCTGGGCTAGGCACTCAACCTCTCTGGGCCTTGGTGTCCTTATCTGTGAGAGTAGAGTGATACACCCGTATCAGAGACCTGCCCAATCAAGTAAGCGTGAAACACATGGTGCGCGTTTGTAAGTTAGAACGTGTTAGGCTTTGCTATTAGCCTTTCCTAGAGTGAAGACCATGCCACCAGTACCTAACAATTTGGACCTCCTGGATTTTAATCTACATTTATTCTGTCTCAAGTTCAAATGCCTTTCTTTAAATAATTAATTTCTTTCCATATTTTAATCTTCAAAGACCGCTACACCTGCAGTCAGAGTAAGGCGGTACAACAGAAAGCAATTAAACTCCGGCTACAGAGAAATTAGACTCTGTCCTCACAGCTTGAAGAAGAGAGCCCGTAGGTATCAACATGACTGTGACCGTCTGGAAAGAAGTTCCTAACGACAAAGGCAGGGCAGGCTGGGCACTGGGGTCTGAGACTTAAGGACGTGCCTTTAGCCTCCTCTCACACTTGAGCAGTTGGAGCAGAACTCAGCCAGGCCAGCAGGGTCGTGGCCAAGCAGGCGGCGTGCACCCCTCGCTAGAGGTTACTATCCTTTCTTCACCACTTGCACTGCCACAGAGAGAGCCCTGCCCAAGGGCACTGTGACATGTGCTTTGTTTAGGGGCCACCAAGTGCACCGGGGCTGAGACGGCAAACGGGCAAAGGAGGGCCTGGAGCGTGACTCTGACATGGGCCTCACGGCGACAAAGGGCAGCCTGGTGTGCCAGGGAGAGAAGGCCATCCCTCCCCCAAAGCCCACAGTACATTTATTTCCATACTTAGCATATATTCTGCATGGGAATCCTTCTGATCCACCAGGCCTGTGTTTTCCATGGTGACCATAAAAGCCCAGGTCCCCTTGGGTGAGGGTTAACGAATAAAACAAAAAAAGAAATCTTGCCCTGATTCCCAGCAGGTTTCAGAAGGCCCCTCTGGGCCAGTGGTCTCACTTCTGCCATCTTTTCAGCCACAGGAAACAGAAGTCGTTAGGTCCTCTGCACCTTTGCTCATTAAAAAAAAGAAAACTAAAAAAAAATAATAATAAAAAGAAAACTAAATTCACCGTATAGATCACAGAAATATATTTTCAAATTAATTTTGTTACATTATATTTACAAAGATGTACAGGAGAGTGTTTAAGGCATGGACTCGGGTGTTTGACCCACACCCTTCCCTCACTGCTGTGTGACCTTGGACAAGTTGATTAACCTCTCTGAGCTTCTGTTTCCTCATCTGTAAAAAGACAATAGGAAGGGGGGGGGGGAGACAATATAAGAGCCCCCATCTCAGTTGTCGGGAGGGCTAACTGAGGTCCTGATGAAAAGAATACAGCAAGCTCTCAAGCATTTACTATGAAAGATGTTGAACAATATGCATGACTAGATGGAAATGGCAATTCTGTGTTGAGGAGAGTGCGCATTTGGAATCTTTTTACATAGACATACATTTCATACAAATAAATGAAAACAACACATGTTCACTGTAGGAGATTTAGAAAATGGGGGAAATTATTTGGAAAAAAAGCAAATCTTATGTTCTCTCACCCCAAGTGAAAGATGGTAAGTCATTGATAAATAGTCTGGTCATTGCCCAGGTAAGCCCTCCATCGAATGCAAAAAAGCGAACACATTGTGTCCTTTCCTTGGGGTTCTGGTCATAGCTTCCAGCACAGTCCCCAGGAGATCGGAGGTCAGGAAAGTGTCTCCCGTTCCATACAATTCCCCTATGTATCCATCCGTCCAATGCTTCCTGTCTGCCCATCCCATGCCAGCCTTTATGTCAGGAGCATAACTGACAAACTTCCCGCTCTGGCCCCACCTTACACCCTGCAGCCGAGTGAGATTGGAGCCCACCTCAGCCCAGGGCAGCCCTGCCCCCACGACACAGCGCTGCCAGCTCCGGGGCCTTCACTCTGGCTGCGATGACAAGGCCATCGCCCCACTTCTCCACTGTTCCCTCATCCGCGTTGCTCTAAATACACAGCGGACAGTCCTGTCTGCCCTTCCTATTTTTTTAGCTAGAAAGGTGTTGAGCACCAAAAACAAAAGTTCTGCTGACAGCAAAACAAGTCACACATTTTCTTTTAGGATAACGAATGTTTTTGAGTTCCAGCAGAGGACGAAGCTTCTGCATTAAAAAAAAATCAGGTCAATTATTCTATTGCTTTTCGCTTCTCAGTCTCGCCTGATTAAATGCTTACACTAGAAGACTGGAGATCTATAGGACAGCACACTTTCCTGGTGACCTTCTCGCTCCCCTCTAAGGAAATCACTGCCCTAGATTTTCAAAACTTTCCTAAAGGCAGAACATATCTGGAACAAACAGCTTTTAAAAGGTGTGAAAGCAAATTATGAGATTTTTCTAGCAGTAAAACTGGGTTTATATTCCTGATCTCTCTCTCTCTCTCTCTCTCTCTCTCTCTCTCTCTCTCTCTCTCTCACACACACACACACACACACACACGATGCTATTATCAGAATATTAGAAACAATAATTTTTTAACGTTATTAATAATACCACTAAGACTAACCCCTAACCTTGACTGCTTGCTTTATGCTGAATACTATGCTAAGTGTCTTACATGCATTGTTTTATTTAATCCTTACAACAATCCTATTTTTGAGGTGGGTACTATTGGCCTATTATTAGCCCCATTTTACAGATGAGGAAACTGAGTTTCAGAGAGGCCAAGTTATTTGCCAAAGATTACAAAGCTAGACACTGAAAGAACTGACATCTCTGACTGACTCCAGAGCCTCCAAGCTTAATCTCCACATGATACCTGAGCTTTGTATATAAAAGAGAAAAAAGATATACATACAACAACAAAATAGAACTCAGGTCTCAAACCTTCCATTCAGGGGCAACCCCTTAGCCCCTTCACAGATATCCCTCCCTGCTGTTTTTCCTTTGCTTTCTTCACTGACCAAATATATCACGAACATTCTCTCATGTCAACAGGCATATTTCCTGTTGTGTTTATTCCCTGGGCATATGCTATTGGAAGCTCCACCCCCAAGACTGGAGGAACCAAGAAAAAGAAGATATGATGACTGGATGAAAATCCCAAAGATGATGGTTGGAACTGGAGGCAAAGATTGAATTTGAAGGTCTGCTCTTCCCCTGGTTCTGACAAAACCTCATGGTTTTTAAGATATGGGTTGTTGCCCCAGCTGGTTTGGCTCAGTGGATAGACTGTTGGCCTGTGGACTGGAGGGTCTCAGATCCGATTCCAGTCAAGGGCACATGCTCGGGTTGTGGGCTCGATCCCCAGTGGTGGGTGTGCAGGAGGCAGCCAATCGATGATTCTCTCTCATCATTGATGTTTCTATCTCTCTCTCCCTCTCCCTTCCTCTCTGAAATCAATAAAAATATATATTTTTTAAAAAGATGTGGGTTGTTATAAATCATCAGAAATGGCCAAAGAGGAAGGGAATGGCAAAGGAGTAGTTGCAGCTTAACGTGACCCCAAACTCTCTGACACTTCCCACTGAGAGGTGAGGCTGTGTCTCCCCACTTTGAGTATCACAGGCAGGCCTCTGACTGCTTTGACCAATGGCGGGCAGCAGAAGGGATGCCATGTGGCTTCTGAGGCTGAGTCATAAAGGACCACCCAACTCCCACATGGGCACTGTGTTATAAGTCCACCCACCTGCTCAGGCCACCATGCTGGAGGGGCCAGCTAGAGGCGCTCTGGCCAACTGGCCCATTGAGCCCAGCCTCCCACCATCCCTGCCAAGGTGCCGGACAGTGACTGAGTGACTGAAGAGACCATCTTGGAAGTGGCCACCCAGCTTCTGGGTCTTCCAGCAGAGACCCCGGACATCACGGAGCGGCCACACACGCTCCTCGCTGTCCCCTGCTCAAATTCCTGTCCCACAGAGTCCACGAGTCTTCTTTTTTTCCATTCATAATAAGTGGTCCTTATCTTATGCCACTAAGTTCGGGATGGTTTGTTTCATAGCAACAGATTCCTGGAACAGAATTTGGTTCCTGGGAATGGGGACTGACCTTAACAGGCTTTGAGCTGAGCTCAGGGGTTTGAGACACCACATGAATCTTGAAACAAAAAATCCCCCAAAGATACCGACAGTACCACTGACTTCCCTGCCTGGGTTTCTAGGGGGCATGTTTAGCTTGGATAAGGCATCAAAATACAATTTTCAAAGTTTTACAAAAGGCCTTGCTTCCAATATGGGATGAACACAGGTGAAAACCTACTGTGTGCTCCCTAATGAGGGAGCAGACAGGATGGGGAAGCTGGTCCGAGAAGCCCTGAGGACCCCGTGTTTACAGGCACCAAAGGGAACCGGGTAAGATCGCTAGGGGAGGCACAAACCTGGTGAGTGCTCTGCAGGGCAGCAAAACTATACCGTGTCTTTCCTCCTAGACATTCTATTCGTCTGCACCAGCCACGAATTTGCAAGGCAACATGCTCACTTCAGAATCCGGGCCCTAATGAAGAGTCCAATGAATCGCACAAAAGCACAACTCCTTAGAGACCTGGATATAAATAACTCCCGGGCAGGCCTGTGAGTCAGGGCAGCAGCGTGGCATTGCAAGGACATACGGTACACCTGAAACCTACATAATTATATGAACCAGCGTCACCCCATTAAATTCAGTGAAAAATAATAAAGAGACTCATCCATGAGCTCTTCTCTGGGCTCCAGACTCAGACTCCCAAATACCTGCCGTGGGTGACACCCTCTTTCCCCAAACCTCTCCTCTCCGCTTGCTTTCCATTTAGGCTACTGCCCTCTCTCTGCTCTGCCACATGAGCCAGAAATCTTGGGGTCACCATAGCCTTCCCTTACTGACCAGATGTGCCCCAGCCAGGACACTTCAGCTCTCACCCCTGCGCACCTCTTAGTCCCCAGTGCCTTTGTCCGCGTCGCGCTGCTCAAACTCCTACTCACTCTTGCTAATTGGGAAGTGATGGGGAAAGTCCAGCCCGAGGGGCTGTGTAAGGCCCAAGAAATCATTTGGTCTGAACCTCCCAAGGCATTAGGGGTGAGTTAATTAAATGTGTTTTTAAAATTTCTTTATTGATTAAGGTATTACATATGTGTTCTCATCCCCCCATCCCCCCCCAACCCTCCCCCCTACTCATGCCCTTACCCCCTGTTGTCTGTGTCCATTGGTTAGGCTTATACGCATGCATACAAGTCCTTTGGTTGATCTTTAATTAAATGTTTGACCAGATTTGGCAGGCTAGTTTCGAAGTTGATAATGTTGTATGGCCCTTGAGTGATGTTATAAATATCCGAATGGCCCTTGGCAGAAAAAGGGTTCCTCAACCCTGCTTAACACGACACCTGCTGTGGCCACCATAACCCAGCATGCATCTCAGTGTCCTACCCTGAGGACAACCAAGCATCGTGAGCCCCCAGCACCCCCACTAAGAAGCAACCTTGTCCAGACTGTTTAACTTGAGTGCATTCAATACTTTAGACCTAATTTCCAGAAATAGAGGGGAGAGAGGGGGGCCTGGGAACAACGGGATACATCTAGAAGGAGGACGGTCTGTAAGACAGCTGCCCTGATCGCTTTATAAGTCAATGCCATGGAGTGGAGGTGCGGAGAGAAGGTGCTGGGCGGGGGCAGAGAGCTGTTGGAGAGTAAAGAAACATAGTCACCAAATGTCCTATGTCAGTGACGGCGAACCTATGACACGCGTGTCAGAGGTGACACGCGAACTCATTTTTTTGGTTGATTTTTCTTTGTTAAATGGCATTTAAATATATAAAATAAATATCAAACATATAAGTCTTTGTTTTACTATGGTTGCAAATATCAAAAAATTTCTATATGTGACCGGCACCAGAGTTAAGTTCAAAATGCTGGCACGCCGAGTTCAAAAGGTTCGCCATCACTGACCTATGTGGTCCTTATTTGGACCTTGGCTTTTTGAAAAACAACTTTAAAAGACATTTTGAAGACAGGAAAATTTTATTATGGGCTGGGTATTAGAGGATATTAGGGAATTATTGTTAATTGCATTATATGTGATAATGGTTTTGTGGTTATGTAGAGAATTATATTTATTTTCCTGGATGTCCTTGCTGAAGAATTGTCAGTGTCTGCAGTTTACTGATATGTTTCAGAAAAAATATGTATATTCATGTATAAAGTCAATATGACAAAATGCTAGTAATTATGAGCCTAGGCGGTGAATAGAGATATTCATCTTACTAATCTTGTCATTTTTCTTCTTGTTTAAAAAATTGTATGATAGCTCTGGCTGGTGTGGCTCGGTTGTTTGAGCATTGTCTCCTGCACCAAAAGGTTGCCGGGTTGATTCTCAGTCAAGGGTTTCAGGGCTCGATCCCCAGTAGGCAGCCGATTGATGTTTCAATAAAAATATATTTTTTAAAAAGTCAGACTAAAAAGCTACAAGCACTTGGGGGTGGGGGCAGCTGAGACCCCAGTGTGTGCTCCACTCTGTCATCCCCCATCAGCATATAAAATGCTGGTCTCCTTGGAAGGTGATCCCTCCTCCAATAAAGGGACTCCGCTTCCAGAGCTCAGCTGCCAGCCATTCACACACACGGCACCCCTTGGCAGCGGCGGCGGCCCTGACAGCTCACAGCCTCTGCGAGCTGCCCCGAGGAACAAACTCGCTTTCAGAAGGACTTGCCTCTTTCACGGGGGATAATTACATCTTGAGCATATTTTTTATCCGAAAGCTGAAGCACCTGTAAGTGATCCAACCATCTTCTCCTCCAGAAAAGGAAGGTAGAAAGGAAATGGGAGATGGTAGGGCAAACCTTTACCTCTGACCTGCCTCTGTCCTCGGGCTTCCAAGAGGGAGTGAGGGAGGAAAGAGGGGGCCACGGTCCAGGTAGAGACACAGCGCTGAGTGTAACTTCAGGCTTCAGTGGTATCTGACACAAAAATAAAAAAATAAAATAAAAAATGGAGGCTCTAGACTGGAGCAGCTTTGAAAGCCTGGCCACTTCAAAGCCATTCACTGGGTTAACTTATCATAACTGGGAGCCCAAGACTGAATCTGGACCTCTGATATATCTTATTTGGACCTCCATGGCATTCATTGCTTAAAACAAAACAATAAAAAACTGCTTTAAAGTTTTAAATACAACATACATACTAAAGTACATGTCACTTCCACAAATTCAGCACACTGGGTAGTCAGCCTCCACATGAAATAGATCAGACAACACAACCAGCCCCAGAACTCACTGTGCACCCCCCAAAATCATCGTTTTCCTGCATTTTATCTCTATAGATTAGTTTTGCCTGCTTTTGAGTTGTACATCAATGGAATCACCTATCTGCCCTTTTATATCTGGCTTCTTTCACTCAACATGATTATGAGATTCTTCTATTTTGTTGCCAATGGTTGTAGTGTATGTATTCTCACTGCTGAATAATATTCCATTGTGTGAAGGTACGCAATTTGTTTACCATTCCAATATGTGGCTGTTAGGAAACAGTGCTATGGCCAGCCTTCTGACTGTGCCTTCTGGTGCATATGTGTGCACATTTCTAGGAGCGGAATTGCTGGGTCATCAAATATGCACATGTTCAGCCCTATGGTGCTTTATAAATTTCTGAGTTAGCTGGCATCGTTTAGAATTTGAGAGATTTAGCATAAAAACAGGAGCACAGCTCTTTTTTCAAAATGTAAAGAGGCCACAACATTGGACCCACATTCCACCTTTGTGAGTCAGGGGTTTGGGTTCCCCATTTTGCCACAACCCCCACCAGTCTACTTTGCATCATCTGCCTGGCTCCTGGAGGCACCTTGACTTTAAGACTCTCGGTGGTAAGTGATCCAAGTGTGCTTTTACTTTCAATCCATAATAAAAATTACTGAGCTGCCTCGGTTTCCCCAATGAGTTCATGTTAAATGACTCCAGGGGCCCAAGGACTGTGGTCAGGTCATTCCCGTGGAGTCTGTGGCCTTGGCCGCTAACCAAATCTCCCTGAAGGGATGTGGTTAAGTCTAAAACACTAAAGGCAGGGCAGGGTCCACCAACGCTGTTTGTCTAGCACAGCGGTTCTCAACCTTCTGGCCCTTTACATACAGTCCCTCATGTTGTGACCCAACCATAGAATTATTTTCGTTGCTACTTCATAACTGTAATGTTGCTACTGTTATGAATCATAATGTAAATATCTGATATGCAGGATGGTCTTAAGCGACCCCTGGGAAAGGGTCGTTCAACGGCCAAAGGGGTCGCGACCCACAGGTTGAGAACCGCTGGTCTAGCACCTTCCATGTGATTCCTTCTGTCTATTCGACTTCATTCCCATCCTCCCCAGCACCCCCCAAACCACTGCCTTCTCCATGCCCATATCACCTTCAGCCAGGTCTGATAAATCATCTCTCCCTTCAAGGCTGGCTCCTCCTCTGCACTGGCACCAGGATGCCTTTTAATTTAACTTTTAAAAAGTTTTGAATCAATACATGCCCCAGTTTTTTTTTAATTAAACAATATAAAATGATAGAGAAAAGGAAATTTCCCTCTTCCTTTTACCCCTTCCCAAACTCCTCAGTTTCCCTCCCCAGAGGGAGCCAGTGTCTAGTTTTTTACACATTTTCCAGAAATGAATATTTTATGCACCGCCCCCCCCCCACACACACACACACACATACCTCCCGTCTATTTTTACACAAACCAGCTCATTTGGTGTGATCTGTTCCGCACCTTGCACTTCATGCGTCTTGCTGGCCCTTCTGCATCAGTATGTACAGACTCCCTCTCCTTCTTAACAGCTGCAGTTTTCTATCGCCTTTACGAACAGCCTTTATTCAACCATATTTCAGTCATTTCCAATCTGCTGCTACCACAAACAATGCTGCAATTAATATCTTTATACATACTAATATGTCTATGCACATACACACGCATGTCTGCAGGATAAGTTCCTACACATGTGATTGTGACCAGGGGCATCTGCATATCATATCACATGTGGATCAATAGTGCCAAATGGCCCTTTGAAAGTGTTGTGCCAACTGACACTGCCTCCAGCAATGTCTGAATGAGCTAAAGTGAGCTCTGGAAAATGCATACCTGGTCACGTCACTCCTGACTCCAAACACCCATTGCCAACCTCGGCTGCATGTTAGAATCACCTGGGGAAATTTCAAAGCAATCCTATGTGTGGGTCCCCAAACCCCAAATCTAATTTCATTTATCTAAATGCGGCCCAGTCATTAGAGTTTTTTTTAAAAAAAAGCTCCCAGGGTGATGCTAGAAGGTTCCAGGGTGGAGAACTACAGCTTTAATCACCAGTGGCTCTCCCAGACCAGTGTAAAGTCCACAGTTCTTAGCAAGGTAGAGAAGCCCATCATTTTTTATTCCCATCTGCATCTCTGCTCCTTGCTTCACGTACCCACTACTCACACACCAGGGTTTACCCAGGGTCCTGCCTTGGGGAGTGTTGCCCTGGCTTCCGTAGTGTGCAGTAATATATGCAGGTGCCTGGCACAGGCTTGCAAGAGCCAATCATTAGCATCTCTTCCCTGCTCATCATTCAGGGATGTTATGTTGTTAGCACAAAACTGGTTGTGGTAGGAGTATTTACACCACAGTAATTGGCAAACACTGTAATGAGGACTTTTTTCTTCCCCAGAAAGCCAACTGTTGTCATTTAACAGCACACCATCATTTACTGCCTCCTCTACTCACTCACGGCAGCCTGGGACCTACTCCAGCACTTCTCATCTCTATTACCAGGAGACTTGAGCTCCTATAATAATAAATGACAGTAATGATGAAAATAGTAATTTATTTTATTTTATTTTTTAAAATAGTAACTTCTAATTGAGCATTCACCAGGTGCCAGGCACTGACATCAGTGCTTTCCATGCAGTAACTCATGTACTCCTTACAATAAGGACTATCATTACCCCCATTGTTCCTGAGGCAAATGGAGGAAGGGCGACTTGCTCAAGGTCACGCAGCCAGTGAGCAACAGCCACAGCCAGTGGATGCGCAATAAATGTTTGCTGGATGCGTGGACGGATCCCAACTTCTAGGAGCAGGTGTTGGGAGGCCTGACTATATAGACAAGGCAGGACCTTCTCCTCAACAAATTGCAAGCATCTCTGATGGTTGATGTGTGACCTGCCTGCCCCACACCCAGTCATAACTTGTATTGCTGCCATAATAAATATCACACACTAGCTTACAACAGCACAAAGTTATTATTTTACAGTTCTGGAGACTAAAATGGATCTCACTGGGCTAAAAAAAAATGTCCAAATCTTCATCTCTGAGACCTAGAAATATCACTGACATCGCAAAGGAACTTTGCAGATGTGATTAAATTAAGGATTTTGCAATTCAGAGATTATCCTGGGTTATCCAGGGGCTCAATGTAATCACAAGGGTTCTTATAAGAGAGAGGCAAGAGGGCCAGAGAAGGAGGTGGGGACAGAAGCAGAAGTTAGAGTAATGCAGCCACAAGCCAAAGAATGTGAACGCCCCTAAGAGCTGGAAATGGGTTCTGCCCTAGAGCCTCCGTAAGAAGAACGCAGCCTTTAAAACACTTAGCCCCGTAAGACCCATTTTGGACTCCTGCCCTCCAGAACTGCAATATGATACATGCGTGTGTGTTGTTACAGCAGCCTTCGGAAACACATACGTGGTCACTGTGGCCCAGCCCTTTACCAGGAATGCGTGGCAAGCAACAGTCCTTCGGAAGAGAGCAAGGCTGGGCTGGCCAGGCTGGCCTGTATCCCGGGCTCCCAGGATGCTGGAAAGGGCCCGAGGCTGGGCTCCTTTCCTGGTTGGATGAGGTCAAGTGCAGACCAAAGGGAGGAACACAAGAAGGTGGTGAGTGGCCTTACGCTTACAGGTGACTGGAACTTTACCAAACCCTGTGGAAGGACTCCGTGAACGCTTGGGTCAGGGGCCGATGGGTCTAGACACCAGGTACTACAGCTGGGCAAAGTGACTGAGCTAATAGAAGGCACTGGGGCTGGGGGAAGACCACTGGACTGTGAGTCCTGCCTGAGCCTGGCCCTGCCATTGACTGGCCACGAGAGCTCAAACAATTCTTCGCCCTCCTCTGGGTCTCAGTTCCTCTGTGAGTTTATCAGGGGCTTAAAACACTTTCTTAAAAAAAACCCAGCAGACTCCTTTCTTCAAACAAAATCTTTCTTGTGTGACTTACATTTGTTATAATGAATATTCATAATAACAGCAAGCAATTAATCGGGACTTGCTTCATCCCAGACACTCTTCTAAGCACCTTATAAATACAAATTGATTTAAATGGTCAATACTCATAACAAATCAATAGGTACATTCTATCATCTTCATTTCACAAATGAGGGAATTGAGACACAGAAAGGTTAAGAAATTTGCTGAAGGTCACCCAGCCGGGAAGTGGTAAATTCTTGATTTGAGCCCATGCACTCCAGATCCAAAGAGCAGGGGGACAGGTTGGAGGGGATTTAGCCAGAGGGTAAGTCGAGATAAACAATAAAGAGCTGAGAAAGGTGGGGGGACAGAGATGGGTGGGGAATAGCATGAGCTGGAAAGATCATTTTGGAGTCTGGTCAATGTTTTAACAGCTGTGGGGTCTGAGAAAATTGGGGAGTCAGGGGAAGGAGGGAGAGCGTCTCCCTTACTAACAGGTGCCCTGGGGTCTGTGAATGGGCTGAGTGTGGAGCCTGGGCCACAGCATTTACTAGTATTTGGGTTACACTGATGGACCTACTATGGGAAACTGATCAGAGTGGAGCCGACATAGTGAGGCAGGGAGTCTCATCCCTGTGTCCTCCCTTTTGTCATCCTCCATTCCAGTTCTTCAATCACTAGAGTTTCGATGCATGAAAATTCATGCACTGGAGTGGCATCCCTCAGCCCGGCCTGTCTCCTCTCATAGTCTGGGAGCCCTCAGGGGCGGGAGGCAACCCGGCAATCAGGGGAAGGCGACACCCCCATCACATGTCTGCTGCTGCCACCACCGGCAGCACAAGCCTCGGCCGGCCCTGGTTACCTGAGCCTCGGACGGCCCTGGGCAGCTGGGCAGCTGGGCAGCCGCAATCTGAGGCTTTTCTGTGCCTTGGGCTGGCCCTGGGCAGCTCGGGGGGGATGAGGGGACTGGGAGACTCTGGAGGCAGGTGTGGGGCAAGGCCAGGGGTGGGCCTGGCCTTGCCCTGTGCCTGCCACCCCGGTGGGGCTGAGGGGACTGGGCACCACCATCTCATGGCTGTGGGCACCGCCTTCTTTGAGGGCATGGCAGTCAATTAGCATATTCCCTCCTTATTGGCTGTGGGTGCCACCATCTTTGCAACAGTGTGAGGGTCAATTAGCATATTCCTTCTTTATCAGATAGGATTGTTGCAGAACCCTCAGGTTTCAAGGAACCTCTGCCCAAGACCACCTCTATTCGATCAGCTTCTCTGATCGTGTGTGGATTTGTCCCCATATCCCAGGTCACAGGTTGCCCACTGAGGCCGGCAGCTCCTATTGCCCTCTCCAGGAGGCTGTGGAAGGCTCAAGCTCAGAATTTCCTCCCAGATCCTTGCATCAGAACTCAAAGTCTCTTTAAGTACAGATTCCAACCAGCAAGGTGACCTTGAGCAGGCCTTTTCCCTAGGCCTCCAGACCCTGTCAGCAAAGCAAAGCTAATCATGATAACTTACCTTTGGAAGCCAAGAGTCTGGGCCTCAGAACCTCTTAAGAAAATTAAGAGGAGCCAATGTCCATTGAGCACCTACATGAGAAGATGGTTTCGCAGTTCCATCCATCACTTCTTCGACTGTCCTCACGTGACCAGTGAGAAAACTGAGACCCAGGAAAGTACAGTGACCGCCCGAGGACACACAGCGAAGTGGCGCAGAGCCGAGGCCAGGGCCCAGACCCTAGAAACCATTCCTCCTCCTCCTCGCCACGACCACACCCGCCAGACTCACAGAGGGGCCTGCTCGGTGCTTCTGTGGCGACGCTCCCCAAACCCCTCTCACTCTCATACTTTTTGCAAACAAGAAAATGAGGCTCAGAAGCATGAAGTCACCTGCCCAAAGTCACCCAGCCGTTCACACGGGAGCCAGGGATACAGGTGTATGTGATTCCAGGCTCACACCTCTTCCCGGTCCCTCGTACATCCTCCTGAACTCCCAGCGGTGGGAGGCTGGGCTTCTCTGAACCGGTCCCAGACCTGGGCTGGGTCAAAGCCGCAAAAAGTTCCCCCTGCAGCTTCTAGCTGAGCACCTGCCCATCGTCGGCACCCCCCTCCCCCTCCCCCGGCAAGGAGCCTCCAGGTGCCAGGGACAGGTAGCCGCAGATGCCTCGGCCCCAAGTTGTCCTCTGCTCCCTCCGAGTTATGCTCCTCCTTGGAGGGGCGGGAGGACAGCTCTCCTAGCTTTCCAGGCGGTTGGCAGAGCAGCGGCCGCTGCTGCTCCAGCCTGCTGCCTGGCTGATGGAGAGATTATTCTAAGCCCTTCCCATTCTCCACCCCCGCCCCTTGCAGGACCACACTGGCTGTCCGGTGGGACCCGGAGTGCAGAGCCCGCAGCTGAAGCAGGACAGCTGGACCAGCTCCCCCACAGCATGAACCCCTCAGACTTTTACCTCTCCTGGGGAGAGGGGCTTCTGTGTCCTCTTAAAACCCCCACCCCACGCCCCCAGGGTTGTTCTGCAGCTGCTGGAGAGAGAGATGCAGAATGAACGGACTTCGGGTTTCTGGAAGAGACAAGGGAAGAAGGTTGGAAACTAACTCTGCCAGAAACTGCCGTGTTTGGGATTTTCTTTTCTTTCCCTTCATTTCCATCCCGAGCCTGTCTCTTCCCGGGACATCGAGACATGGGCTCCTCTTGCTGGACAGAGAAACAGCTGGGAGCTGGCACCCTGAGACAGGAGGGTGAGTTAAACTTTGGGGGAAGAAGTTATTGTTTGCTGCAGGGGCGGGCGTTGACGGGACATTGAAACATCCTTGGCCAAAGTGCTGCTCGAGTGACCACCTTTCCCCTGCTCTGGAAGGAGCTCTGTGTGCCTGCTGCTTCGGGGGGCAGTGGATTGCAAAGTTGGGGTTGTGCCATGAATGCAGAAAGTGCAGTTTTGGGGGGTTCTAGAAAGAGCCCCCGGTTGAGAGACAGAGTCCTGGGTTGGGTTTGGATTCGTCGTGTGACCTTGGGTGAGTCACCTCAGCTCTCTGGGTCCTGGTTTTTGCAACAGGAAAAGGAAACCGCTTGGGAAGGGCTCCCCGGGTTTCAGAATGCTCTTCTCTCTGCAGGCTGCTCGTCTTCCTCTGGCCATACGTTGTAAAGGAAGTAATGCATGCAGAGTAACCTCATGTGGTGTGGGGAGCACGTGTGAAGTGCATAGGCTGTGATTCAACTCTTCGCTGCCTGCCGGCATCCAACTGGCTCTGAAATGGAGAGGAACTTTTATTTCCATTCAGCGGCCGAGTGTTTCTCTTGATTGGAGTGCATCCTGGAATGTAAGGCTATAGATGCAATGAAACGCATAGGGAATGGTTGCAGGATGCTGAGAATCACGATGATGGGGGTGATTTTACAAAGGCGTGGGCTAAATCTAAAACTCTGTTCTAAATCAGAGTTTAGAACACGTAGGTCTGAAGTGGAGAGCGCATTAGGGGCCCCCTCATTTTGCAGATGACAAGACCGAGGCCCAGAGAGGGGAAGTCACTGGCTCAAGGTCACCCAACAAGAGTAGCTGAGACAAGCACCCAACATACATGGAGGAGCACCATCATGGAGTGTACAGGCCTCCAAAGGAGAAGGCAGACGAGGGGGATAAGGCGACATTGTAGAGCTTCTCCTGAGAGTCAGATGCAACGTTAACCGTGGTCACATTCCTTCTCCCATACCCTCTGTGCCTCTGTTACTTCATATGTAAAATGGAAACATTAATGCTGACGTCATGGGGTTGTTGAGATGAGTTCATATAGGGAAGCATGTGCAAGGTGCCTGGCTTGTCAGAAGCATCTAGAACTGTTCTTAATACACACTTTCTGTATATTACTGCATGCAACCCTCATCGTGCCCCCTGAGGTGGGCACTCAAACTCCCTTGGCTGCATGGAGGAAGCCAAGGGCTTAGAGTGGCTGAGTAGTCCACCTGTGGTGGCAGTCCATAAGGGGTCAGAACCTGGCAGTGAACTTGAGAACCTCTTAACACACTTCAGCTCTATTTTTACCCACTGTACCTTGCAAGGTTGATACAAGTTTTGTCATGGAATGAACGGTGCTAAGATCAGAGAGGTTAAGGCACCTGCCCGGGAGCACACAGCCTAGAAGTGGCACAGTTCTGACTTGTCCAGCTCAGGACAAGTCCCCGTCCGTGTAATGTGTCTTCCAGGGAGATTTCTCTGAGAGATAAATATATGCTTCCCCAGGAAGGGATGGCATTGTCTCCTTTTTTCACTGGAAGATCCCAAGTGAACCCAATAAGCCGGTGTTAGATGGAAGATGAAAAGAATGAGAAATGCAGACACCGTGGCAGGAAAGTAAGCATGAGAAAATGTCTGTAGCAACTAGAGCTCTGCCTCCTGACTGATATCTCTCGCTTTTTTGTTCTTGCCCCTCTGGGTGCCAGGACATCTGCAGCGATGCCCATCACTTCCAGAGTCAGGGGCCTGCAGCCCCAACACCATCACTCCAGCCCCTGCAGCCCTTTGAGTCAGCTCTTGCCTGGCTCCGTGGAGCCGCCGTCCATCAAGGGCCTTTACTACCGCAGGGCCCGGAAGGTGGGTGCGCTGGACGCCTCCCCGACGGCCGACCTGAAGAAGGAGATCCTGGTGAACGTCGGGGGCAGGAGGTACGTGCTCCCCTGGAGCACGCTGGACGAGTTTCCCCTGAGCCGCCTGAGCAAGCTCAAGTTCTGCCGGAACCAGGAGGAGATCGCGCAGCTCTGCGACGACTATGACGAGGACAACCAGGAGTTCTTCTTCGACAGGAGCCCCAGCGCCTTCGGGATGATCGTGAGCTTCCTGGCGGCCGGCAAGCTGGCCCTCCTGCGGGAGATGTGCGTGCTGTCCTTCCAGGAGGAGCTGACCTACTGGGGCATCGAGGAGGCGCACCTGGAGAAGTGCTGCCTGCGGAAGCTGCTGAAGAAGCTGGAGGAGCTGGCTGAGCTGCGCAGGGAGGAGTCCCTGCAGCGCGAGCAGGAGGCGTGCGGCCCGGCCGTGGACACCTCGCGCTGCGGGCTCTGCATGAGCTGGCTGCGGGAGATGGTGGAGAACCCGCAGTCGGGGCTGCCCGGGAAGATCTTTGCTTGTCTGTCCATCCTCTTCGTGGCCACCACAGCGGTCAGCCTGTGTGTCAGCACCATGCCCGACATGAGGGCCGAGGAGGACAAGGTGAGTGGCTTCTGAGCGGGGTCCGTTTCTCCTTCAGGCACCGTGCCCAGGGCCCATGAGACTTAGGGCTCGTGAAAGCTTTGTAATGTCTCTGAAAATAAGGGGAAAATGAATATTATCATGGACATATTCATTTTTAGGCCAGCGCGGTTGTAAAGGAGAATCTTTAATGTATTTTTTGGAGGAAGAGGCCCACGAAGGCCAAAGTACCTTGGGCCACGAAGTCATGAGGTGGCCCTGCTTCTGACAGTGAACCCTGGACATTGGCAAAGCCGCCCCTGTTCTCACGGCTCCTGACTCTGTGATCACTAGCAAACTGCTGCATTTCTCTCAGCCTCAGGTTCCTTCTCTGTAAAATGGGTAACAGTTCTGTGAAGGTTTACACATTCAAGGCTCTCATGGATTTACCGAGCAGCTATTCTGTGCCATGCACTATGCCAGGCCACACACCCCTGCCTCCTTGAGCCATCATCCGTGGGCATCCCAACTGCATTTTCAGGTGAAAAACCTGAGGCACGGGGCACTTAGCTGGCTCAAAGCTGCAGAGTAAATACGCCAGTGGCGGCAGAGACACTCGGCCCTCCATTTTCCTGCTTCTTACTTCACGCCCGAGCTCTCAGTCATTCTTACTGAGTGGGGAAGTGGGAGACGAGCTAACTTTTGTGTCTGCCCCAGGAGGCCAGAGCAAAAAAAATGTTCTTGCCTACTCCTGCACTCTCTTTCCAGGAGCTATGGGGATTCCAAGCCCCCCAGGGGGTCAGATGGTCTGAGAAATGAGATAAGAATCTGACATGTTGTTGGGAAGGTATTGGAGCGCTTCAGACTGAGACTTGGGCTGATTCCTAATTTAAAATGTTGCTCCCGCCCAGCTCTGTACTCCTCCATGGCTCCCCATCACCCTACCTTATAGAGCTTACATGATAGTAGATGGAGGGAGCCCATAAAGGAAACACATACAGAGACAGTGCAGCCTATATATGACTCATAACTATTGTTAGTCAGTGTAAGTTCCCTTCCCTTAAAGATATATTCCATGGCAATATGGTAGGATCAGAGAACTTTCCCGATAGAAAGGACTTAGATGGAGAACTAGCCGGTCCCTCACACAGAGTAGGCTCTCAGCAATTATTTGTTTAATAAAATGTATCTTATCCAACTTACACATGTTTAGTCCTAAAGAAAACCAACCAAAACGTTCGACTTTCTAACAGCTCCCCCCCCCCCCACCGCAATCGTAGGCATTTTTTCATTCTTCAGCACGATATCATGTGATTTAAGATCCTGCCCGTTCACAGGAATATTTACACGTGGACACTGCAGTGAGAACATTAGGACAAGATAACTGGCCTTTGTCCCCCATTCCCAGAGGGTGTCCTTGATCCCAGTAGCTGAGGAGGGGCCCAGGATTTCCACCAGCCTGTTCCTCTTAGCGGGTGCCGGGGCCAGGATTTAGACAGTGCAGGGGGACAAGGTCTTTTCAAAGCCTGCTGCTTTGAAAATTACCCAGGCTATGAACCCAAGCTGAGTTTAATGGAAACTCGGAAAATCCAATGAGAGGTGGGCGAGAGGCCGCAGAACCAGGCAGCCCCAAGCCCACGCTGAGCGATCGGGCTGCCATTTCTGCTCCCGGTAAGAGGGTGTCACCTTGGGAGCCACCTTTCTATGTGCTGCCCCAGGAGAGGCTGGGAGGTGCGGCCCTCAAAATAAGCGCGCCTGTTTCCCTGTTTTGATAACAACAATTCCGAGAGCCGGAACGCTGAGGACAGGGCTCTTAGTTTCCTACATTTACATAAAAAGATGATGTTCTCTCCCTGCCACACGATCCTGGTTTTTCATTTTTGCCCCCAAGGATGTCAGTCTGAACGCAGCAATTCAGTGAACCGACTGCCGGTGCTGGCCATGCTGGCAGGCCGCTCCTGGGGACAGGCTGTGCAGGGAGTCACGGGGCCCCAGCGGCTCCCAGGGGCCCCAGTACCGCCCGCTCAGATGAATGAATGCCCCCTGGCTATGACCCACAGAACCGCCCCCCATCAGACTCAAAAGGTATAACGCTGGGTTGGATGGAGAGTTAGAGACACCCGAAGAAAGCAGTCTTCCTTTTCCCTTCTCTTCTAACTTCTCCCAGCAACATCCCTTAGAGCAGTGGTTCTCAACCTTCTGGCCCTTTAAATACAGTTCCTCATGTTGTGACCCAACCGTAAAATTATTTTCGTTGCTACTTCATAACTGTAATGTTGCTACTGTTATGAATCGTAATGTAAATATCTGATATGAAGGATGGTCTTAGGCGACCCCTGTGAAAGGGTCGTTCGACCGCCAAAGGGGTCGCGACCCACAGGTTGAGAGCCGCTGCCTTAGAGACAACTGAGCAGTTGGGGTAAAAGGTCTGTGCCCCAAATTGCAAATGGAGGAGGGAGGAGGCAGTATAGACGGAAAGGACCAAGCCAAGTGCCTAAGCACCTCTGGAAGCATTCAGACCTTGCTGGGTTCCCCCGGGAGCTCATCTCTGATGGGATGAAAGAACGATGCTTATTAGTCACCCCTCATGAGGCTGGCGTTTGACAGAACAAACTGAGTCCTTGCGGCAGCTTTGGAAAGTGGATACGTGTCTGCCCCCATTTTACAGGTGAGGCAACTGAGGCTCAGGGAAGTTTGGTCACTTTCTTAAGGTCACAGTATGTGGCAGGACTGGACTTGCATCACCTCCACTTGGCTCTAAAACTGGCTTCCAACACTGGGCCGCTCTGCCTGTAGTCCCCAGCCCTGTACCCCCCCCCCCACACCCCAGCCCTTGGCAACCACTAATCTGCTTTCTGGCTCCATGAATTTCCCTATTCCAGACATTTCATTTACACAGAATCATGTAATCTGTGGCCTTTTGTCTCTGGCTTCATTCCCTTAGCATAACAGGTAGCATGTCAGTACCTCACTCCTTTTTGTAGCTGAGTAATACTTCACTGCTACGTCACTGTTTGCTTGTCCTTCCATTTGGTGATGAATGCTGCGGCTTCCCAGGTTCTTTCCTTCCCTCTGCCCATGACCTCTGCAAAGACAGTCAACTCTGCCATTCACTGAGCGCCCTTCCACGTGGCCTCAGCCCTCGCCGCCGGGCAGTCTGCTGGTCAGAGCACTTTCCCTCCCTCTGGGGGAGCTGAAGGTCACTGTCAGCTGCAGCCGAACACTCGTTCCTCCTCTCTCCACCTCTTTCTTCCTCTTTGCTGTTGCTGAGACATCCCAACAGCTGCAGACAGAGAGGACCTCATCATGCAAAGGAGCCGGGTCTCTGTTGCTAGTCCTGGGTTCACATCCCAGCTCGGCTGCGCCTGGCTCTGCCCTTGGATGAGTCCCTCTGTTTCCTCACCTATCAGAGTGGCTAACGGTAACACCTACCAGAGGATGGTGGTGGGATTGGACTATCCTATTTATCTTGTGTTGGCACAGAGCGAACCCCATTGTTTTTGCCCACCGTTTGGGACTCAGCTCACACCCCTTCCACCTGCTCATCTGCTTTGCTCATCAACTTCTCTCCCAGCTCCACGGAGCCCAAAGGGTGGCGGCAAAGTCAGCGGCCAGTTGACTCAAATATCTTCTGTTTCCAGTGCCCGTCGTCATCCTTCATGCAATCGTAGATCTTCCCTGAGGGCCTACTCTGTGCTGGGGACACGGTGTGCTGGGGACAAACCTGCTCTCTCCACCTGCCTGGCAGCCTTTGCTCATTTCTCCTCCCACCTTGGATTCCGCACCTGTCCCTGAGGTTTGCTTGATGCACACACCGGATCGCAGCTGTGCTCAGTGCCCTGGGTCCCAGATCCCAGGTGGGGCTTAGGGTGGGGCCAAGGGGGGGGCGGCTCTGCTTCTCACTGGCCCTCACATCCTGTGCTGTGGCTCAGGCCTCTTGCTAGGGTGTAGGGCTGGGGAAGGAGGCACAGAGATGTTTTAAAAGGCCAGGTGGAACTACTGGGGACCCAGGAACCTGCAGCAGGCTGCCCAGAGGCACGGGTGGGGGGAAATCACAGGCAGAAGGAGGGAGGGAGGGAGGCCTGAGCTGCTGGTGGAGCTGTGGGACCAGCACTGAGCTGAAGAGGAGTGAGAAGTGGCCGAATCTGGCCACGCTCCCAAGGGCAGCTGCAAGACTGCTGCAGGGTCAGCGAGGGCCGGTTCTAGAGGTTCCTTCTGGGAGGGATTCTGGGCCCAGTTCGTGACCTTGGAGCCTCCCCCACCCCCTCTGTCTCTCACAGCGATGCCTGCCAGTTCCATTGGGAATGTGGCCAGTGCCCTCCTCCTGTGGGTGCAGCTCGGCTTTGGGGCTGCAATGCCTACCTCCCGCCTTTTAATAAAAAGCCTCGCGCTGGAGCCCGCTTCTCCTCCCCAGCTCCATAGCAGCTGCTGCTCTCTGTCTTCTCCCCGTTGATGTCTCCGTTTCCTGGACGGGGCCCACCTTTCCTGAGTCTGTAGTTGACGCTGCTGCTCCTGCCTACTCATGCTCTCCCCTCGGGTGCCTAGTCCCCAGTCCCCATCTGCTTAGCTCCACGCACTCCCAGAGCCCCTTCCCAGGGCTGGGGAGTGGGGGCAGCTGGGAGGAGGGAATACAGGGGATGGGGAGGACCTGGGGAGGGGGGTTTTGGCTTGAGGCAAAGGGAGAGTAAGAAGAGTGTTCTGGAAGGCTTGGAAAGGAGGCAAGAGATGGCAAAGAGGAAGGGGGAAGCCAGGGAGAGGAATGAATCAGCACAGCCGGGCCCAGGAAAGTGTCAGAGGAATCAGCCCAGACTTGAGGCCTGGGGGCCAGAGGCAAAAGGGGGGCGGTGATCACGGGCAGGAGGGAGGGAGGTCTGAGCTGTGGATGGAGCTGTGGGACCAGCACTGAGCTAAAGAGGAGGTGGGAACTGCCTGAATCGGGCCATGCTCCCCAGGGGAGCTGGCAGGCATCGCCGTGAGAGGCAGAGGGCGAGGGGAAAGCTACAAGGTCAAGAATTCAGCTGAGTCCCTCCCAGATGGAACTTCTAGAACCGGCCCTCACTGATCCTGTGGCAGTCTGCCGGGCAGCCTGCCCAGATGGGCCTCAGGGACAGTGGCTTTGCCCTCAGAAAGCCCTGCCCACCCTCTGACCCCGGAGTCCTTCAGCGCAGTTCGGCTCTGGAGCCAAGAAATCTGGGCAAGGCCGAGGGACCCCTGCCTACTGCCTCCTCACCCAGGACTGACCCTGGTTTCTTTTTTATTAAGTTAAATTCACATCCTATAATAGTCATCCCTTTCAAGTGCAATCAGTGGGTTTTAGTATACAGTTGTGCAATCATCACCACTATCTCATTTCAGAACATTTTCATCATCCCAAAAAGGAACTCTGCAGGCAACCAGCTATTCCCTGCCCTCCCACCCCCCAGGCCCCGGCAACCACGAACATACTTTCTGTCTCCATGGATTTGCCTTTTCTGGACATTTCCTATGAATAGAACCATACAACCAATATCTGGCCTTTTGTGTCTGGCTTCTTACACTGAGCATGAGGGTTTCAAGGTTCCTCCACGTTAAAGCATGATCAGCACTTCATCCTTTTTTATGGCTGAATAATATTCCGTTGCATGAATTACACCAAATGTTGTTTATTCATTCTTTTGTTGATGGGCCTTTAGGTTGTTTCCACTTTGGGGTTGTTATGGATAATGCTGCTATGGATGTTCAGGTACAAGTTTTGGTGTGGGTGCCTCTTTTCAGTTCCTCCCAGTATATACCTAGTAGTGGAATGGCTGGGCCAGATAGCAAATGCATGCTTAACCTTTTGAGGAAACACCAATCTGTTTTCCACAGCAGCCGTACCATTTTACATTCCCACCAGCAATGTTTGGGGTTCTAATTTCTCCATCCTCTCCAATATTTGTTATATTTTGTCTTTAGAATCCTAGCCATCTTACCGAGTGTGGAGTGGTAAGTGTCTCATTGCAGTTTTAATTTCTGACCTAATTTGGGGTTTTTAAAACTTTTCATGATGGGAAATTTTAGGCATCTGCAAAGTAAACAGAATAATATAATGCACCCAAGTATCCATAACTCAGCTTCCACAATTGTCCACATCTGCCATTCTTTTTTTAAAAAAAAATGTTTTTATTGATTTCAGAGAGAGGAAGGGAAAGGGAAAGAGAGAAACATCAATGATGAGAGAGAATCATTGATTGGCTGCCTCTGCACGCCCCCTCCTGGGGACCGTGCCTGCAACCCGGGCATATGCCCTGACTGGGAATCTAACTGACCTCCTGGTTCCTAAGTTGATGTTCAACCACTGAGCCACACTGACCAGCAACACATCTCCACTCTTGTTCTCTTTCTCTCCATCCCCTCCCTACTCCCAGTTGCTTACTATCATTCATGTTATTATTTTACAGTTTTACAAGTAAAATGTATATGCTTTAAAAAGCACAATGTATTTAGCTGTACAACTTAACAATTGAATGGCCCCATCACCCCCAGAAAATTCTCTCATGTTCCTTCACAGTCAATCGCTACCCACCCAGAGGCAGCTATTGTTTGGGTGATGTTGCCCACCCTAGATGAGTTTTGCCTGTCCTTGAACGTCACATAAATGGAGGCATACATCTGGCTTGTCTTGCCCTACATCCTATCTGTGAGATTCGCCCCCGTGGTTGCATCGCTCACACCTCCAGCCTTCTCAGGCTGACTCACGTTCTCCTTCACTCACGTTCTCCTTCAGAGCACACCTCACTCCTGTTGGTGGCAAGACCCCCCCAAGAGGGTGACCAGCCATTTTGGTTTGCCCAGGACTGAGGGGGTTCTGGTGACCTGGGACTTTCTGTGCTCAAATCCAGAAAGTTCTGGGCAATCCAGGATGAGTTGTTCGCCTCACCTCCGAAAGACAACCAGAGCCCTGGCCGGTGTGGCTCAGCTGGTTGGGTGTCGTCCCATACACTGAAAGGTTGCCAGTTCCATTCCTGGTCAGGGCATATGCCTGGGTTTCGGGCTCAATCCCCGGAGGCAGCCGATTGATGTTTTGCTCTCACATCGACGTTTCTCTCTCTCTCCCTCTCCCACCCTCCCTTTCTAAAAATCAATTAAATATTTTTTGTAAAAATAAAAACCACACTGGAAACTTCCTCAGAAAGAAAAAGTAACATTTTTTTTCCTTTCTGTCTATTTTTTCTTCAAATATTGACCAGCCTGGGAATAATTTCCTGAGCTGGAGCCCCACAAATCCCTGCTGCCCCTCCGCTGGCTGCTAACTGGGCGTTTCTCTGGGACCAGGGCTGGGAGGTTGGTTTAAGGATGCGGAGCGGAGCACAATGCAGGGGGTGACTGGGCAGAGTGAGCGCTTGCTGCAGTGTGGGGAGGTGGCCAGCACGGCAGGGCCAGGCCGCAGGGAGGAAGTGGCTGGTGCGTGCCCTGAATAGCCAAACGCCAGCACCAGGGGCAGAGAGAGGACCCACGGAGCCTTCTCAGAGTCACCTTCCTGAGCTTTGGGTCACTGGCCTGGAACATTTAGTTATTGCCAGCTGCCACGGGCTCTTAAGCCAGAAGGAAAAATCCCAGACTGTCAGCGACAGAAAAGGCCTTGTAGGGAGAATCTGGCCCAGAGTCTGAAAAACATCCAGGTTCCTCTGAGTCAACAGCAGGTTTTGCCCAAATTCAGATTCCTGGACCCCACCTCAGGGTTTTGCTTTGGTGATGGGGCCCTAAGAACCTGCATTTGTAACAAGCACGGGGGAGGGGGCGGATTCTGATGAAGGGCGTTCTAATTCAGCTTTGATAAGTACTGATTCTGTTCCAACCTCTTCATTGGAAACTGGAGCACAGAGAGGGGCAGTGACACTGTTTGGTCACACAGCAAATTTGTAGCAGGATTGATGAATCAGGATCCTCAACTCCTGTGCCCTCTAGGATCCTAAAGAAACTGGGCAGTCATGGCAAAGACCTCCCAATATGGTAGAGAATGTCCTCAGGTTCCCGCAGAATCCAGCAACAGGAGGAGGATATGGTTACCTTCAACTGACCAGGCAGGCTATGTCTGCGCCCAGTCACTCATCTCACAAAGATAGTATCGTGTGTCTGCAGGTGCCACAGCCTGCTACCTGCTTTACACGCATCATTTCCATTCATCACAACTTCGGGGCAGAGAACTGCAAGTCCAGGGGGACTAAATGACTCGCCGGAGTAAGCGGAAGTGAGGGATTTGAACCTGGTCACAGACACTCTGGATCCCACACCCTCAACAGCATTCCCACCACCTCCCACCCCTTCAGTAGACCAGACACAAGTCAAGAGAAAGTTGCCGAGCCTTGGACAGGCAGACAAAGATCAGAACAAACCAGCCTGTTTTTCTTTCTCCAGCGGCCAGACATAAAGGACATTTCAATTTAGTATTCCTGTGGGCCCAGGCACTGGAAATAATTTCTTTTTCCACTTCAGAGCTTTTTAATCCAAAGAAAACTATGGTTGTCAACATTTTGCTTTTCATTCAGGCAGCTGGCTTTGTCATTCATTTACTCATCCATCAGAAATATATATAATTTAGAGTCAGGCTCTCAACTCTGGCTTCACATTAGAATCGTCTGTGGGGCTACTGGAAAATTCTACTGCTCAGGCTCGAACCTAGACCAATTACAGAATCTCTGAGGTCCCAGCCCAGACGTCAGGATTCTTTTCAAAGCTCCCCAGGTATTCTGCTCTGCAGCCCAGGTTAGGAACCACTGCGCGGGACCAAATTTAATGTGCACACAAATTACTTTGGGGTCTTGTTAAAATGCAGATTCTGACTCCTCAGGGATGGAGATGGGCCCAAGATTCTGTGTTTCTAATGAGCTCCCAGGGGAGGAGATGTTTCTGGTTGGAGGACCACACTTTGAGTAGCAGAGGGGCTGGTGGGACTCTGTTAGAAGCCAAAGGTAGGGAGTGTGAATGGCACAACAATGAATCCACAACAGCCCCCACCTAGCTGGGATCTCCTAGACAATTGTGTGAACAGTTGCAATCCATGTCACCAGGGCCATTCTAGGGATGTGGGAGCCCTTTCTGCCCCATAGCCCCAACCCTCCAGAAACAACATCTGCTTCCTTAGTACTTTACCCCACCCAGAGACTAGCTCAGGGTCTGGCACAAGGTAAACCCTTTAGACATTATTGTTGGATGAATGAATGAGGGATGGCAGGCAAAGGAGTTACAAAATAGAATGTAGGGGCTGAGAGACAATCTACTATGTTACTGAGTCATTTCCCTGCTCAGAACCATGTCCTGGGCCATAAAATGAGGTTGTGCTGCCTGCTCACAGCATCACTGTGGGGCTTAAGTGACAGCATTGTGCACATGCCTGGTGCATAAGAGGGGCTTATACAGGGAAAGGTGAAGGTTGGCTGCTGTAACAAAGAGGCCCCAAGATAGAATGGCTTTAAACAGAATAGAAGTTGATTTCTCCCACAGAGAGGGATCAAGGTGAGTGGGCAGCTCTCATTCGGAGACCCAGATTTTTTTGCCAGCCCTGGTGCTCCATCCTCCCTGGGGCATTGGTCTAACCTACTGGTTCCAAGCTGGGTTGCAGGGCCAAATGGGTTGTCCTGGCTCACAGGCAGAAAGCGTGTGCAGGAATTCACACCAACATCTTAAGTTCGGGAACCAGAGGTGGCATGCCTCACTTCTGTTCACACTCCACAGGTGGGGGCTTAGTTCTGTGGCAACACCCAGCTGCAAGGGGGATTGGAAAGATAGACTCTGATCCAGCCGAGCAGCCACACACCCAGCCACAACTTGATAACTGTGTAAAAAGGGGGCTCTGGTGGACAACTAAGAGTCTACAGCACAGCTCAACTGAGATACACAGATACTATATAAAGTCCTAGCTGGTTTTGCTCAGTGGATAGAGCATCGACCTGCGGACTGAAGTCTCCTGGGTTCGATTCCAGTCAAGGGCATGCACCTCAGTTGCAGGCTCCTCCCCGGCCCAGGCCCTGGTCAGGCTCGGTTAGGAGGTAACCAATCAATGTGTTTCTCTCACATTGATATTTCTCTCTGTCTTTCCCTCTCCCTTCCACTCTCTCTAAAAAGCAGTGGAAAACCTTTGGGTGAGAATTAACAACAACAACGAAGAATAAAGAGAGAGTATATAGTACATATAGACTACATAGAGTATATTTAATATGTAGAATCTATACGTGGAATCGGTATCTGTATCAATATTCCATATACCTCTATGGCTATTGCTGTCCATATAGACATATGGCGTCGCCCCTCGGCATGGTCACTTCCCCCATTTCCCGTGCTGTGGCCGCGTGCTCTACCCTGCGTTCTGTCGCCTCTCCAGGGCGAGTGCTCTCAGAAGTGCTACTACATCTTCATCGTGGAGACCATCTGCGTGGCGTGGTTTTCCCTGGAGTTCTGCCTGCGCTTTGTCCAGGCCCGCAACAAGTGCCGGTTCTTCCAAGGGCCCTTGAACATCATCGACATCCTGGCCCTCTCGCCCTACTACGTGTCCCTGGTGGTGTCCGAGGAGCCCCAGGAGGACGACGAGCGGCCTGGCGGCAGCTTCTACCTGGAGAAGGTGGGGCTGCTGCTGCGCGTGCTGCGGGCGCTGCGCATCCTCTACGTGATGCGCCTGGCGCGCCACTCGCTGGGGCTGCAGACGCTGGGCCTCACCGTGCGCCGCTGCACGCGCGAGTTCGGCCTGCTCCTCCTCTTCCTCTGCGTGGCCATCACCCTCTTCTCCCCTCTGGTCTACGTGGCCGAGAACGAGTCCGGGCGGGTCCTGGAGTTCACCAGCATCCCGGCCTCCTACTGGTGGGCCATCATCTCCATGACGACGGTGGGCTACGGAGACATGGTCCCGCGCAGCGTGCCGGGCCAGGTGGTGGCCCTCAGCAGCATCCTGAGTGGGATCCTCATCATGGCCTTCCCAGCCACGTCCATCTTCCACACCTTCTCGCACTCCTACCTGGAGCTCAAGAAGGAGCAAGAGCAGCTCCAGGCCCGCCTCCGCCACCTGCAAAATGCCGCCACAGCCAGTGAGCGCCAGCTCCTGAGTGATGTGGACGACCTGATCCTGGAGGGACCCAACACCCCCATCAAATACATTTAGCTCAAAACCCCCACGAACAGGCCAGGACCTCAATCCAGGACTTCCTTCCATGGGCCTCGGCTGACATGGCCTGGAGAACAGCAGCCATCGACCATATGGTGGTACGTTTCCGTAGCTCGGGGGCAGCTCCTGAAGCTAAGAGGGACTCAAGGCCAAAATTGGGGTGGTTGTGATTCCTGAGCCTCCTGGCCACCACAATCCAGACTGACCTTATCCAGGTCTTGTCTTTTCTCCTCTCCCTGCCCCTCCCTCAGCACACCTAGTGTTGCTAGGGTAAGTCAGTCTCCATTCTCATTTCCTTCCCAGCAGTCTCCAGCATCCCACGATGGGGTCCAGACTCCTGTGAACTGAGCCTACAGAGTCCCGTCCATCCGTCCCCAAAGACCCTCTTTCCTGGCCACCCCAGCGCCAGGAACTGGAGTGGAGGGTCCAGTCACTGCAAACAGTTCTCCTCACGGCTACCAATGGTTTCCTGGCGTAGCCACCTTCCCCCAGCTCTGGAAGCTCTTATCCAGGAGGACAGACTGGCCTTTCTGCATTCTCCGTGTTAAATGGCACCGTGGCTGCAGCCTGCCATACTTCCTGGGTTGCCTGGGACCTGGGCAGGAGTGCCACTTGCCAGCACAGCAAGACCTCCTTGGCCAACTGGACTTCTGGTGGGACATTCTCCAACTATCCAGTCCTTGGCCTTGAAGGCGAACTCTTGTGGGGCTCTGCATTGTCCCTTGAGAGGTCTGTTCCTGCTGCTGGTTCCTCCAGCACTGTGGGGACCTAGGCTTTCCACCCTCCGCTAAGCCACCAGGGACACGGCGTGGAAACAAGGGCAGCCTTAGGATCTGCCCCTCACCGCCCCTTGGGCCAAGCCCTTGATGCCAGAGGACAGGCATCCTCGGCTTATATTTAAATGTATCTATTTATTTATCCATTCATTCACTAACAAATTTGGCCCTTTACATGCAGTTAGGAGGCAGATGTAGGGCCAAGTCATTCGAGATAAAAGCAGTGCACGCTGAGTGAGACCAGAGAGGAAAGAGCAAGGAATTCTGAGCATTGGGCTCACAGAGGTTCTTCACAGAGACACAGGAAGGGTTGAGTTTGGGGGGATGTTTGGGAGACAAAGCTGGGAAGGTGGGGTGGGCTGTGGGTGCTGTGCAGGGGATTTGGAAGTTTGGGTAAATGGAAAGGAGATGTTGGAAATGCAGAAGGAAGAAGTGATGTGAGTGGACTGCAGGAGTGAGTGATGATGATCGGATGGGATGTGGGAAAACTGGTTTGGAACAGAGAACAGTTGAGTAATTCAGGTGAGATGAGAGGGCCCACCTCCTGTGAGTTATTCATGGTACACGGTGATGAAAATCCTGGCATCTTGTCTGTTGTTTCCCAGCAAAGCACACCTGGGAGAGATCTCAATTGCACCTCCCATGAGCGACTTGGCTACTTCCCGCTCCAGCTCTGCCTATCACTGGGACTGGCTTCCACCAGGCATCTCCATTTTCCTCTGTGCCACGTACCAGGCATTTTTTTTTTCATACCAGGTATCTTAACAAAAATGTGCAGGGACTGAAAGAAAAATAGGTGAGCTCATCACCAACATTACGAGGTTCTATAGTTTACACACCCAGTGGACATTATTTACTAAATCAGAAGTGGAAAATTGGAATCAATTGCTTATATGTGGGGCTTAATTAAATGGTCTGTTTTTTCTCCCAGTAATGTTCTGGGGGCTAGTCTAGCCTCCTGGAGCAGACTTTCCTTCATGCTGATTGGATGTCGTAGGGATGACAAGCGAGTTGCTAGGCAGTTTCTTTACCCCTATTGGCTGGAAGGAGTCTTGTAATTCCCAGAAGGGCTTGTTTTATCTGAGGCCAATGGGTGTGACTGTAACCAAAGGGAGAAATTTGCCAGCTGTAGGCAAAGAGCAGATGGCCTTTACTTCAAGCCATTTTCATGTTGCATTGATACATCTCTAAGAGATAACTTTAAAATGTTTTTTCAACATCTCTCTGGCCAGAGTTGAGCCTAAAGAGTGACTTGGGAATGGATGGGTTAATTTTTCAATGCAATGCAAGGGGGCTCTACCCACTGACTCTATTTAGGACTTGAGAAATTGGTAACTGGAAGGCCTGTCAGAAGACATTCTGAGCAGAGAGTTTCTGTGAACCTCTGGAGATTATGCATTTCAAAGTGCACAGCTTTGAAATAGGGTCCATTGATTTAGTCAGATCCTCAAGGATTCCATGATCCCACAAAAAGAATAAAAAAGTTCTTAAGTAGATCACCTCTTGCATTTTAAGATGGAGAGACCAAGGCTCAGAGAGAAAAAGCCACCTGCCCGAGGCCACCTAGCCAGTTCATTTAGTTAGGCCAAGTCTCCTGGTTCCCAGCGGGACGCTCTTTATAGTATATCATGCTGCAGCTCTGAGGCTGGTATGACACTGTACCCAAACCCTCAAAGAAAATAGTCAAGACAAGATTATAACAACACTCTGCCATGCTTTCCTGAGCAGAGTAGATAGGGTTGTCTTGGGGTATCTTGGGTACCAACTCTCACCCTTCCTTCATTGTATAACGGTGGACCTGGAAATTGATCCCATGAAAAGGGTGGATGAGATGGTGGTTAAAGGCCTTCTCAGCATGGACAGTCTATGATTCTGGGAAGTACAGTTCATTGCAACATTTTATACCATGGAGGGGCAGGTAAGAACAAGGAGAAAGGTTCGGAAAAGCAGACCATGGCCACTGACTATCCATAAAATTGCTCCCTTAGCAAAAATCAGTGAGTCGTTTAAATAGCTCACTGACATCTCTGTAAAACAGCTGCCTGCCACGTTGCTACCCACCCCACCTGAGCCCCTCACCCCACCCTGACCCCATGCCCCTCAGCACCTGGCTGCATGGCTGTTCCTGCTTCAGCTGCCTGCCCTTCTCACCATTAAACTCCCTGCCTCCTCGTCCTCGTATTGAAATGCTAATAATGGGCACCACTTATTGAATGATATTTAGGCACCAGGCAAGTGATTTTTAAAAAATATTTTTATTGATTTCAGAGAGGAAGGGAGAGGGAGAGAGGGACAGAAACATCAATGATGAGAGAGAATCACTGATGGGCTGCCTCCTGCACGCCCCCTACTGGGATCCAGCCTGCAACCCAGGCATGTGCCCTGACAAGGAACTGAACTGTGACCTAGTTCATAACTTGACACTCAACCATGGACCCACGCTGGCCAGGCAGGCAAGTGATTTTTTTAACATCTTATTTGGAAAAAGATGTTAAACTCACACACACAAAAACGTGGCAAGAACAAAAATAGTACATAGAACACTTGAATACACATCTTTTTGAAACGTGTTGCCTCATTTGCTTTATCATTTGCTTGCTCCATATTTTTTATTATACATGCAGGGCATGCTTTTCTGGACCACGTGAGAGTAAGTTGACTGCGTCATGCCCTTTGCTTTCAGAACGTTAGGACATGGTAACTGAAGGCCTATCCGCAGACACCCGCCCCAGGCCTCTTAGCTGAGAGTTCCCGTGAGGTTCTGTGACCTCTGGAGATGACCCCCAACAAAGAATGTGTATGTTACGTTGTTTCAAAGTGCAGTGTCCAGAGATTTCGATTCTCAAAGGAATGTATGATTCCCCCTCAAGATGAAAGGATAGGAAGCTCTGAAGTAAACCAGGCCCTTCATTATAAGACGGAGAGCCCAGGAAAGCCCAATCCTCAGGAGATTCTCTTGTAAAACACGTGCAGTCATCCACGTCAGCACATTTAACTTGGATGCAATAGTTTAATCTAATTTACCGTCTGTTCCAATTGTGTCAGCTTATCTAATAATATCCTCGCTAGCCTTTCCCCGCAGGACAGGGTCCAGCGCAGGGTCGGATACTGCATTTACTTGTCCTGTCTCTTTAGTCTCCTGTGATCTAAACCCGTCCCCAGCCTTTCTTTGACGTAGATGACGCTGAGCTTTTGGACGCATAGACACCCTCCTTTGTATAGAACTGCTCCGTGTCTCCTCGTGCTTGGATCGAGGCTACGCACTCCCGGACAGGCGCTGCATTCGTGAGGTCGTGTCCCTCTCTGGGTAGCACAACCGGGGACACCATGCTTTCTCCAAGGACAGATGAGCCCTTTATTTAGGAGGTAACCCCAGGAGATTCTGGCAGGGAGTGGAGAGCGAGAAAGGGAGGGAGAGCTGGTATTCAAATAAGAAACACAATTACCTTCTGCTCCTGTGCAGGCCAGACAGAGCCTGGCTGAAGGCCAGGTGTGCGCAGGTCACCTGGGGCTGCCTCTGTGAGAAGAGAGTGTCTGCCTCGTAGGTGAGCTAGTCCCTGAGACTCAGAGCAGGTGACCTCTTTCCACCTGCCACCAGGAGGGGACCCTGCCAGCTCCGGAATGCCTGCCTCATCGATTCTTAGAGCAGCTAAACGTGCCGTTAGGGTCACCAGTCCCAATCTGCCCATTTTGCTGCTGTGGACACAGAGGCCCAGGGAGGGGACTTAATGTGGCAAGTCACACAGCCAGGGGTGGCAAAGCCAGGACTCATCCAGCATTTGACACCTACCCAAGGGGCACCTCCAGGAACACAATGTCGGTTAAAAAGAGAATGAAACCAAGGACGCCGCAGGCTGTCTCGCGGGCCCTGTGGCTCCTCAGTTGTCCGAGGCAACCTTGGCCGAGGCTGCACAGAGCCGGGCCCTGCCTCAGTGCAGCCTGCTCTGGACGTCACATGGAGAATGTGTGACTGTCATTCACCTTTGCTGTAAGGGGGATGGAGCCGAGGAAAAGGGAACAAATTTGGGCACCCTGAGCTAAAATTAGTCAATCTTGCTGTTCCGAAGGCTTGCCTGGTACTCTGCCAATGACCAGCTTGGAATAAGATCCCCTGGAAAGTTCAGTTTCACCAGGCACCTGCCTAACTAATCTGCTGGAACGCACCCCCCCCCCTCCCCGACACCAAGAGAACATTAAACAATATTAAGAAGTGATGTTGTGGCCTCTCTGGTGTATTGGGGCAGGTCTAACCGCAAGGCCTGCTGGGCTGACCTTGGGATGTGGGAGGAGGTGAGAGGATCCCCCGAATGAGGGGTGGCAGGGGTCAGGGGTCAGGGGTCTCCTATCCCAGCGCCACCGCCAAGTCAGAAGTCAGGAGGGGCAGCTGTTGGGTTCTGGGGCAGTATTTCTTAAGTGCCTGCCATGTACCAGACCTTGTTCTAGCTCAAGGAGACAGTAGTTAGCAAGACAGATGCTAACTACCTTGGCTGAGGCTGCACAGGGCCAGGCCCGGCCCCAGGCAGCCTGCTCTAGATGTCACATGGAGAATGTGCGATGGTCATAACTCCCCTTTGCTGTGAGGGGGATGGGAGGAGGGAGATATGAAGGCAGACCACAAATAAGTCAAGAAGGAAATAAACAGGTAAGTCCTAGGAGGAAGAGGGCAGAGTGGGAGTAACCATACGTGGAAGCCGAATTTGAACAGGCTTCTGAGGTTGCAATGGATTTGCCAACGTCTGGTTCCCCTTCCAGTCTCCCTGCAGGTAGGGGAGGCAGGGCCGAAGTTCTGGTCTGGGAATGTGGAAACACCCCCTGCATGATCCTCTATGCTCTCCCTCCTGCAAGTTGCATACAGACTCAAGGAATACTCAAAGCCCGAAGGCAGGGTTAGTGAGCCACATCCAGCCCGGAGCCTGTGTTGTAAGGGAAGTTTTACTGAAACACAGCCAGGCCCATTCATGCGGATATTGCCTATGGAGCTTTGGGGCTACAATGGAAGAGCAGAGTCATGCAACAGAGGCTGCTAAAGACTTCAAGCTGGAGATATTTACTCTGGCGCTTTGCAGATGTCTCACTTTTGCTCTTTCCTGACCAGAGGTGGGAAATGCAGAGGGTGCGGGACTGCATGGTGCAGCAGGTGCCCGAGGTCCAGGAGAGATCGCCAGGGCTCAGAGCTGCAGGGAACAGAACAGGAGAGTGAGTGTTGGCACAGGCTCCCTGGAGGAAGCAGCATTTGAGTCGTGCCCAGCCAGGTTGCATCTCCTCTTGATTTAAATATGCCAGTGTTGGCAACACTTCACCCAGAGGGGATCAGGCCAAGGAGACGCTAACAGACTCTCCACGTCAAAAGCAGTGCTCCTCCTCACTCTGCAGGAGGAAATAAGCTGAGTCAAGGGAACTGAGCGAATTTTGTGTAATGGGGACTGTCTGGGGAGGAAAGGAACGGACGGGCAGATTTATGCAAAGTGGGGACAAATATAACTTCCTTGGCAGAACACAGCAGAGTTTATGTCATTTTGAAAAACTTGTTTACCCAGTGATTATGTGATTAATGAATATCAAAAGGCTCATTGCATAAAAGTGCAGTTTGAATGGCTGTTATATTTCTAGATTTGGTTGTAGTCACCCTTGCAGCACAAAAAGTAAATCAACTTAAATTATCTCCTGGGGAAAATAATGTGTAATAAATGAGCTAATCAATAGGCTTGGGAGTTTTAAAAATCCTCTCCATCCCCAAAAACATAACCACAAGAAACATCATTTCAAGGTTGGCCTTAGAAGTTGTTTTAAACAGTAAATAGTAAATAGCTGTTTGCTCAAACAGAACATCAGTGCTCACCTGGCTTTTGAGGCCCTCCCTTCTAGTTCAAACTTCCCTCCCTCTGCTCCTCCTCCAGGCCTTTGCACACGCACAGTCCCCAACACCCGTCTTGCTCCTCGGCTTGGACTCCCCTCTCGTGCCCTCCCACCAGCCACTTCCTCACCCTCTGTATCTCCCACCTCTGGTCAGGAAAGAGCAAAAGTGAGACATCAGGGCTAGGAGGCAACTTTAGGAACCAGCATCCAGTTCTCGTTTTACAAAAGAGGCTGGGAGTTTTGTCCAAGGTCACAGAAGCAAATCCAGCAGCGGCCCAGCAGTGGCTGGGACTGAGAACTGGAAGTAGATGCCTGCGCGGGAACTGCAGCCCCACCTGACGGGTGCGTTTCCTCACCTGTGAAATGCAGCTACCGTACAGAGTTGGCGGGAGGCTTCGCTTCCCAGAGCTGCCATACAAGGTACCGCAATCTGGGTGCTTTCAAACAAGACATTTATTTTCCCACAGCTCTGGAGGCCAGAAGTCTGAAGTCAAAGTGCTGGAAGGGCTGGTTACGTCTGGTGCCGAGGAAAAGCCATTCCATGCCTCAGCCCCCGCTTCCTGTGTCTCCAGGCATTCCTTGGCTTTTAACAGCATCACTTCCATCTCTGCCTCCCTCTTCACATGGCCGTCGTCCGTGTGTCTGTGGGTTTCCTCTTTTAAGGGCCCCTGTCATTGGATTCTGGGCCCACCCTAATCCAATATGACCTCATCTTAACTAATTACACCTGCAAAAACCTTGTTTCTAAGTCAGCTCACTTATACCGGTTTCAAGTAAACATGAATTGGGGGGGGACACTCTTCACTCCAGGACACCGCAGGGCTCCACGCCCTACCCACTTGCAGAAACCCAGGGGACCTTAAGGGCAGGGACTGGGGCTGCTCTCTGCCCAGGGCTCCGCCCCCCCTCCTGCCTGGGGACTAATGCCCACACCATGCAGGCACCCTTCAACACGGGTGCTCACACCCAGGAGGCTGGCTCCATCAGACGCAGGGGGACCCAAGAGTAGGCACCGCCCTTCTCTGCCACTTGTCCCAGGTGGAGCCCTGGGAAAGGGAGGGAGGGTGCAGCCTCCATCACACCTGAGGAGGATATGCTCCCACACCTCTGCCAACAGTCTGGACCAACACGGCACAGCCTCAGCCTCCCCAAGCCACGGCGGGTGCAGCGATAAAGCAGTTCTGTGAGGAGGGGATCCCATGGGCTTCTCTCTTCACAAATAAAAGGACCTCAGGCTACCCCTCCCACCAAAACAGCCAACAACACATGGGAGGACCAGAAACAGCTTCTTTATTCAAGAAAGAGCGTCTTTATTCAAGCCCAAATCTGCAGCCGTCCCCACCGCTCCGCCATACCAGGCAGGCCCCTCCCTCCAATCCCAACTTCACACTGTGCACCCACCATTCTCCCCCAACCACTCCCCTCCCCCAGAAAAAGCATTCCTCCAGTGGTGTCCAGCTCAGCTCAGGACCTCGCCACCAGAAGTCTGTTTCAATTCCTGAATTTGCCCACCAATGACTTCGACGGCCAAGCCCCCAGGCCCTGCTGTTCCAGGAGGAGGGACAGCTGCTGGCGTGCTTCCTGGTAGGGCCCAGCCTAGGGTGGGAGATGAGAGGGGTGGAGAGAGGGTGCTTGCTAGGGGTGCAGGAGAAAGAGGGCTGGGGGAAAGGGAAGGAGCTGACCTTAGCCTCTTCATAGGTCTTCAAGGCCAGGAGGTGGGACTTGCCGAGAGCTTGGGCAGCCTGGCGGAAGGCCCGGAGAAAGGCTGCCTTGCAGAGGCGGGAGGGAGGCCCGCGGACAGCACTGGAGGTGCAGAGAAAGGACGTGAGGTCAGAGGAGGGAAATGATGGACTGAACTAGCAGGTCTGCACCGTGGCCCTCACACCATCGTTCATGTGATGACAATCTCAGGGGTGTCAGGGGGTGGCACGGGGTGGGTGACGGAAGCCCCGCATGGTCACACTGCTGTAAGAGGCTGCGCTGGGATTAGAACCCAACCTGTAACTAGATGTGTGCTCTTATCCCACGGCAGGGGGATGGGGATCCCTCCCCACCAGGCCTCTTCATCCCCCCACAGGCCCTTCTCACTCAGCTTTCACACGTCCGGTAGTCACATCCACAACCTCGATATCAGGGTCCCCCAGGCTCCAGTTGAGGCTCAGGTCATGGCAGGTGTTGGAGGTGGGGTTCAAAGGAGCCACAGGGGGGCCCGCAAACAGGTGTAGCATGGAACGGGTATACGGAGGTGGCAGGCATGACCCCGAGACCCTGTCCAGGTTGGGCCGGGTATGGATGGCACTGCTCAGAGTGGGGGGGTCATGACAGGGGTCAGCTGTGGAAGCAGGAGGACAGACAAGGTCTGAGTCACCACCCTCTTCCACAGCCCTCCCAGAGCCCACCTTCCACCTCAGGCCCCTCAGGTTCCTCACCCAGGACTAGGCTGGTGGCATAGAGGGGAGGCAGGAAGTGGGCCAACAGGGCGCCACCCACCCCCAGCATGGTCCAGCGTGACAGCTTGTCGCTGGCCGAGAGGCAGCCCACGTGGGTGTCCCGGACCGTGGAGGACATGTAGCACACGGGCTTCAGCTCCCCTCGGATGTGGGCCTGCAGGCGGAAGGGGGCGCTGTGCAGCAGGCCGCTCTCAAAGGACCCTGGCGGCGGCGCTGGCGGTGGGGGGAGGCTGCAGAGGCAGGGGACGAAACAGGACATTGGACACTGGAGTCAGGACCGCTCTTCTGACCCCACCCAACACTGCCCTTCCCCACCCATTCCCCCAAGGGACCCCACAGGGGCTCCACATACTAGATGTCGTGAGCAGCTCCCTTGGGGGTATTGCTGATGTAGAAGTGTATGAAGATCCGGGGCTTGAGGACAAAGGGGAACCCAGGCCCAGGCTGGGGGGTCAGCACAGACTGCTCCCTGCCCTTGGGACCACCCTTTGTCGCCAGCAAGAGCTGCCGATACAAGAATCTGGAAGAGACAGGTAAAGGCGCAGCTGGGAGATGCCGCTCCTGACTGGGGCCTCCGCCAGTGGTCCCCCTAGCCCACCCTTCACCTCAGCAGGGCCCGGCGGGCAATGACCAGGCCATGGCAGTCGTGGAGCTGCCGGCCTGAGAACTCCAACCAGCCAGCACAGCTGCTGCTGCCTGTACCCAGTGCCACCAGCTTGTAGATCTCCTTGGTGTGGCTCCTGGCCCCCGGGACCTCTGCAAGGAAAAAGCAGAGACAGTCGGGCCTAAGCAAGGCAAGAGCCCATGGGGCCTGAGGTGGCGGGGGGCGGGGGGTGGCAGGGCAACCTCTACCTTTCTCCAGGATGACAGCAGCCACAGTCCCCTTACAGGCCCAGTATGGTGAGGTCTCATTCACCAGGCGGTCAAAGCCAGCGCTGACCACAGCTGCACAGCGCTGCTCGTGGGTCAGGATGTTCTCTGCACATGAGGGAGAGGGCAGAGGTGGGAGCCCCACAGGCCGTGCCCCTCCCCTCGCCACAGGGGTCAGGTCAACAGGGGCCCACCTACCTACACTCAGATCGCTGGGTGGTGAAGGCTTGCTGGGGGCCTTTGGGGACTCTGGAAGAGAGACAAGGGGATGGGTCGCCATGGGTGCCGGGGTCCGCCCTCTTCTCCTTTGTCCCTCAGGAAGCCAAGAGGTTCCATTGTTGGGTGGGGTCATCTTCCTGAAACCAATTCCTGGCTGCCCCTCTAGCAGGCCCTGCCCCCAGGATGGGCAGGCCTCAAAGGACATTAGTGCAAGGATCAGTTCACGTGCCCCTCCCCAGCTCCCTACTGGCCTGGTCCTAATGCCCGGATGGCCTCCGCAGCAACCCAGCCTACCCACACACATGCGCATGTGCACAGGGTTTCAGCCCCACCCCCAGCTGGGGCTCCGTCACCCGGTTACTTGACCCCTCACCTGGGCCCTCCAGCTGGCTCTGGATGTAGCTGAGGGCAGAGAGAGCTGCCTGCTGCTTGGCCTCCTGCTTGCTGTTGGCAATGCCCACGGGGCAGGCCACCCCATCCAGTTCCGCACACACAGAGAAGGGGAAGCAGGGGTCTAGGGAAGGAGGCGGCTGTGAAGTGGTGCCCTGCACTTCATGTCTGTCCGGGGCCCTTTCTGGGGGGGCCACAACCTCTACCCCACCTGGGCCGCAGCTCTGACATCGGACACCTGGGTGGCCACCCAGGAGACAGGCTGCGACTCCTGCGTGCCTTTGTGTTCTGGGCCATCAGCACACAGAGGATGCTCACCAGCCCCTCTGAGTAAGCCTGTAAGACCCCGTTTTACAAGGGGCAGGCCGTGTGCCAGGACCCAAATCCAGGGCCGCGCTGCTCTCAGGGTGATGGCCCTGAGCACAGAGCACCCGCTGCCGTTCCGCAGACACGTGGCTCCAGTTCTTCTACGTTGGAAAGTTCCAACTAGCAAACACTATCGTTTCAGGTGTTACTTATGACACAAAAGAGACACGAAAATCCTAGAACTGGGATCACTTGGTTAAAGGGCATAAACCTATGTCAGTTCATGGTAGCTGCTGGTACTTGCTGCTTCGCTGTTTCCCAAAAGGACTGCTGTTTTAAAGGAGAACCCCCTCTCAGCACTGCTCACTAGCCTCAGATTCACCTGCTTTAAAAGGGCATCAGGAATGCATCTGGGAGATGCAGACGGAAGGCTGGCATCAGAAAACCAGCACACAGCAGCCAGCACAGTAGTAAACAAGTCTGGCCACAATCGTTATTAAAAATGAGGTGTCAGTGTTATAGAGAACAGGATATTCAAATCATCTCCAGACCTGCCAGTTAGATGTTCAATGTAGCTGGTGGTCCTCGCACCATGCTGCTCACAGCCGTGTGTGAAGGTGGGGGGTGGAAGGTGGAGGGGGTAGGGTGGGGGGTGGGGATCAGGGTTCTGCCTCAGGTCCCAGGCTCAGGCCCCGCTCAAGGTTCCCCTTGCTTCATCTGGAGTTGTCCTGGGACCTGCTGCCCTCCCAGGCCGCCGGGCCTCACCTGCCGTCTGGTCCTCCCGGAAGATCAGGGAGACTCCCAGGTTGGCCGCGTACTGTGTGAGCAAGGCCACGGCCTGGCCAGGCGGCAGGTCTCTGAGCTGCAGGCCCAGCTGTCTGGCCGCCTTCGTTAAGTCCCCAGCGAGCCCTGCAGGGGGGATAGAGACCCTCGGGAAACTTCCCATCTGTCCCCCCGCGTCTTCCGGGGCCTGAGCTGTGCCCAGTCCTCCGGCTCCGGCCCTCCCTAAGGGCCCACCGACCTCCGCAGCGGAGGCCAGGGCCTGCCCACCCCCCTCATGGTCCTCCATGCCGGGGACAGGCGGCGGCTCCCAGGAGTCCTGGCCCCGGCTGGCGGAAGGACGCCTGGGGCTGATCTGCAATGAAGCTGCCAGGCGGAGCTTCCTGCGGCCACCATCGTCGGCGCCTGGTGCCGTGCTGGCCGGGGAGGCCATGGCCGGACGCGAGGACCGGAGGGGACGGCGGGCCGACTGTGCCGCTCGTGCCCTTTTACACGAGCCAGGCGCCTCCCACCTGGGGAGCACGTGGTGCAGCGTGCAGTGCGCGTGCGTGGGAGCTCAGCCGCCTGCTGCTGGCCAATGGGAGCCCGCAGAGCTGAGGCGGACAGTGCTCCCAACCATAGGGTGGCCAGTCTCCTGGACAGTCGTGGCCTGGGTGGGTTCCACTTCCGGGCAGAGCTTGGGGGCGGGGTCTGGGGGCGCTCTGCTCTGGGGTGGACCTGCCCCCGCTCCCCAGTCCAGCGTCCACCTGGCTCCTGTGCAAGAATGTCCTGAAACCAAAGCCATCACAGCAGCCCGTCCTGAGCCACTCAGCTGAGCCTGGAGGTCCTCGTCAGATAAATGAAGGTGTTCTCAACTGAAGCAGTCCTGGGGCATCTTTAGAATGTACATTTTTATTTTATGTTTATATATTTTTATTGATTTCAGAGAGGAAGGGAGAAGGAGAGAGACCAGCTGCCTCCCACAAGCCCCCCAATGGGGATCAAGCCCGGCCAACCGGGGCATGTGCCTTTGATGGCAATCAGACCCAGGACTCTTCAGTCCGAAGGCTGACGCTCTAGCCACTGAGCCAAACTGGCTAGAGCTAGGATCTACATTTTTAAACTGTGAACTGTACGCCTTCCTAAAGCCAACCGTACCCAAGTGTTCTCTGGCCAAAATTAAACATTTGGTACCTTACTCTTTTTTCCTGCAAAAGGGATTTTGAGTTGGCTCATAAAAATGCCATAGGCAGTAATCCTTTAAGATGAGGGATTAGGGGTGAAGGAGAAATAACAAAAATAAGGCGGAATTAGGCATGAAGACAATTTACATACGGCCTGCTATGTTGCAACACCATTGCTTGAAAGGAGCCAAAAATTTAACTGAGTCTTACAGGCCCCAGTGAATGGGAAAACAGTACCGATAACTGGGTTCACAGTCTGTAAGACGTGTCGCGTTGTTACTGTGGATTGCTACCTTTGGGACTGGCAGTGCTAACAGGATTGTGGACTGTGGCCGTGTGGCTACTGGGGTATATGAGAAACAGTTCCTGATGGAACCAGGAATGTATGACTTGGGGAGAGCAAGGGTGGGGGGCTGGGTAGATTCAACCTCCTAGTTCAGGGATTGGTACCAGGAAGAACAATTCTGGTTTTGGGATGGGTTTCAGAGTGAAGAATTAGGCCTAGGAGATAGGACACCAGCACAGCAGGTATTCAGAAATGGAATAATGGCTACCCAAAAAGATTTGAACAGTTTCCAAACCCAGAAACATCACCAATGGGAAATTGCATGAATGGCAATATATTCATACAATGGCAGTAATTAAAAAAAAAAAGAAGAAGAAACAAAATATCATTGTATGCCAGACTTGGGTAAATCCCATTGGCATGTTGAATGAAAATGAAAAAAAAAAGCCAGACTAAAAAAGAATAACTTCTGCATGATTGTATTTATATTAATTTCTTGAAACAAAATTAATCTATGGTGATAAAAGTCAGAGTCGAGGTCACTTCTTGAAGGGGCTGTTGACTGGGGCGTGGCCCCAGGGAATTTTCTGTAGTAGTGGAAATGCTCTCTATCTTGAGCTGGGTGGTGGTTACGTGGGTTTATTATGTATGTAAAAACTCAATGAGCTGTACACTTTTGCATGTTAAGTATATATAAGTAACAGAAGGAGAATAACAGCTTGTTTAGAGAAAGAAAAGAAGGAAGGGAAGAAATGGGTTGGGCCTCCCAGTGCAGAAGCTGGATGGGTATCTTATAAGAATGATAAGCAAAATACTGGTTCCTCAAAGATGTCCAGGGCCTGATCCCCACAACCTATAAACGTTATATTATATAGCAAGGGGGGATTAAGCTTGCAGATGGAATTAAGGTTTCTAATAGGCTGAGTTTAAGAGAAAGAAATTATTCAATTATCTGGGTAGGTCCAATGTAATCACCAGGGTCCTTAAATGGGGAGAAGGAGACATAAGAGTCCAAATCAGAGATGGCATCATGAAAAAGCCTCAGCTGGCCATTGCTGGCTTTGAAGATGCGGATGGGGGCTATGAACCAAGGAATGCAGGCAGCGGGCAGAAGCTGGAAAAGGCAAAAGAACAGATTCTACCCTGGAGCCTCCAGCAAGGAACACAGCCATGCTGACACCTTGATTTTAGCCCAGTGAGACCCATTTCAGGCTTCTGACCTCCAGAACTGTACAGTATTGTATTGTTTTAAGCCACTAAACTTGTGGTAATTTGTTACAGAAGCAGAAGGAAACTAATAAAAGTAGCCTTCAATATTTTTGTATACATACCTGCAAATTTTTGAAAAACTATATGTCAAAAAAATTTTTAGTCACAAGTTTAAATATCCTTCCACTACATTTTCACCAAAACCATGGAGATGCAGACTAAGCTTATTCCATTGACTCCAAATGACTTCCCTAAAGCCTGCTTCATAGGGTATAAGGACAATCATTAAGATTCCTACGGAGTAATCCAGTGCCTGGCTCATAGTAGGTGCTTAGTAAGTGTTTTTTGAGTGAACTAACTTAATACTCACAAGAGTCCTGAGGAATAGGAGGTCAGTTAAGCAGAGGTGGAATGGCCTTCACTATTGGGATTTAAGATTAGGTATTTCTACTGCCCAGGGCACTCCCGGCACGCCCATTCCCCCTCCGCCCGGGAGGTGGCGCTCTAGGGCGCTCGTGGGGCCAGGCTGGGAGGCGGGACTTTCTGCCTCGAAGGGAGCGCTTCCGGCCCGGCCCGGAAGACCATTCAGAGCTGCTGTGAGTCTCATCCAGAGAAGGTTGCCCGAGCAACGGTGCCGCTTTTGGGCTCCTTTGTGTCACGAGGCTCGGGCGAGCGTCACGTGGAAGCCCATTTCCCCGACGAGCACGGCGAGGTCTGGGCCACGTGAGTGCGCCGCCGCCGGGACGGCAGGGAGAGGGGGTCCGGAGACCTCAGTCCCCTCCGCCGGGTCCGCCGCCGGGAGCGGTGCGGCTTCGGGAAGAGTCAGCCGACTTCTGCAGGGTGGGTTATGAGCCTCCAGCTCTGCGCCCTACAGGTGGAAAGCGTGGCAGCAGCCGGTAGACAGCGCTGGCCTGGAGGAGGAGGAGGAGGAGGAGGAGGAGGAGGAGGAGGAGGAGAGGCGGGTGGGGAGGACCGGCCGAGTAGGGCTGTGAGAGGAGGGGCCGTCCGGATCCCCTCACCCATCCCCTGCGACGGGCTCCCTTTTTGCCGCCTCCCGCGGGGCAGCGATGCGGCCTTGGAGTCTGAAGGGACCTGCGAGCCGCGGTGCGGTGGGGAAGCGAGGCTGCCTCGTCCGGGGGCTTTTCTGAGTCGTGGGCTCCCCGACGCCCTCCGACCGCCTGGGCTTGTTGGAAGCGGTTGGGTCCCTTGCTCCTCTCGTTGGTTTATTCCTGGATTGATTCCCGCAGCTCACTTGTACTGATTGCTGCCAGGTAGCAGATGCCAAGGCGCTGGGGCTAAGTAGGTCCCTTTCCCATGGGGACTGTTGGAGCAGCTTTTAATCAAGCAGCCTCATCTTTAAGTGTGCAGTTGCCCATAGCCAGCGTGTTCCGGGGGGAGCATGCAGGGTTGCGGGAGGGGAGGGTTGGGGGAACCGGGAGAGGCTTCCTGACTTGAGACCTCAGGGTGAGTAGGGCTTTGTAGGTGGGTGGGAAGGGCCTGGCACTCATTCGGAGCAGAGAGAGAGTGTGCCCAGGCCCCGAGGTGAAAAGCCTGGTGAGGGAGAACCGAGAGGCGGGCGGTGTGACGAGCCCGGAACCAGAGACGAGCTAGAGGCTTGGTGTGTGTGCTGGATTGTCAGGGGTGCAGCCATCCCCCCGGAGGCTTGGTTGCTCCTTAACTTGCGGTTGGTACAGTCAGTCCTATGGAAGCCAGTGTTTTTTATTTTTACAAGGACTCACTGAGCACATCTTTGGTTCCTGCCACTTCACGCTCTGGGTTTGGAAAAGAGAATGACAGCAGCAGCCAGGCACCAGTAACTCAGGAATGAATCCGATACGGTTCTGGCCCTCAGAGAGCTTGCAGCCGAGTGGAAGAGATAAGAGGATACATATAAGCCACAATTAGAGTGAGGCTGACATGCCAGAGAGACATATTCATTCATTTGACAAGTATTTACTGTGACAGGTATTTTGCATGGTCATGAGGATACGTGGATACATGGTTGCACAGAGCTTACAGGATAAACTGATAAAATGCAGTGGCAGTTGCAAGGGGAAAGGTCTGTGCTTACTAAGACCCCATGGCTAGTGTTTGCTTTTGGATGCACCTGAGAGTAGTGGTGCAGAACCTGAACTTCGAATCGGTTGGGGGATCAAGCTGTTGGCCTCAGGCAAGTGGCTCTTTACTGAGCCTCAGTTTCCTGAACTCCAAAATAGGGCAAATAGAAGAATAAAATATGTAGTGCCATGTCTGGCAGATATTTGTAGTCAGTAAGGGAGCACTGCTATTATTTTTTACTAGAGGCCCGGTGCACGAAATTCGTGCATGGGGGAGGGGGGTCCCTCAGCCCGGCCTGCACCGTCTCCAATCTGGGACCCCTCGAGGGACATCCCTTTCACAATCCAGTACCGCTGGCCCCTAACTGCCCCCCTGCCGGCCTGGCCACCCCCTAACTGCCCCCCTGCCGGCCTGGTCGCCCCTAACCACCTCTGCCTCGGCCCCCACCACCATGGCTTTGTCCAGAAGGACGTCCAGAAGAAGACGTCTGGTCTAAGCATATTTCCCTTTTATTAATATAGATGTTAATTAAAAAAAGAGGGATGACGTGGCTACTTATACTTCTAGAGCATTTTGTATTTAAGCATAGCTCTTTGACTAAGTTTATTTTTATTCAACACATAGTACATTTTCTGGAAGGAACTGTGTTTGACAGAGAAATAAGTCTCAGTCCCTGGCTTTGGGGAACTTGAGTTAGTAGTAAGAGTATAGATTGAGTACGTATAGGGCATGAGTAGTCTACAAATATGTAATTATAAAACCTGACAGCAATGATAGAAGTTGACTCCTCACCGCCTGTCTGACTTCCTCCCCTACCACTCTTCTTGTTCATTCTATGGCCTCCTAGTTATTTCTCAAACACTTCCTGCCCCAGGACTTTTGCACTTGCTATTTATTCTGCCAGGAACCGTCTTCCTAGTTGAGGTTCTCTCCCTCATTTTGTGCAGGCTGTGCCAAATGCCACCCTCTCAACAAGGCTTTTCCTAGCTACCATGGCTAAAATCACACCCTTGGCCCATTGCCATCCCCTCCCTCATGGTTGGTTAGTTGGTTTTATTTTTTAAAGAATAGTTTATTGATTTTTAACGAGAGGAAGGGGGAGGGAGAGAAACATCGATAATGTGAGAGCTGCCTCCTGCATGCCCCCGACCAGGGATTAAACCCGCAACCCAGGCATGTGCCCTTGACCAGGAATCAAACTGGCAACCTTTTCACTCACTCTCCCAGGAACCCTGGAGGCCGTCGGTCAGATTCAGGCCTTTGAGAAGGCCAGTGTCTTCCAGGATGGACTTCCCCAGCTCCCTCCGCCCCACGTTGTTTATGACCGGCCCCCTTGGTCTGAGCGATGTGCCTGATACGTCCTTCATGTGCAGCTGGAGAGATGCCCTGACCCTGCCAGAGTCCCTGCCCCAGAACTCCAAGGTGAGGAGGCGGGAGAGCCCTGGTGGCTCCGGGGTGGGTACCTTCACTTGGCCTGTTTTCTAGCACTTACACCAGTTGGCAGGAGTATAGAGTGGTCAGCAAGACTCAGGCTGAGCCAGAGTCCCCTCCTCTGGGGTCCATGGGATGACCTGCCATCTGCAGAGGGTTTACTGAGCAGGAGCTGTCGGCTTGCTCTTTCCTACCTCTCTCCCCAGACTCTCCTTCCCCTCTTTGCTCAACAAATACTCATTGAACAGCCCCTACAATGTGCCAGATACCCCATTAGGCCCTGGGAATCCAACATGAATAAGTCGGATGTTCTCCCTGCCCCAGTGGAACTTAGGGTTGGATTGAGTGGGAAGAGACAAGTGAGCAGTCCACAGGACAAAGTCATTACAAAGTGTGATAATAGCTTTGAGCGAAACCAAAAATACACTGAGACAGCACAGTGGGGATGAGGCAGGGAGGGGAAGGGAGACCTTCTGGGACAGGAAGGACAGCAGCTCTTTCCCTGGAAGCCTAAACCACCTGGCTGCTACTTGGAGACAGGCTGGCCAAGGCTCACTCCAGGCAGAAGCAAGTGGGTATGAAAATTAAGGGATTGTGGGGGCCTAAGGCGGGTCCAGTGATACTTTCTCGATGAGGAAGGGCTTAAGTCAAATAATAGCACTTATTATCTGGTATCCTATTGCCAAATAATAAGTATTATATTAAAACCACTAGGCACCCTGACCAGTGTGGATCAGTTGGTTGGGCATCGTCCCGTGCACCTAAAGGTTGCTGGTTTGATTCCTGGTCAAGGCTTGTCAACTCTTCCATCCCCTGTGTATTTGAGCTGAGCCATCCCCAGCCCTGCGGTGGGGAATGGGGTGGCCTGCGGGTGTTCAAACTAAGTCCATGAGATGTCCTGAGTGGAAATGAGAACCAGATAGGATTCAGGTCAGCCAGTAATGGTGCAGGGAGCTCCTTTGAGAGCCAGTGCAGCCTGGAGGTCAAAGGCAGACTGTAGTCAGGCTTTCTGGGTTCACACCCAGCCCTTCTCTTTACTGGCTGTCAGGCTGTGCCAGATGCCACCCTCTCAGCAAGGCCTGGGACAAGCGACAGCCTCCCTGTGCCTCCATTTCTTCATCTGTAAAGCGATGATGACCATCGTACCAACTCAGCAGGCTCTTTATGAGGATTGGATGTGTTAATAAAAGACAAGTGCTGGCGACAGTGCCTGTCCTGGGAGTGCACTCACTGCTATGTTGTCATGGTCGCATTTCCGCAGAATGGGGTGCCACACTTGGCCAAGGGCCTGCTCTGGGAGCCGGACACCCCTGGACCCCTTCCTTTGCTGCCTCCTGGTCCAGGTAAGGATTTTGGTCCTTGGGGGCCCTCTCCCAGGCTGCTCCCCTGTTGCTTCTGTTCTCCATTCCTCCCTCCTCCCTGAGGCCTTCCCTCTCCCTGCTAATGCCCTCCACCTCCAGGGTCCTAGGGTATCTCCAGTCACCTGGGACATGTGGCCCCACTTCTGGGCTCTTCCCAGTCCCCAGGACTGACCCCTTCCCCAACCTTACTCTTCTCTCAGATCCCTGGGACCCTGGCCTGACTGCCCAGGACCTGCTTTTCCGGGGAGCTCCCAAGTTCCGGAGACAGCCCCAGGCTGTGCTGGACGTTACTGAACAGGTGAGTGGCCCCACAGTGGACAGTGCTGTGTGGCTGGAGCTGTGCTTAATGACCTGGTGTCCTCTCCTCCCTCAGTTCAGCCGGTTCCTGTGGGACCATGGTGACATAGCCTTTGCCTCCCTGGGGAAGCTGATGCTGGAGAATTTCAAACTGGAGGGAGCACGGGTGAGTAACCCTGGTCAGCCAGGAGAGGGGCTCCCATTTCACATCTCACATCAGGGGGAGCCCTAGGGTGCAAGCTTGACAAGGCCTTTCCATGCAGAGCTACTCTAAGAAGAAGACAGTGGTCAGTGTGAAGAGGATACTCGAGGACCTCGGTGGACACCAGCCCTGGGGGCAAGTGGCTAGTGGGAAAGGATGGGGTGGGTGGACCTGGCTGGTGGTGGGGATGTGGAAGGTACTAGACATGGATGGATCCACGTCTCCATCACAATTGCTCCCCAGCCTATGCAGTCATGAGCCATGATACTCATACAAAACTCCCAATTCCACCAGCCTTAGGGGATATGGGAATTTAAATTCATGGGCTGCAGGCATGGCTGCGTCCAAAGTTTTAAATAATGTTTGAAGCAGGGCTTTGTCTCTTTATTTTCTCATCCACTTGCCTCTGCCTGGCTTAATTCCTAGGCAGTTTCCAAGTGCAGCAAGATGGCTTATGATTCCAAGGAAAGAGCCAATGACTTCCTGAGGCACCATTAGATGTCCCAGGAAGGGTGTTGCTGGTTGGCTTGGCTGTCGTGCCCATCTGTGAGCCAATCACTATGGCCGGGGTGATGGAGTACTCGAGTGGCTGGGGCACGGTAATAGGGTGGGTTGGTTTCTACAGGAAGAAATTCTAGGTTAGATTAAAAATGTGTCTACTGTACCTGACTTCTCTGAGGATGGTACCCCGTCCTCCTCATCGCTGCTACAGCCTCATCCTCCTGCCATCCTCTTGTCCCCAGGTGTCCCTGGGCTTACTTCAGCCACCGACAGCGCCGGTTCTCCATCCTCGGGGACCCGATCCTGGGCAAGTCAGTGTCGAACCTCCTGGGAGAGCTGCTATATGAGGAGCTGGCGATGCGGTGGGAGCAGCTCCTCCTAGACGATGCTTTCACCGGAGGCGCATTGGCCTGGCTGCCCGGAAGGACGCCCCGGATCAGGCAGCTGGTCTACCCTGCAGGAGGTGCCTTGGACAAGCTGTGTATCCTTTCTTGCTGGGCAGGATCCCAGCCAGCTCCCTCTAGTGGAGGAGGCGCTCTTGACTTGGTCCAGGGGAAGGGCAAGGAGTTGGGGGGCCCTCAGTGACCCAAGCTCATAGCACTTATCCTTAGCGTGAGGTCCAGATTTCCAAGAGGTGCGTCTGACCCCAGGCAGTGACCCTCGGACCCTTGGGAACCCCGGCCACATTCAGCTCCGAGGACCTGTCCGGCAGGTGGTGACCTGCGCCGTGCAGGGAGAATGTAAGACCCTTAGCTACTTCCCTGCCCGCTGACCTGCTGCCTGACCCTGACCCTCTCCATCCCTCCTCAGCTCTGCTGGCTGTCCGTTCTGACTACCACTGTGCCCTGTGGAAGGTCAGCAGGCAGGGGCGGCCAGCCCCGCTCCAGGTGCTAAAGGTTGAGAAGGGGGCCACGGGGATCAACCTCAGGTAGGGGCTGAATTGGGCTGGTTGGCAAAGATAGACATGGGAGAAGGGGGTGGCATAGCACTAATCACACTTATGCCCTGTAGCCCTCACCTGCCCGGGGAGCTGGTTGTCTGCAGCCGTTCGGGAGCCGTCTGTCTGTGGACACCCCACGACGGGTAATGTCCCGTTCCCCAAAAACCTTCCACCCCACACACAGCTCCCCCTGAACTGCAGCCCATACTTCGCACACAATATGTCCTGTACCCAGGGCCAGGTTGCCCCGCATCTGCTCCCAACCCCATCTGCTCATCTCCCCACCCATGTCTCCCCAAGGCTTCAGCAAATCTACAAGGATCCTGAGACCCTTGTGTTTCGGGACCCGTCTCCTTGGCGTTGGGCAGACTTTACCGCCCACCCTCGGGTTCTGACTGTGGGTGACCGCACTGGAGTGAAAATTATCGACACTCAGGTGAGGGCTGGGGGATTGTCCCAGGCTCAGCAATGGGATAGGGCAGATCCATGGGGTGGGGGTTGGCATGGGGCCTCCCAGGGCATGAAAAGCAGCAGGGCCAGGGAATCCAATAGACTGGAGGTGCCCCAAACCTCGGACTGTGGGAGGGCTGACCTGGCTTTCTCCCAGGGCCCGCCAGGCTGTGGTTTGCTGCTTTTCCGTGTGGGTGCAGAAGCATCATGCCAGAAAGGGGAACGTGTCCTGCTAACCCAGTACCTGGGGGAGTGCGGCCCTAGTTCTCTGCAGCCCACACTCCATCTCATTTGTACCCAGGTGAGTGCCACTTTCCCCCTCCTGTCCCTTGTGCACTGTCTCAGCCAGCCCCTAGAGAGGGTCCTGGGACAGCTAACTGCAGGTGAAATAAGAATCACGAAACCCTAATGAGTCTCTGGCTGAAACATGCTAACTAGCGGGTGGGTACAACCTGCCGGGGTGACAACTGAGCAGGGCTTTGAGGTGCTGGTGGAGATGGGCCAGGTGAGGAGGAAAGGCATGGAGTGGAGAGCAGTCTTTGCAACGCTGGACACTTCCCCGTGTGCTCAGGAAAGGGAAGGAGGTCTGAGGGTCTGGCCCCCACCACACTACGTGCCCCCCCGCCCTCCTCCACACACACAGACACACAGGGCGTTAGTAGGTGTGTCAAGCATAGGTTCCAGGGTCTGGTGAGTCAGGAGAAGGCTGAGTGAAAGCTGGGTGGGTTTCTGTCCACACCTCTCCTGAGCTCCCTTCTCCCAGCTGTGCCATCAGGATGAAAGATGGTGCTGCCCACTTGGGAAATGCTCCTGTGTGGGTCTGGGCACATGAAGGTGGAGAGGTGGTCAGGGCCTGGCACAGTGCATGACCACTTGGGGGTTTGCACTCATCCTGAGAGCCACATGGGGCCACATCAGACCCTTTTCTCCATCTCAGTTCTATGTCCCTTCCGTCTCGTTTCTGCTCGGGCCTCCAGTTCTCACTCTACCTGATGGATGAACGCCTCCCGTTGGTGCCCGTGCTGAAGTGGGACCACAGCCTCCCCTCGGCTCCCCTGCTGGCCCAGCTGCTGCCTCCACCCCGCCCTGGCTGTGCGAGGCCGCTGCTCCTCGGAGGCCAGGGCGGGCAGCTGCAGCTGCTGCACATCACAGGTGAGGTCCAGTGAGGGCAGGAGGCACGTGGAAGATGGGCAGGGCTGGAGCCTGGACAGGACCTCAGCTGCCTGTCCTTCTTCCAGGGGAGGGGGCCTCCACACCCCGGCTGGCAGGGCACCCCCAGTCTCTCCCCTCCAGGAGCGACTCCCTCTCCGCATTCCCTCTGCTGGAGCCCAGGAGTCAGTGGCAGCTGCAGGAACGTCTACAAGCGCCAACCATAGGTGTGCTGGGCTGAGGGAGTGAGTTTGGGGGGCTGCACCCCTGCCAGCCTTGGACTCACTGTCATTTCTGTCTTCAGGTCTGGCCGCCACCATCCTATCTTCTTCCTCCACACCAGTCCTGTCGCTCTTCCAACTCTCAGCGGCTGGAGATGTTTTCCACCAGCGCCTCCACCTCCGGGAAGACCCCAGGCCTCCCACTGACCCCGGGCCCAACTGCCATGTCCCCACGGCTTCCTGGAGCCCCCAGGCCACTGCTTGCTGCCGCAGGTGGCTGAAGGCCCTACTGGAGGTGCCACCGGCTCCCCCTGTGTGGGCCGCACCCACCTTTTCCCACCGCCGTCTGCTGAGCTTCAAGGAGCAGAAGGTTGAAGGGAAAGTGCCAGAGAGTCTCCGGGCGGCCATGGCCCAAGGGCGGCTCCTGCAGCAGAGGGACCTGGGCTCGCTTCCCACAGCAGAGCCACCGCCGGGCCCCGAGCTGGGCCCCAAGGATGAACTCAGTGAGCGATTGGAGGCAGCCTGGGAAGGCCCGATGGCTGCCTGGTGGGAGCAGCAGCAGGACAGGACCTCGGGGCCCGGGAGGCAGCCGAAGCGGCACAAGCGGCGGATGCAGCTGTCCAATACCTTCTCCTCGCTCAGCGGCCACCTGGACCTCTCAGGTGCCACCAGCCCCCCTCACAGCCCAGACTGGACGTCCCCTGTGTCAAGGCCTCGGTCCCCAGTGACCTTGCCCTCCCAGGAGCTGACCCAGGATCTGTGGGCCCAGGGTATCCCCTCAGAGCGGCAGCAGACCCTTCGGGACTATATGGCCAAGCTACCTCTTCAAGGGAACACTCCAGAAAGTGCCTCCACGTCCCTCTCCCAGACCTCCAGTACCCGGGCCACCCCCTCCAGACAGCGGACCCTCCGGGACTGCACAGCTGAGCTGCCACCCCACAGGGACACCCCGGAAGGTGCCACTGCGTCCTCCTCCCAGACCTCCAGCATCTGGGCCACCCCCTCCAGGCAGCAGGTGCGCATCCTCTCTGGCTCTCAGCCACACCGGAAGAAGCCGCGCATGGGCTTCTGAGGGCCCGGGAAGCTGCTCCCCCACCTCTGGGGAGCCCCTGGTCCCGGACCAGCTGTGCCTTCTATGGCTGGAACTTAGGGAGTGGAGAAGGAACAGTCTCAGGGTACAGACCTGCTTCCTGAGGGCCACTGTGATGGGAGGCGTCCAAACGTGATTTGGAGCCAAGTAGGAGGAATAGGAACAACAAAACTAGTTTCTCCTTTTCCTGAAGATACTTCCAGAGGTGGGTTGGCAGCCCCAGCAGTCCTGTCCTGAGGGTCTGTCGTCAGGAGGCAGCACTGCGCTTGACGCGAGGACTCTAGTCAGGCCCTTGGCTCCACCTCATGCAGGCTGTGTCCTGTGTCCCCTAGTCAGCTCCTCGCCGTGGTCGGGACAGTGAAACGAGACACTGAGGAGCTGCTGGCACCTGGTGGTCGGTGGGTGTGGGCAGCTGCTGTGGGCTCGGTTGTGTGTGGTACAGTTTCTCCCAGGAGCTGATGTTTTAGAGGAGACACTTTGGACCCATCTTTAGGGATTGAATAAATTTGTTGCCTGAGCATGGTTTTGAATGATAGTTTCTAGGACTTGGAGGTATTCACTTACGTTGCTGTTTTAAAAATATATATATTTTATTGATTTTTTACAGAGAGGAAGGGAGAGGGATAGAGTTAGAAACATCAATCAGCTGCCTCCTGCACACCTCCTACTGGGGATGTGCCCACAACCAAGGTACAGGCCCTTGACCATGCCTCGAACCTGGGACCTTTCAATCCGCAGGCTGATGCTCTCTCCACTGAGCCAAACTGGTTAGGGCACTTATGTTGCTTTTGATGTCTAATGCATAAAGTTCATTTCCCCAAAGCTCTGTAGCTGGTGGGAGATGGTGCTGTCCGGTGAGGAAAACACCCACCTGAAACTGCACAGGACGCCGGATCTGCTCCAGATCAATCACACGTGGCGAGAGGAATGGCCTTATCTCAGGGTGTCTGATGAAATGGCTCACGTGACTCGCGCAGATATTAAATAATTTGACAACACATTACCTCACGGGAATACTCAAATGTTTATAACGTTCAAATGAGACATTGACGGTTATACAATTTATACCACAAGTAACGGGGGAGATGGGCTGTGCTTTGAGAATAAGGAACACGGTGCTGCCCGACACTGCAGGGGGAGAGCATGGGAGGGATGAGTCGTGCGACAGGACACGCCGCAGCCCAGGCCCCAGAGCACTTTCGGGAATTGGAGAAGGAAGGGAGCCCGGCCCAGGGGGTGACCTGCACCTCGCTGCTGGCTCCCTGTTAGTGCAAGGGCAGAGGGCCGCCTGGGGGTTCAGTCCAAGCCAAATTCAATGTCTTCCAGGTCTGCTCCCGCCTCGCGCACTGCGGGGTCCTCAGGCACTGTGGGCTCCTCAGGCTGCGTCTCAGACTGCACCTCCTCCTTTTCAATGCCGTTTCCTAAGAGGAAAGGCGGCTCAGTGTTTCTGGGAAAGGAATATGGCCACCCCCTCATTTTTCCCGCAGGCAGGCCTAGAGTCAGCCACGCAAGCAGGCGTCCCGAGAGAAACCTGGCCCTTGCGTGTGTTGAGGAAGAGCAGGAACTGCCTAGGTTTGTGTTCCCACTGCAGTTGGTGAATACATACCCACCAGTTTGCTGGTGATCAGTAAGCACTGGCCAGCACCCCCACAGCTGCATCTCCCTGGTCACAGGCTCGGGCCCCATCACCAGGCCAGGCTAATATGTCAGATTGTGGCTTCATCTGTCCCACCCAGCCAGCTGCTCACCACTGTCCCTGCCTGGACAACCTCCCCACCCAGCACTGTCTCACCCGTCCTGCCCGATTCTGGACCTTCACCGTGGAGGGGCCACAGGCCTGCATCCCCACACTCGCAGCTGTGGTGTCACCGGTCTCCCCCTTCCCTTAGAAGCCTTGGTCTGGAAAGGCTGAGGATTGGGATGGTGAGGAAAGGGGTGAAAGCAGGCTCCCCAGCCCCGTCTACACCTGCTGAACCTGACTGCCAAGACCTGCATGCCCAAGTAGCCGGGAGATGCCACCCGCCTGGGAATGCCTTGAGAGTAGGGCAGCATTACCTGGAGGAGAGGCCGAAGGTAGGCCATCGTACCCGTCACTGGAAGGGGGTGGTGGGGCGTCCCCTTTGCAGGTTGGGGGTGTCGGTGGTTGGTCCGAAGGCTCGTCGTCATCGAGCTCCTGAATCAGCGGGCGTGGGCACGTGGTGTCCCCGCTTTGGGTCTCCGAGTCCCTCTCGGCTGCTGCTTTAAATATGTGCGTATAGGGCGCCTCAGCCTTCCTGGCGGTGTCCTTGGAGATTGCGAATATGTTGGAAAGGGGGTGTGTGGACGTGCTCTCCAGCACCGCGAGGGAGGTGTCGTCCAGCTCAGGATCACTGTCATCACTCAAGCCTGAGATGGTTGTGATCTTTGGAAAGCACATCTGTTTTTTTTAAAAAAGATGCCTTTGAACATTTCTGCTGTCACTGGAATCACTCTGAAATGCACAGTGCTAATTCCACTTTTATCCAGCACAAAATATTCGGTTGCCACATACAGGAAAGGGCCACGGGAGCAGAGCCCTGCCCCTTGGAAAGTTGGGCCTCGGGATGGACACCCTTAGCCAGCTATTTTGAGCCCCCAAGTCATGGTGAGCTCTACAACCATGTCCACATTTCTTTCTCACCCTCTGGTGGGTCTCCACACTGCCCACTCTGTTCTGGCTACACCCACACCCTGCCGGGACCCTGAATGGGCTCATCTCTGAGTCTTGGCCTCTGACACACCTAACCCCACCACCCGGACTTAGCCCCCGGGAGGTCAGGCCCCATGGGAACTGTGGTCTCATGTCTGGTCCCTTCCTCAGTGACAAGGTCCTGCACAAATTCTGTCTTATCCTTCCTTTCCTCTCCTGTGGGCCCGGGCCTGGCACACACAGGCTCTCAGTAATGCTGGAGGGAGGAGGGTCAGGTCAGATTGGGAGATCGCCCCATTGTGCCTCACACACTCCTACCCCCCCCCCCCCGCCCCCCGCCCGCTTCTCCTTTCCTACTCTCTGTATTGCTGTAGTCGTGCTATATAAGACAGACATATAAGTACATCAGAAGAGCAGAAAAATGTCAGGGAGCACATAGTTATTAAAGATCAGTAATAAAATATGTTTAAGAAAACCCCAGTGGTTAATCATAAAACCTTAAAGAAGGGGAGTGAGGGGGGCAACGGCCAAGAGCTGCATTTCCTTTTGAAAGGTGAAAATATAGCAGGTGTGCAATGATTCAAGCACAAAAAGCATCTTACTTTCAAATTAAAGTGATATGCTTTGTACATGGCAAGACTGGAAGGGAAAGTGGGCTGATGCTGATTTGGGGAAAACCTGTGTTATAACCTTGTCCTTGTCTTCCAGAGTTTCGCCTGTATCAACATCTTCCAAGTCGGGTAGGTCCTGAAAGAGCAAATGAGCCCGTGTCACCAGGAGGGCACACACTCTGAACGCTGGTAGGTGAGGCAGGTGCAGCCACACAGCGCAGTGAGCCTGGGCAGGTGCAAGCAAAGCATGGAGGGGAAGTGGGGAATGGCCAACACTTCAGGCAGCCCCGTGCACGCTCACAAAACACACACGTGTGGCTACTTCAAGTATTTGGACCTGATCAACGAATGCGATTTGCAAGGTGTGGCATGTTTGAAGAATTTCCACATCTTTCTTCACTTGGCTTTGTCAGTAGAGATACAGCCAGGTCATCTGGGAGGACATGATGGAGCCCAAACCAAGTGCACCTTCTATGTACAAATTAGCCTCAGGGCTCTGTGCTGTAAAATGAGTATATTTTGGACCTCCCCCAAACTAGAAGGGCGTTTGTGTTTGCGGTGTCTTTATCTCTAGCAACCGCTCCAGCATGTGAGGCAGGCAGCACCGTGTGTTACATTCCTGAACTCTGGAGCCAGACTGCCTGGGTTGGTATTCTCCTCTACTGTTGCCTAGCTGTGTAGCCACGGGCAGGTTGCTTAACCTCTCTGTTCCTCAATTTCCTCATCTGAAAAATAGGGATGAGAATAGTACCTATCTCTCAGGGTTTTTGGAAGGGAAAAGCAATCAATACAAGATGTATTTAGAACAGTGCCAGATAAATGGGAAGAATAATAAGTGTTAGCTATTAGTTGCCTTGTATACAGTTGGTTCTCAAATGCTAGAGGTTAATCACCCAGTTTTGTTTCTTCGTATACATAGGCCCAGAAAACTAGAAACCCACTCAGTTTGTCTTATTGAGCCACATGCACCTGTGCAGTTAGAAATGAAACACAGTTTAGAAATGTATCAAGAGAATGGGCAGGGGGCAAAGTTGTGGCCAGGGGCTTAAAGCTCACTCATGGGCAGAGAAGCAGGCTGTCCTTCCGGGTGAGCAGAGTGAGCACCAGCTAGCTGCCCACTAAGTGTGAGGCTAAAGGCTCGAGAAATGCCTCCCCACTGCTTGCCCCACCACACTCCCGTTCCTGGGGGGTGTGACAAAATGTGGACGTTTTCATGGTGCTCATTCCTTGGGCCAAAGCATTTGAGACTTATCAAAGCAGAGCTTCAGGAAGGGGAGGGTTCATGAGGCTGAGATACTCAGAAGGTCAGGCTGCCCCTCACTGAACAGGCATCAGGGGATCGGACACTGGACAACCAGCCACATCAGGAAGCTGGAAGGGAAGATGGCATCAGCCACTTGCTGGGCAGCTGTCCAAGGAGCTTAGAGGCTCTGATGATAAATGTAACTTTCTCAGCCACTATGTATAAGGCTAGCTGGACTGAACGGCCTAGCAGTGTAACTTCTTTTGGGGGAAAAAAAAATCAAGAGTTTTGTAGATGTAGTTCCAGGGAAATCATTTGGGCCAGCGCTTCTCAGTCTTGAATGTGCAATGTGTGAACCTCCTGGGGGAGATCTTTTTTAAATGCAGATTCAGCCGAAACTGGTTTGGCTCAGTGGATGGAGCATCGGCCTGCGGATTGAAGGGTCCCAGGTTCGATTCCGGTCAGGGGCATGTATCTGGGTTGTGGGCACATCCCCAGTGGGAGATGTGCAGGAGGCAGCTGATCGATGTTTCTCTCTCATCGATGTTTCTAGCTCTCTCTCTCTCTCCCTTCCTCTCTGTAAAAAATCAATAAAATATATTTAAAAAAATAAAATAAAATGCAGATTCAAATCAGTAGATCTGGGTGGGGCCTGGGAGTCTGCATTCTAACCAGCTCCCAGGGGGTGCTAAGCCTGCCGGTCCAAGGACCACACTTAGGGGAGTGGGAATTTCGAAGGGTTTGTATCTGATCACCTGTTTTGCTGGCTGTAAAACAGATACTTATCTCCACAGGCAACTATTTACATACAGCGATGAAGAGCTTCTCCTCCGTCTTCAGCGTGATGGTTGCCAAATCTTCATGCCCAACAGGCTCTGTACCCAAAGCGTTCTCCGTGGCCACAATCTGGGGAGCTGATTCTAAGGAACAACAATACGCAGCAGTCAGAGCGACAAGGCCAAGCAAGGTCAAGGTGGATTCCAAGAGCAGAGGAAAGACAAAACCTTGGTCTGAAAGGCCAGCCCCTGTGACCGAAGCTGTGAGAATCCCCAGATTAGGAGAGGGTTATGTCTAGGAAAGAGAAGGGAAAGGGAGAGAGCTGCCCCCTGCTGGAGCCTGGAGATGACGCGATGACATGGAAGTGCCAGCCAGGAAGCAATGCAGAATACACACACAGGAACCTTGGAAAAGGCGTGATTGATGGGCAATGAGAAAGGCAATAGCATCAGAGGCCACCTGGGGAGCTAGAGAAGAGGCAAGCTGGAGAGGCAAGTTCCATAGCCCTGTCTGAAAGGGCTGAACCCACCACCCTCTTGGACTGCCTGTCCTTCAGGGCACACGCCCCGCCCACTGCACAAGGGTTAGGGAGACCTGTTCCATGGTCTCAAGATTGCCTGGGAATAAACATGGAATCCAGGTGGGGCTCCTCTTCCTCCTCCAGGGGCCAATTTTCAAGCTCCCTATGGCTATATTCTTGGGCCCTGCTCTCTGCTTTCTCATCAATCTCATGGCTTCAGTTATTACATTAAAGACTAATGGCCCGACTTTCTCATTACACACAGGTCCAAGGTGTCCACCTGAGCACTAGCTATGCCCAGCTTGATTCGAAGAGCCACTTTGGGACGCCAGGTTAGGATGAAATCAGGAAGCAGGCAGAGGGCTCCGTGGCGGCTGCCGTGGATGACCCAGGCCCACAACATGGCGCCACCATTTCCTGGCTTTGCAACTTGGAGCAAGTTACTTCACCTCTCTGAGCCTCAGTTTCCAGCTCCAACAAATGCAGGTATGATAACAGCACCTGGCTCCTCAGGTTGTTGAGAAGGCTAACCAAGCCGGCCTGTGAAGCTGTGGCCTGGACTGAGTGCCCATGCAGGCTGGATAAATATAGAACTGGCGTTTGTCTTAACAGCAGCTGTTAATTACAGATGCGGCAGTTAACCCACTGCTTTTGAAATGTATCCTTTGTTCATTGAGGCCAAGGCTGGCCTCGCTCTGCTGCTAGGCCAGGCACAGTTTCACTGTGAAAAATCACAGGCCAGGCCGTGATGAGACAGGAGCATGTGTATGACAACACCTAAATCTGCAGTTCTTCTACGCCTCTCCCAGACAGTGGGGGGCTTTGCTTTGGGGGAACTTCTATTCTGGGCCAGACCAGCTAAAGTCCCCAAACAGACCTCAAATACTGCACAGGCTGGGGACAGAATGACCCGTCCCCCAAGGCCCTGTGGACTGGACAAGTTCCAGGTCTGGCTAAACCTTACTGACACCACAGCGATAGGATGGCATCCCAGACAAGTCTTGGGTTTATTTGTTAGTTGGAAGGACCCGGGGATCTTGGCTAGAACCTGCCAGGGGTTCCTTTCCCTAGACGTGCATCACACACTATGTAGCCAGAGCATATGGCTACTGCGTGCTTGAAATGTGGCCGGTACTCCTGAGAAACTATTTTACATTTTATTTGTTTTTACTTTTAATTAAATTTAAAAGCTGGAGCAGTATAAAACAACTCCCTTCTTTTAGTAGGACTTCCTTTCACTTTAACTGTTGAAAAGTTCGCATTTGAATTACGATGTGCTGTGTCAGTGTCAAAAACATATTGGATTTGAAGACCTAGTGCTCCCCAAACGTAAGGTATCTCATAAATGATCTTATATTGGTTTAAATTACTGTATCTTAGATATAATGGGTTCAGTAAGCTATATTGTTAGTGTTTCGTCCATTTCTTTTTACTTTGTCTAATGTGACTTCTAGAAACTGTAGTCATGGCTCCTGTTATGTGTCTCTGAGCAGCACTGCTGTAGATAACGAGACAATGTGTGTACTTTATCTTATAGAAACAGCAGCCAGAGTGGAAACCTGCCCTGATCCCACAGATGCATGACTCAGAGGCTGCGATTCTGGGAGTGCTGCCCTGAGCTGGCATTTGGGTTGTTCTGGTCACATTGTAATGGGATAGCAAGAAGCTAGGAAAATTCCTGGACAAGTGGAACAGGGAAACTGAGGCAAGAAAATTAAACAAGGCCAAACAGTTTGGGCAGCTTGCAGCCAGCTTGCAGGAAGACCTTATCGTCCTCAACTAAGGACATGAGAATAAATGGTTAATACCTGTCCTCCCTAACCAGAGAAGACATAGCTTAAATCACTCTGGAACTGCTAAGGGCAGGGGCGGGGGTGGGGGGGGGGGGAGACACTTATCTCACTCACTGAACGAAGAAGTGAGCAGTCTCAGGACTTGCCAGGTGTTCTCATAAATTCTGGGAAAAGTCACAACAAAGTAAAAGGGGGACCTTGAAATCTAGTCTGTGCCCAAGATATCCAGCAGAGGAACCCTGAAACCTTTAGACACAAGGGTATAAAACCCCTGAACCCCCACCAAGTTTACACTCAGATTAGCTGAGTGCCCACCTGTGCTTTATGCCAGGTGTATTTTGATGAATTTTCTTGCCTTGTTTCTTTAATACATTTGCTTGCTTTGCTTCATTAATACATTAGCTTGCTTTACTACCGCGCTGCTATCTGTCACTCTCTTGAATTCTTTCTCATGAGCATGACAAGAATGGAGGAGGGGACAGCCCTCTCCCTTCGGCTCAGGGCCCTCTGATAACATCTTTTCTGGTGTTTCTGGTGCCTATAACAACATTACCTTCCCAGGGAGCTCCAAGGGTTGCTGGCTCGGGGGCCTCGGCTGGGAGCACCCCTTCTGGGTCCTGGTCTTCAATCTCTGTGTTGACATCTGCACGCAGCTCCTCTAACACATTCGCCTTTTCTGGGAAGAGCTCATCCTTGGCCTCAAAGCTTTCCTTGACAAACAGCTCCATTTTCTGCTGCCTTTCTCCATCCTCATGGGGCTCTTCCTTCCCCTTCTCATCGACATCCACGTTCTCATTCTTGTCTGGCACTGGCACCTCCCCTGGACAACAGAAGTCCAAAGGTGAACTGGGAAATGTGCTGGGAGGACAGGGTGTCTGCACGTCTCCTGGGGACATGCAGTGAACTGCTGAGAGTGAGCCCAGGGAACCGTCAGGGACCAGTAGAGAGCTGCCTGCAAGGGTGTTCATTCCTTTGTATGATTGCTGAATAGACAGGCTGGGTGTCTGTGAGAGACATCACTTAGCTCAGCCATCTAATGGAACAGGACACAGCCATTAAGGAGATAGTGCAGGAGGTTCTTAGGAGATGCACGTGGAAGTACGTGGATTTAAGGGCCACTTTGCTGCCTTTACTTTCAACTGGTTCGTCAGAACAGAAAAGTGTGTGTGTGTGTGTGTGTGTGTGTGTGTGTGTGTGTAAATGTTAAAAACCATCTGACCGAAAGATACAACATAGCTGTTCATTTTACTATTCTTTAAGCTTTTCTGAAAATAAAAATAAATCTAAATAAAAAGTTGAGAAAAGAAAAAAAAAACATACTGTAGGAGAAAATATATTTTATGGAAAATGTATTATGCTAATTCAAAAGAGTAGGCAGAAAGCAATATAATTATGCCATTTTCTATAAAACACATATGTTACATGCCTGGGGGAAAGCCAGGAACTACCCACACTAAGTACTGAGTGATTCTTGCTGAGATTCTGTTGTTCCTGTGCTTTTCTTCATGTAGCGTACTCACACTTTGTAATTACGTGAAAAACAATACATGCCATTTAGAAACATACATGGAGACTCTTGCTTTTCTACTGGGCATAGGACAAGGAAGGGGCTCTTACTCATTAAGGGGCTCTGAGCACCATCCCCAGGATCCCGCAGGCTTGAGCAGGGGCTGGGCCGGGACACACCCAGGACTCACTCACTCATTAAAAGCCTCCACCAAATGCTGGCCGGGGGCATTTGGTGTGAGCAGGGGGCTCTGAGTCCTGGACTAGGGGCAGTAGATTGGGTGGGACAGGGAGTGGGGTTCATTTATACCAAGCCTAGGAGTGGATAGAGTCTTAAAATGGGGGCGAGTGTAAAGGCAAGGCAGGGAGAGGATCCAACATCTTAGAAGAGAGTCTGTGGGGGCCAAGAACATTTCCCAGGCCTGCCCTGGCCCAGCCACGCCAGGAATAGGGTGGTCCTGAATCTTTCACGGGTCTAGCAGCTTTCATACAGTCATCCAGCACAGAGGGAAATGATCTGTGCCACAGGGAGGCAGTGCAGCCACCCTTCAAAACGGACAGAATTGAATGGTCAAGGTGAAGCCATAAGAAGGAACGTAGCACTGATCACGCCACACTGTGCAGGAACCTCAGAAGCATCCTGCTCAGTGAAAGGAGCCGGTGCAAACGGCTACCTACTCTATGGTTCCATGTACCGCGGGGCCTTGACTTACGAGTTTAATTCGTTCCGAGACCGAGCTCGTTAAGGAGCTCGTTAACTCAAATCACTCTGTCAACTCAAAGCAAAAAATCGGCCGAGCTGGTATCTCAAAAAACTCGTTAGTCGGGACACTCGTAAGTCAAGGCCCCACTGTATATGAAATGCCTGGAAAGATTGGTGGCTGTCAGGGGCTGGGGGAGGGGGAGTAGGAATCACTTCTAATGGGTCCAGGGTTTTATTCTGCGGTGAAGAAAATGTTCTCGAACTAGATAGAGGAGCTGTTTGTGCAACATCGTGAATGCACTAAATGCCATTTTTTAAATGGTTAATTTTGGCCCTGACTGGATTACTCAGTTGGTTAGAGTGTTGTCCTGACACGCCAAGGTTGCAGGTTCGATCTCCGGTCAGGGCACATACAAGAATCAACCAATGAATGCATAAATAAGTGGAACAATAAATTGATCTCTCTCTCTCTCTCCCTCTCTCTCTCTCTCTCTCTCACTCTCTCTCATCAATCAATAAAATTTTTTTAAATGGTTAATTTGATGTTATGTGAATTTCAACTCAGTTTTTAAAAAGGTGATTTGCACAGAAGGTCTCTGACCAACACTGGGGCTGCAGCTCTCTGCACTTATCCTACAACCCCCGCCACCAAGCTCACGCCCTAACAAGGCTTCCATGACAGACGTCTTCATAGCCCGTGACTTCCTGTCACCTGCCATGTTAAGGCTGGTTTTCAGGTCCTTCATGATAGGACCTTCCCCAGCCCAGCTAACCTTATGTGATTTCCCAATTTACAGTTTCCTTCCAGACCTGGGTGCTGGCACTCCTCTGTGCCCCCCAGGGAAACTGGAGGCTCCTTGGTGCAGGCAGAATCATATCCTCTCCCTCCACTGGGATCTGCACCCTGTCTGCGTGCTCATTCCACGCGTGCATGAGTGAGTGTGCCGCACCTGAGGTTGGTGTGCAGAAGCCTATTTATTTATAAATGCTCCCCCACCCAGTGGGCAGAGAGCCCTTTCTGTGTGCAGAAAAGTGTCGGACTCAAAGGGGCAATAGTAGCAATGGAAAATCTAATAACAATTAAAAAATCAAGATGACCATCACCCTCTGATTCAAACAAGGCATAAAGGGCACGACTGTGCCCCCGTATATATGCTGGCTGACTTTACTGCTGTTAATGACACGAGGTGGAGAAATTAAGCACAATACCATATTGTTTTGATATGAGGTCATATTATGCATGTATGACAGAGTAATAATGGCCCCACAAAGAGGTCCACGTCCTAATCCTAGAATCTGAGACTATGTGACCTCACAGGGAAAAAGGGACTTTGCAGATGTGATTAAGGGATGGGAGACCATCCTAGAGTTACCCAGGCGGGTCCAATGTCATCACGAGGAGCCTTAAAAGAGAGAGGCAGGCCCTAACCAGTTTGGCTCAGTGGATAGAGCATCGGCCTGCAGACTCAAGGGTCCCAGGTTCGATTCCGGTCAAGGGCATGTACCTTGGTTGCGGGCACATCCCCAGTGGTGAGTGTGCAGGAGGCAGCTGATCGATGTTTCTCTCTCATCGATGTTTCTAACTCTCTATCCCTCTCCCTTCCTCTCTGTAAAAAATCAATAAAATATATATTTTTTTTAAAAAAAAGAGGGAAGCGGGAATGTCAGAGCTAGAGAGACAAGAGGATGCTGAGCTGCTGGCTGTGAAGATGGAGCAAGGGGCCGTGAGCCAGCCCATGCCGGCAGCTCCAGGAGCTGGAAAAGACAAGGAAACAGAGCCGCCCTGCAGCCTCCAGCAGGGGCTCTGCCCTGCTGACACCTTGGTTTTTGCCCCGTGAGACCCATGTCGGACTTGAGACTTTCGGAACTCTGGTAAGATAATAAATCTGTGTTGGGTAGGGCCCTAAATTTGTGGTCATCCGTTATGGCAGTCACAGAAAACCAATACATCATTTCATTTGGAAAACGGGCTGGTTTAACAAACTGAGTTTTAGTCACTAAAAGGGGTTTGAAACTGCACATGAATGTTGGGGGTTTTCACCGCCCCAGGCAGGAGGGGGAGAGCAAGTGCAGATGGATCAGCAGGTCTGTGAGTAAATGGTCTAAGACTGCGAGCTGTGCAGCATGGATTTCCAACGTAAGCAGAGCTCTGTGTGGACGCATACCTCTCTCTGGGCTCTCCACCTGCCGCTTCCTCTCCTCAGCCCGCCGCTTGATCCTCGCCAAGGCTTCGATGCTGTCCGTGATCTTCTTCCGTTCCCGGTCCTCCCACTGCTGCCTCTCCTCTTTCTCGGCCGCGTACCCTCCCCTAGCCCAGGCCTCTGCGCAGGCTCTGTTTAGAGGATTTGAAAAGGAAGCGGAAATCAGTGAGGTGTGAATTTTCATAGGTTCAGGGCAAATTCAAAACACTGTTGCACCAAACTTGTTTATTTTCCCCAAAGTCAAACCAACGCCACGTAGGACATGTGACAGAAGTTAACATATGTGCACTTTAATCTTCAAAGTCGAATGGTTTGCCAGCCTTCTAGATGTGACACCAAAGCACAATGGACAAAAGAAAAAATAGAGAGGTTGGTCTCCATCAACATTAAAATGTTTGTCATGTAAAGAATATCACAAATAAAGTGAAACCACCACCCACGGAACATGAGAAGGTATTTGCAAATCATATACCGGATAGGGATTTGTAGCTAGAATATATAAAGAAACTTACAACTCATTAATACAAGGATAACACAATTTTAAAATGGGCAAATGTGCCTTGGTTGGTGTGGCTCAGTTGGTGGGAGCATTGCCCCATGCACCAAAAGGTTGTGGGTTCGATTCCCAATCAGGGCACATATGGGAGGCAACCAATTGATGTTTCTCTCTCACATTGATGTCTCTCTCTCTCTCTCTCTTTTTCTCTCTCCCCCCTCCCCCTCCCTCCCTTCCTGTCTCTGTAAAATCAATAAAAAAAACATAACCTTGGGCGAGGATTTAAATCAATCACTAAATAAATAACAATTGGCAAAGGTTAAAAGAATGAGAAGATAAAACACTGACTGGGAGAAAATATTTGCAAGAAATATAACGGAATAATGACTTGTGTCCAAAACATACAAAGAACTATTAAACTGTGAAACTTAAAAAAAGGGGGGGAGCGGGCCTAAAGATCTGGACACCTCGCCAAAAAAAGATATATAGATGACAAGTAAGCATATGAAAAGCTGTTCCATATCATATGAGATTAGAGAAATACAAATTGAAAGGAGATACCACCACACACCTATTACAATAGCTAAAACCCAAAACACTGTCAGCACCAAATGCTGGCGAGGGCGTGAGCAACAGCTGCCCTCATTCACTGCTGGTGGGAATGCAAGGTGGGGCAGCCCCGTGAGAAGCCAGTTTGGAAATCATGGTGCTACACACAGTTTACATATAACCCAGCACGTGTTTACTCAAATGAGTTGAAAACAAATGTCCGCACAATCCTGTACGCAAGAATTCATAGCAGCACTAGTCACAAGAGCCAAAAATTGGAAACGACCCACATGTCCATTGACTGATGGGTATGTACACGGTGGCACATCCACATAGAATGTTATCTTGCAATACTACTTTGGAATGAATGAATGACACCTGCTACATGTGGGTGAACCTTGAAAACGTTAGGCTATGTGAGAAAAGCCAATCAAAAAAGGCCACACAGTGTTTGATTCCATTTACAGGAAATGTCCAGAATAGGCAAGTCTACAGAGGTGGAAAGTAGATTCGTGATTGCCTAGAGCTGGGAGACAGGGAATGGGGAGTGACTGCTAATGAATAAGGGTCCTTTTTAGGGGCGTGAAAATATTCTAGAATCAATTGTGGTGGTGGTGGTGGTAACTGTGTGAATTTACTCAAAGCCACTGAATTGTACACTTTAAATGGGTGAACTGCTCTAGGGGTTGGGGTTACAGCAGTAACATAGGAGATGATACTGCTCTCTGTTAGAGCTGCCGTTGTATGGGGACAGACAGACCCTTAACAAGGGAACCAGCACGTTAAAGGCTGTTGCGTCCTAAGGAAAGAAACCAGGCTGAAGAGACACCCAGAGCAAATGTGCTATTAGACAGGGTGGTGGGTCATGGGAGATTTTAATAAGATCACAGGCCAGCAGGCACCTGCCAGCACCTGTGGTGCGTGTCCCAGGCAGAGAGAAGGGCAAGTGCCCAACAGGACCAGCTAGCGAGTGGTGGCCTTAGGACTCAAACGCAGGTGAGTCTGACTCCGGCACTGGAGTCGCACTGCACTGTACAGGGGATGGATCTCACTGTGAAGGTTTGTCTTGTATCCGGTTTTCACTTTCCGCTGGTCAGTGCTACTTCAGGGTGGGGCTCAGAATCCTCAGCCACAGCTGAGCCCATTGGTTCACTCCTGTATGCCCGGTACCTGCTCAAGTCCCATGTGTCACTCACAGGTACTCACGTGGACCCTGTGGTCGGTATCATCCCCGTGTTCCAGAGGAGGAACATGAGGCTCAGGATGTTAGTGAGCGCACCTAAGGGGACGTGACTCCTGGCTGCAGAGCTGGGCTTTCAAGTCTGCACGCGGGCTCCACTTGCTGCGCCCCCATCATCCCTAGGGCTGGGGGCCGGGGCACTGGGTACATCTCTGCCCAACTCCCCAGAAGCAGGTTCTCTTGCTTTCTCTTCTAATTGGAGTGGAGGCTCTCACTTCTACTTGACATATTTGTTGGTTTGACTTAAATTTGTGAGTTTAAAAACATTTCACCAGCTACATTTCTTTTAAAATGTTGAATCATTCAAAATTCAGATGGCACTTCCCTTCGAGCTGTCCATATGACTGAGGTTTTATTCTAAGTTAGAATGAATAGTGATCTCAGTTAAAAGCACAGATAACAGTGGTGATGAGCTACATGGCAGTCCTGAATTTATTATTCTTCATATAAAAAGAGCTCATATGAATCAATAAGAAAAATCCCTCCCAGAATAAAGGAAACTGGGAGGAAGCCATGAATGCAATACTCCTAGAGGAGGCAACATCAGTGTCTGACAAAGATGGTAAATGTAACCAACCTCATCAGTTATCTAAAAATACAAATTTAAAAGGAGACACCATCTTCACTCATCAATTCACCTGGCAAAGATTTCCTTTACATGGCAATAGCTGGTGATGCTATAAATTGTTACAAACTTTCTAGAAAACAATCTATATATATAAAAGGCTAATATGCAAAGTGTCCCCTTGGGAATTCGACAGGGCAACACAGAACATAGTGGGTGACCAGCAGTGGTGGTGGGGCACTAAGGGGGTGAGGGAAGGAGGAGGTGGGTAGGCGGGGGGAAGGGGCGGGGAACTGCATGGTGGTGGCATGTGGGTGGCAATGGAAGGAGGAAGCGAGGAGGCAGGGAACCTAATAGGCCCTGATCGCCTGCCAGGGATAGGGACCCTACCCGTGCACAAATTTCATGCACCGAGCCTCTAGTTAAAAATATAAGCACCTTTAAAAAGGCTCAGACCACATTCTTTGATCCAATAATACAACTCCTTGAATTCCAACCTGAGGAAATAATCAGCAATGAGGCCAGAGACTTATATGCAACTATATTTATCAAAGGATTATTTTTAAAAACACCTATGAATAAACGCTCAAGAATAGAGAATTTTCTATTATAAGTAATTATGTAACCACTAAACCTATTTCCAAGGAATTTAATGATGGGTGAAAATGCTCAAAAATCAGAATTTTTAAAAAGTTTAATAAGTGTGCATAACGATTACATATTCACATGTGATCACAAGGCTTTTCTCTTCCTTACCTGTCCTTTGGAAAAACTGGTCTGTCATCCAGGAATGTTAAGTGTTTTAGTCGAATAGTGACTGTCCTTCGATAGTTAGGGATGTTCTTAATAACTGGGTTTCCCATCAAATTCAGGACACGCTGTAAGCAAACACGCAGAACCAAATTAATTGCTAAAACATGGATGTGGTTTTAATATTGTATATGGGCCGTGCTCTAAGAATGAACAAAAAGGAAGTGCCAACATCATGTCCTGCTGACTGTATTAGCGAAGCCAGAGGGTGTCGTTGTTGTTGTGCCATCGGAACGGGCGGCCCTTTCTTTTCTCGAACCTCAGATCCTCAGTCTCGGTGTCCTTCCAGAACAATCCTATAAAACGTTTCCTGAGCCCCTTTCCAAGAGCGGTGATCACATTAGCTTTGCTTACACAATCTCTTCGATTGAAATTGATCTCAGTCTAATTGATTGTTTTTCTCCTTCCCAGCCAGGGCCCATTTTAAGAAAAGTGCACAGCGGCTAGACAGGTAAGGAGCAGTGAGTAAGGGGACCGGCTGGGAAGTGCCACTGATTGACCGCGAGGGCCTTGCTCGCCAGGCCTACAGGTCTCCTGGAGGTCATGCTGGGGCCGCGAAAGAGAAAGAAATGTGCGGTGACAGCATGCCGTCCCCATCCTTAAAGGCTGGCACCTCCTCTTCCGCCATGAAACTCAAAGAAGGCAAATAGGTAAGGAGACGTGTGAGTGAACATTTAAAATGGCTTAAACTGATGAAATATTTTTCACAGCTAAAGTGGGTTTTGTTGGAGAAAGCAAATACATTGCGGACTAGTTAGTTTAGCCTTTCCCCAACTTCATTCTCATACTGCCTTCATGTTCTTGTCATATTCCAAGGGACTTCTCCTGTGGGGCTGGGGTGGTGGGCGCCGTATGCTCCAGCTGCATGGGGTGCAGATATTCTAAACCAATCGTAACACACACTATAAGGCAGACTGCTTTTCTTATGGGCATCATATATTGAAGTCCTAACCCCCAGGACCTTAGAACGTGACTGTATTTGGAGATAGGGCCTTTCAAGAGGTCAATTAAGATAAAGAGACACCCAGAGCAAATGTGCTGTTAGATAGGGTGGTGGGTCATGGGAGATTTTAATAAGATCACAGGCCAGCAGGCACCTGCCAGCACCTGTGGTGCGTGTCCCAGGCAGAGAGAAGAGCAAGTGCCCAAGCTAGCGAGTGGTGGCCTTAGGACTCAAACGCAGGTGAGTCTGACTCCGGCACTGGAGTCGCACTGCACTGTACAGGGGATGGATCTCACTGTGAAGGTTTGTCTTGTATCCGGTTTTCACTTTCCGCTGGTCAGTGCTACTTCAGGGTGGGGCTCAGAATCCGCAGCCACAGCTGAGCCCATTGGTTCACAGACACACACAGAGGAGAGAAGGAGAGGAGACACCAAAGAGAGAGGCCTCAGAATGAAACTAACCCTGCTGACACCTTGATCTTGGACTTCCAACCTCTAAAATTATGAGAAAATAAATTTCAGTTGTTTAAGCCCCCAAGTCCACGATCATCTGTCATGGCAGCTAAGCGAGAAAAAGATATTATAATGTAATACCGCTTCATATTAACACCATGTGCTAGTGATTCTAAACTAGTTCTTTTTAACAGTCTCCTCTGTAATGATTCCTGAGCTATTTTTCTTTTAATTGACTCCCTTTTTCCAGACTTATCAATGCCCTCAGCAGTAAGCAGTGAGCTCGAGGCCTTCCTGTGCTATTTTAAATATTTCTCCTCGTACACATGGCAACACATACACCCCAAAAAGCAAGGAAGCCATCAAAGGCCACTGAGGTTGAGTCAAAAGGACACAGGTGCTACCTGGTCAGGTTGGCACGGGCCGGAAGATGGGACCATTTGAGCATCCAAAATGAAAATGATAGCCAGGGTTAAATCATATCAAATGCTGTATGTATAAGTTCCTGAGTTCATAAGGATACTGAAAAAGAAAAACCCTTCATTGTCACCATTAATGGTTGCCAGGTTCCTGACTCACTTCTCTGAAAATCAATCAATAAATAAAAAAGAAGCAGACACTTTCCCTGCTTTTCTGTATGAACTGTACAGTGTTAGGGAACCACTAGTTGATGAGGGAAGGTTCTTCTTTGTAGAAGCATTCCAGCTAATGATCAAGGCAGAAGGAATAAGTAGAAAATGGCCATCACGTGACTCCTGATGAAACAGAGCCTCCAGGCAATGGCCATCACGTGACTCCTGATGAAATAGAGCATCCAGGCAATGGCCATCACGTGACTCCTGATGAAATAGAGCCTCCAGGCAATGGCCATCACGTGACTCGTGATGAAACAGAGCCTCCAGGCAATGGCCATCACGTGACTCCTGATGAAACAGAGCCTCCAGGCAATGGCCATCAGTGGCAGCTAAGATAATCAGGAGAAAGAACAATGGGACTATCTAATGGCTCGGTCAGGCGGACAATACATGAACCCATTACTCAATATTAAAATTACAGAAAGAGAAGCCATCAGAAATTACATGCCCCATGATGCGATGCAACAGCACACCCAAAGTTCAATAGTGAATCTGGATATGATGACGCCTCTGGCTCCATTATCATTCTCCAAGAAATGCTGGGCACAGCAGTACATGTTAAACAACACCACGAGGATGCAATCAACCAAGTCCAGAATGTGGCCATGCCAGGGGAAGGACCTGGTTTCTTTGACAGAGTAATGGGGGTGGGGGTGGGGGAAACAGGGAAGGGAAACAGTGAGAAATCGGGAGATTTGAGAGACAAATAATCCAAACGTGATGCATAGTTCTGGTTTGGATTTGAACAACCCAATGGTCAAAGTGCATTCTTGAGACAAATGGGAAAAACTGAACATGCTCTGCATTTTAAATGTAGTTACTACATTATTTTAGATATAATAACAGTACCTTGTGCTGAAAAAAAAAAAAAGGTTCTTATCTGTTAGAGATACACACTAAAATATTTGTGGGTGAAATGACATAGCTTCTGGCGTTTAAGATACTCCGGCTAAAAACACAGAGAGGGAAAGAATGTGGCCCGACCAGCGTGGTTCAGTGTTTGAGGATCAACCTATGAACCAGGAGGTCTTGGCTCCATCCTGGGCACATGCCTTGGTTGTGGGCTCGATCCCCAGTGTGGGGCGTGCAGGAGGCAGCGGATCGATGATTTTCTCTCATCATTGATGTTTCTATCTCTTTCTCCCTCTCCCTTCCTCTCTGAAATCAATCAATAAAAATAGTAAAAAAAAAAAAAAAAAAAAAAAGGAATAGAGGGTGAAAGGAGAGAGAGAAGAAGGGGAGGGAGGGAGGGAAGGAGGGAGAGGAGAAGAGATTTAACATCTAAAGAACATGAACGTGTGCCAGGTTTGTGTGTTTTACCAAATCAGGCATGCTCTCCAGGATGCTCAGGATCTCTGGGTCACTCAGCCGATTGTGGGAAAGATCAAGGACGCAGAGCTTCAGGCACTCCTTCAGATGCCGGACGTCTTCCACCGTCTCCAGGTGATTGTGGGCTATCTGCAGCGTGTTCAGGGCTGGCAGACAGGCTGGAAGGCGAGGTCAGCAGAAGTAAACAACGGCGGCACGAAAAGGTTTCCTGCCCAGAGCAGACCATTTTAGAACCGCCCCCAGGGAACGCGGTGGACATAATGGCATTGAGAAAGGCCCCGCGTGGGGCGTGGGGCGTGGGGCGTGCTCACAGAGGTTTTCAATGGTCTTGATGTAATTGTTGCTGAGGTTCAGGGCATCCAGTTTCTGCAGGGGTTCGAGGTTCTCGATTTTATGAAGCAAGTTCACTTGCAAGAAGAGGCAACGCAGCTCGGTCTGGGCCTCCAGGTTCTCGATTTTCTGTATGCCGTTGGACTCCAGCCAGAGACAGCGCAGCCCCGTGTACTCTTCCAAGTTCTCGATGCGATCGAAACCTAGCGAGAAGGGGGTTTCGCCGTTAAGCTCCTCCATGCACACAAGAGACGCAGGAGTCGCCCTTGTTTGTGCCTCCCTGCCTAGCACCCACACCTCCTTCCTTTAGGGACAGTACTGCTCCTTTGCTTTGGGGAACGTCCCTCTTTGTCACCACCCCCTGGCTCTCAGAGCCGTGATGACTCATTCTGGGCCAGTCAAGCTTAGACACATGGGGCCAACACAGATGAATCCTGGGGAGTGTGGCTGGCTCCGTTGGGAAAAGGCAGTCTTTATGTTGGAGGGGGCCGGCTTGGCAAGGGGAGCCGAGCAGTGCAGCAGCCACCTTCATGGCTGGGAGTGGGTGCAGGTGAGGGATGACTTGCCCGAAATGAGTCAGTGGGAAGCAGGGCCAAGCAAAGGAGAGAGAGAACCTCGTGAAGATACACTGTGAGCACCAGGATGTGCTAAGGCTGAAGCTAGTGCCAACTGTGGGTCTTGTTTTAATTCATTTTTCAGTTTGATGAGCCAAACTGAAGATTAGCAAAACGAACTGTAGACAGCTGGAGTGTAACCTCCTGAGAGAGTGAGCCAGAACCGCCCGGCTAAGTCATTCCCAGATTCCTGGCCCCCGGAAGCATGTGAGATGAGGAATTGAAGTTGCTAAGTTTGGGGATAAGTTGTTAACCTGGGCACATCTCTCCCCAATTTCTATCTCTCTGACTCCTTCTACTTGGTCTAACCTACTGGGTCCCCTTCTTCTTCCTTCCTCTTTTTTTTATTTTTAAATATATTTTATTGATTTTTTACAGAGAGGAAGGGAGAGGGATAGAGAGTTAGAAACATCGATGAGAGAGAAACATCGACCAGCTGCCTCCTGCACATGTCCTATTGGGGATGTGCCCGCAACCCAGGTACATGCCCTTGACTGGAATCGAACCTGGGACCCTTCAGTCCGCAGGCCAACGCTCTATCCACTGAGCCAAACCGGTGCTGGCCCTTCCTCTTAAATATTGGTCCCCTGGGATCTGCCCCCCTAAGCAGAGAGTTTTGGGGCAGGAGGACAATGTGGAGGTGAGGAAACTAGCTGGGAGCTGTTCCAAACTGTGAAGGCATTTGTGCTGCACGGGCCTCCATCAACCTCCCTGGCCCAGCACTCCTCACAGTGGCTGCACCATCCCCCGGGACACCAAAGACACCTCTGCCTATCATCTCTGTGTGTCTCTAGAACTGAGCAACGCCAGGCCCACAGGAAGCCCTCAGCGCATTTACTTAATAACACGGAGGTCTGATGAGGCAGGTGGGCCATCCCCAATTCAGCCCTACCTGGGAGTTATCACTCTTGATCAATGCAAAGAATACCCCTGTCTCTGAACCCAAAGTTAAGTTTATATAAGATACTGGAACCAGCCCTGAGCCCTTGGGGATGCCTCTAGTTACACGTCTCCATTCTGAGAGGCACCCCCCGACCCTCACCCTTTGTTGTCTGTGCCAGTCTTCGATCCTGCACAACATATCTCTCCCAAACCCAAAGCATTTACAACTAGCTTCCAGCTTGAAAAATTATTAAGTCTTTGGAAAACTTAGAAGATATCCATGTGTTTCCTTTGTATCCATAGAACCAGTGGCCCCTTTATAAACGCTAAGGTAGGACTTTTTCTTCAAAGAAATATTATTGCTTTTCCCTAAATCTCCACTGAACTCTCTGAAATTTCTACTGAAATGTAATTTGAGAACCCCAGATGATCCCTGCAAGTAATTGTTATGCCACCAGCATCTCTCTGCCTCTCCCAGAGCCTCACCTTTAAAGTGTAAGTACAGCGTATCATTCAACGCTGGGGTGATATACAGCTTGTGTTGCTTGCAGAGTTTCTGCAGGAAGTGTTTAGTCATTCTGTTAAACGGGAAACACGAACAAGCAATTTATTTGCGTTTATCAGCTCTGAAATATATTCCAAAAATTGTTTATCACATCCATTCCTTCCCCCAAATCCACAACATCCTGAATGCCTGATAGCTATTTTATGTTCTTTGAGGTTTTCTTTTGTATAGCTTTCAAGGCCTCATCTAATATTACTTTCAGCAGTCTTAAAAGTTGAAACATGTGCTCTAATAAAAATACTTTTAATATCGTGTCATCCGTAACTACTGATGTTTCTCTCTCCAGGTCTGGCATTAAAGTTTGATAGATCGTGGTTAGTTGTACCACAGAGGCCGGCCATCCTGTCTCCACCACTACAGACATTGTGCTATTTAATCGCCACGAGTCTCATTTTCTTTCTTCTTTTTCTAATCCTCACCCAAGGATATTTTTTCCCATTGATTTTTTCTTTTTTTTTTAGAGAGAGTGGAAGGAAGGGAGGAAGGTAGGGAGTGAGGGAGGAAGAGAGTGAGAGCAGGAGCGACAGCGAGAGAGAAATCGCTGTGAGAGAGACACATCAATTGGTTACCTACCCGCATGCACCCCGCCCAGGGACCAGGGATCAAACCTGCAACCCAGGTACGTGCCCATGACCAGGAATCAAACCTGAGACCCTTCAGTGCACGGGCCAACGTTCTAACCACTGAGCAACATGGACCAGGGCTGAGCCTCATTTTCTTACCTGTACAATGGGGTGATTATACCATCTCTCTTACTTGGTAACTGTGTGCTGTAAGGGACAGCACCACGCCCACATACCTGGGGCCTTGATCTTCCTTGTCATTTCTTTGGTGTGCTAAGCAACCGTCCAACCTGCTGTCACCGCTTTGTTTCTGCTCACTTTTGTAGGATGTGTCAGAAGGACCCGCACATGTTTCCTTAGGATCATTGATTTCTGTAAAATTAAGAGATTGGGTCTATGGAGATCAAGAAATGTATTTAAAAGTTCTCCCAATTTCAACGTCAGTAATAACTGTCTGCTTATAGTATGGAACACTAGTACTCATTACATGTATAACAATCTTCAAGGGCTGTGGAATTTTCGCTTCTAGGTAGGTCCTCGGTAAAAGCTCTTGTACAGATGCACAGGGAGGCATGTACAAAGATATTCATTTCTGCATTATTTGTAACAGCCCCAAACTGTGAACAGTGCAAATGTCCATCCATAGGAACTAGTTAAAATAAAACAATGGATTACTATTCTGCCTTGCAAAGAATGCACTGGAGTTAGTTATATCACTAGTATGGCTTAATTCTCAGAAACATCTGTGGAATGAAAAAAAAACAAGTTTAATAATAAGCACAGAATACCACCTATATAAATTAAAAACACAAAACTAATGCTATACATTGAGAACATTACACACACACACACGCACACACACACACACAGTACAGGGAGGGAGGGAGGGGGAGAGCGAGAGAGCGAGAGAGAGAGAGAGAGAGAGATTAAATTAAGGAATCCATACAAAATTCTGGAGAAGGGGAGAAAGAAATGGGACTAGGATTAGGGGCTGGGGATGTCAATCTGAAATATATGGTGACAGAAGATGATTTGACTTTGGGTGGTGGGCACACAATGCAATGTATAGATCATGTATTATAGAATTGTTCACTTGAAGCCTATATGATCTTATTAAACAATGTCACCTCAATGGATTTAATGAAAATTGTCTGAGCCCAGCTGGGTGTGGCTCAGCAGTTGAGCATCGACCCAGGAACCAAGAGGTCACCGGTTCGATTCCCAGTCAGGGCATATACCTGGGTTGCGGGCTCAATCCCCAGTATGAGGCATGCAGGAGGCAGTCAATCAATGATTCTCTCTCATCATTGATGTTTCTATCTCTCTCTCTTCCTCTCCCGTCCTCTCTTAAATCAATAAAAATATATTTTTAAAAAGAAAACTATCGGAGATATTTTATTTTTTTAATTTAAAAAGACCAAGTGAATTGATAAAAATATTAATCATTTTCAGTTCTTAGTGGTAATACATGAGTGGTAATACCAATACAACAGAGTATTGGTATAATGTTCTCTGTTCTTTTTAAAAAGTTCTCAAAAGAAAAAACATAAAGAGTAACAAAAATAGTGGAAATGAGCACATTCAAATGGGCACTTAATATTTTTAAAGGCCCATCAAAATTGGCCCATTCAAATGCACTTAATCTTAAGGGTCGCTGTGTGTTTATGAAGTCTATTGAATGAGGATCTTCTCTCCATGCATGGGACTGGGTCTCACACTTCCCCATTTCCCACTGCATACAATGCTCAGCCACAATAAAACACCAGATAAAGGTTTGTGAAATAAAGAATACATAATTGCTTGATTATATTAATAACAAGAGCTATGACTTATTAATGGCCCACTGTATAACAGAAACTCTAATTATAATTATCCCTGTAATAATATCCCTGCTTGCAGATGAGGAGACTGCACCACAGAGAGATTAAGATCTGGGCCACGAGCCATAAAGCTGGCCAGTTGCAGAGCTGCAATCTGAACCGAGTGTGAGCGGCTTGCCATAGAGCAACATGGCTTTCCAACAGCTCCTTGTATAGGGCTTGCCTGGACAGTTGATGCTCAAGATATATTTGCTAACTGGGTTCAAAAAATGAAACAAGCTTTGTGCAGTGGCAGTATCGTAGCCAATGAGGTTTATCTGAGACGCGATTATTGCTAATTGAAAAAAAGAAACGTAAATCAAGTAGTCTCTTTATCTAGTCACTAACAGGTTTTCCTTAGGGCCCCAAGGCAAGAGAGAGCAGAGGCGGAAGCCTGTTTTCTATGCCCATTCTGGGAAACTGGCAAGGAGTCACCTGCTAACCCCAGAACCGTCAGCTCTTCGTTCACTCGTCCTATCATGAGTCAGGCACTGGCATGGACACTGTGAGTTCAATTAAGATGTCCTGCTCTGGCATCTTTTGATCTTAAATGGCGATAGCAAAGAAGGGATACATTCAAAACAAAAAAAGTTAGGTGGGGAGAGAATGGTGTGTTGGGTAAGGACTTGGGCTCTGGCGTCAGATTGTTGCCTGAGTCTATTCTGTTATTCTGGCTGAGGGTAATCGGTTTGAAGCAAGTTCTATAACCTCAGTTTTCCTCATCTGTATGAAATGGGGAGAGGAGTGCCTATCGCAGAGGGCGGGTGTATGGCTCAAATGCAGCGAACCCTTGGCGCGCATCCTTTAATAAGTGTGGGCCGCTATTATTATTATTATTGTTATTGCTGGCTGTGAAGATCAGGTATGTGGTGTTGGGCGCAGCCCGTCGCCCCCCTCGCCTCCCTGGGGCGGCGGTCAGCACCTTCCTTGCGGCTCCCTTGGCCTGCGTTCCCGTGGTCACCCGCAGACTCCTCCACGCCAGGCACCACACCCGGTTCCTGCGTGCAGTCCTGTTTCTCTTCCTCGTCCGCCGTGGGCTCCAAGACCTCGGGGTGCATGTCTATTCCGGAAACACCGAACACCCCGTAGCAATGGGCAGCCCCGTTTGGCCGGGTCGCTACGGCCCCAGCTGGACCAGAGAGGTCCGGCTTTCCTTCCCCACCTGCACTCGCGCCCGCGTCGTTGGCAGCCCAACGCTTCCTTGGTCTCCACGGCAACCGCTGCACATGCGCACACGGACAGACCCGCGCACCCGGACGCCTAGGGCGGACCTCCTGACGGCTCTGCCCCGCCCCTCCGGCGCCGGCGCGGGTCACGTGGGAGCGCGGCCCGCGGCAGCTGCGGCGGCTGTGACGGGGGCGGAGTTCACGCGGGTCTGGTGGGAGCGGCTCGGAGACTGCGCCACCTGTGCAGGTACCGCAACCCCCTCTACCCCCCCCCCCCCCACCGCGCTAGCGTCCGTACCCCAGATCCGCCTCGTGCCCCTGGACGCCTGCGGGGCCTTGGCCCTCTTCTCCCTCCGCGCCCCACCACGCCCCCCGGGACCCGTGCTCTTGCGCGTCGCCCGCACCTTGGGCCCCTTCGTCCCTCGCGGACCTTAAACCTTCGCCCCAGCACCTCTGCCTCCAGACCCGTGTCCTCAGCCCCACAGCGCCCTTCCCCAACTCCACGCCGGCGTTGCACCCCAGAGGTCCCTCTCTGCTGGGCCCGTCCTTTCCCACCTCCACCCCCACTCCCACCCCCCCCCCACGCAAATCTAGGGCCCCACCCACCTCAAGCGCTGGGCACCCCCTCTACCCCAGACCGTGACACGGTTGCTCCCCACGCAGCTCTGAAAAATCATCCCCTTTGTACGTGTTTCTTTATTCTCATTACCAAAGGACGTGGTTTGAGTGGGATTTGTGGTCTTTGTTCTGAGAAGTAATTCAAAATAAGGTAGCGCTCCAAGAAAGACCACCACCAGTTCCAAAGCGGTGGTCCTTTGCTCAGGCCTGCTGGACCCTGACTGCTGCTGGGGAGGGGGTTCTGGACACCAGTGAGGCTGCCCCTGCCCAAAGGAACGCACAGCCCAGCAAACCCTGCAGCCTGGTGATGCCAGCAGGATGCCCACCTGGGGGTCTCACAGTGGGGCCGCCAGCCAGCCAGGGTTCTGGACTTTCATAGACCTTGATCTGAATCCCCACCGCCCCATTCTTAGCTGAGAGCTCCTGGTATGTCTCGTTACCTCTGTAAGCTTCAGTTTTCCCATCTGTAAACTGGGGGTGATTATAACACTGCCTTATATGGTTGATGAGAGAAAAAGTGAGCCGACAGGAATAAAGCACTTAGTCTTTTTGCATAAAGCCAGCTCTCAGGTTTTTTTTATAATTTATTTTAATTGATTTCAGAGAGGAAGAGAGAGAGAGAGAAAGAAAGAAAGAAAGAGAAACATCAGTGATGAGAATCATTGATCGGCTGCCTCCTGCGCGCTCCTACTGAGAATCGAGCCTGCAACCTGGGCATGAGCCCTGACCAGGAATCCAGTCAGGACCTCCTGGTTCATAGGCCCATGCTCAACCACTGAGCCACACTGGCCAGGCCCCACTCTCAGTTTTAACCCAGAGCACCACAAATAGCCAATAGCTAACATTAAACACTTAATTATAGTGGCTAATCGCTAAAGCTTATTGATCACTTGTGTCTCCGTCACTGTTCTAAGTGGTGTATGTGTATGACCTTATTTAATTCTCGTTATAATATTAGGCAGGAACTATTATCCCATGTTTATAGGTGATGTCAGAAAAGCTCAGAGGTAAAGTAACTTCACCTTCACCCAAGACACCCAGCTTGGGAACCCCGATTCAAATCCAGAGAGTCTTCAGTTGTTTGTGGTTTTAATCTCTACAATAATGGTCTGGGGGGCATGGTATTGTTTTTTAATTGAGATAAAAGTTAATAGCGTAAGATTTACCATTTTAGCCATTTAAAAGTAAGTATACTTTTCATAGAAGCGTATTCAGTGTGCAACCATCACCACTATTTAATTCTAGAACATTCCCATCCCTCAAAGAAATTGCACCCTATTAGTGGGCACTCCCTATTTTCCATTTCACTGTCCCCTGGCAACGGTAAGCTTTCTGTCTCTGTGGATGTGCCTGTTCTGAACGTTTCATATAAATGGAATCGTCGTATTTGGCCTTTTCTGTCTGGCTTCTTCCACTCAGCATAATATTTGAAAGGTTTGTCCAGGTTGTAGCATGTGTCAGTCCTTCATTCTCTTATCCATTGTGTGTAAGACCACATTTCCTTTAGCCATTCATCTGTTGATGGACATTTGGGTTGTTTTCACTTTTTAGTTACAGTGAATGGTGCTGCTGTGAACGTGGCTCTGCAAGTTTTGTGTGAGCATAAGTTTTTAGTTATCTTCGGTACACACCTAGGAATAGCTGCTATCATTTTAATTCCTACTTCACAAGTGGAAACCTGACACTGAGGAGCATTGGATCTTGAATGAGCACTTAACCCAGCTTCTACTTAGCTTCCCATTAATTCAGTTTAGTGGTCTACTAAAAATTGGCAAAGGAAGGTAAGGAAATTCCAAAAAGTCATGATACGCCAACAATAACTTGTCACAGTGCTGACACAAAGTTTGAGAAACTTCTTAAGATTTTTTCTCCTCAAGAATGAAATTTGAGCTTTTAATGTAAGGCAGTATTTATTAAATATTGTATAATAGCACCATGCCAGGTCCTGAGGAGGAATATTAAAGATGGGTCTGACCCCAGCTTCACACCTTCACAAAGCTGCAGGAGGATTACAGACTTAAATCGGAAGAACAAAACTGTGAAAGCATTTAGAAAATAATATAGGAAAATATCTTTATAACCCGGGGCTAAGACAGGATTTCTGAAGTCAAACAGAAGCACAAACAGTACAGAAAAAAGACTGATACATTTGACTACATTAAAATTAAGACATTCCATTTATTGCATGCACTATAAAGAGACAAAACATACAGAGAACTGGTAACTAGAATATAGAAAGAATTCTTATAATTCTGAAACAAAAAGACAACATAATAGAAATAAGGCAAAAGCAAGGAATAGGCATTTCATAGATGAGAAAATAGCACATAAACACTAGAAGAACGCCAGTCAACCTTGTTAGTAATCAGGAAATGTAAATTAAAACCATATGAGATCTCATTTCACAACACCCTGTGGGCAGAAGGTGAACTGTTGGACATTGCAGCCTTTGAGGAAGAGGCGGTGTGAACTTGCTGTTGGTGGGTGTGCAGAACGTTCAGCCACTTGGGCAGTGTCTCCTTGAATACTGGATGGCTTATGGCCTAGCAATTTGACTCTTAGGCTTATCTCTTCGAGAAACTTACACATGTGCTCAGGAGATGTGCATAAACATGTCCATGGCACCTCTGCTTACAATTGTAAAGTAAAAACCAGCAAAACAACCCAAATGCCCAACAGCAATAGAATGGATAGATGAATAGAATGTGTTTGTACCATGAGATAGTGTGCGGCAGTGAAAGGGTAACCAACAACCCCAGGATGAATCTTGAAAACAATACTGAGTGAAAGAAACAAGTCTCCAAAGAATACATGCAGTGTGACTCCTTTATATAAAGTTCAAAACCAGGCAGAACTGAATACAATTATTTCAGAATCGAATCCATGCTGGGGTAATAGTACAACTATTAATAACAACAACTTGGCAATGATTATATCGGAATTTAGGCAAGTGGTCGGTCCCCCCACCCCCATCCCCACCCCCCCAGGATGGTGGGAGGGGATATATGATCAGGGCAGAAGCAGATGGGGCTTCTAAGACTGGCTTTATTTGTGAAGTAGGATGACTATATGGGAGTTTTGTTTTATTCTTTGAACTGTGCATAATATGTTTTACAACTTTTGTGTGTATTTTTCAATTTTTCTAAATTACAGAAAAGTTAATTTTAGTTAACATTTCCTGTTCTCCAAAGTCCTGTACTCTAGTTGGGGAACCAAGATAGAGACAAGTTAAGTAGAATGCAGAGCAGTGGGGTAAGTGCCGTGTGGGTGAGACAGACAGACACTCAGAGGTGGGGTTCCTGCGGGGAGCTAGGAAGGAAAGGAAAGACACGTGTGGGCCTCCGGTTTACCCTCAGGGCCTGGGGGGTCATCGGTGCTCGTCAGTGAGTGCTAGGATTCAACTGGGGAGAAGGAAGGGGACTTGAGCTGTTCTTAGAAGGACTGATAGAATTTGAGTGCTGAGAGCAAGGCAGATTCAGACTCTGTGTGAAGGAAGTAAGATTCCTATACAAAATGTTAATGAAAATAAAGTCCAAGCCCTGCAGCCTTACTGGAAAGTTTTACAGTACCGGCTGCTGATGAGCATGGCGAGGACCACCTCAGGTCTACCCTAGTCATTGAAGACCATAGGAATCTCCGAGGCTGCTTTCTGGTTCCTGAATACCCTTGAAGGTTTTGCGTTAAAGGGTATTGCAGGATTTTCAGCTTGTCTCTACTCTCCTAAAAATTAGACTGACCGTCCATCCGTCTTTTCGTCCATCCATCCATCCATCCATCCATCCATCGTATGGCACTGTGACAGATAACCACACACTTAGTGGCTTAGAACAACACAGATTTGTTCTCTTACAGTTCTGGAGTCAGAAGTCTGAAGTCACCTTGATGTGGCTAAAGTCAAGGTGTCAGCAGGGCTGCGTCACTTTGGATGCTCCAGGGGAGAATCATTTCCTTGCCTTTGCCAGGCTCTAGAGGTGCCTGCATTCCTTGACCTGTGACCCCTCTCTCCATCTTCAAATCCTGCAGCCAGCATCTTTAAATCAATCTTTCTCTCTCTGCCTCTCTGACTTCTGCTTTTGGTCACATCTCCTCTGACTCTAACCGTTCTTCCTCCTTTTAATAAGGATAAGTGTGATCACATTAGACCCACACAGATAATCCAGGATCATCTCCCCATCTCAAGATCCTTGACTTAATCACACCTGCAGAGTCCCCTTTGCTACATAAGGTGGCTTGTTTACGAGGTTTGAGCATTAGACTGGGCATCTTGAGGGCCATTATTCAGAGGACCACAACACCTTGCGGGTGCTGCTTTGTCTTCTTCCCATGATACTTGCTTTATTTTCTTTGAAATGTTTTGGCCAATCTGTCTTATGTTCTTTTACCATCCTCCCCAGGTGTCATTCCTTTGGATAGCCTGGTGATGTCTATGTCTCAGCCAGGTCACTTTTCCCAGAATTCTTGATTCCTGAAGGTTCTTATATAGGCATATGGTGGACCCAAACCCACAGTATCTCCAAGGTGTGCCTGTGGTGGATTCGATTGCCCTTTCATTGCTGAGTTGAGTCAGCTGAACTGTAGGTCAGGCTAATGTTACAGGCCACGGCAGTTGTGCTTTGAGGAGGTGACTTCACTCCTTGGAGTTTTGGCCATAATTTTCCCATGACACTTTTATAGTTGCAAAAGTGTAACGGAAAGACAGAGAAACATCCATATGAGAGAGACACATCGACCAGTTGCCTTTGGCACACACCTGGACGAGATCGAGCCTACAACTGAGGTACATGCCCCCAACCATAATCAAACCCCGGACCCTTCAGTCCATGGGCCGATGCTCCAACCATTGAGCCAAACAGGCTAGGGTGAGAATGCCACCTTTTTACCAAAGATAAACATCTACAATCAACATTATCACCCAAAGTCCATAGTTTACCTGGAGGCCCTTAAGTGTGTGATAAACTAACCCTGGTGAATATCGCCTTATCCAAGTAAAAAATGCCTGACAGCTAACAGAATTGCCCTTCTTTTCCTGTTTTGGGGCCGTTCTGAATTACTGTTTTCCTGCTCACTATTTTCCTTAATATTTTACAGTTTCTCACTTGATGTTTTAGTTTTCTGTAGAGATAAGAAAACAAAGCTTTATAATAACTTTTAAGGTAGGTTGTAAAGGGACCAGAAGTTTCCTGTGATTTAGTATTGCTTTCTAAGTAACAGATTTCTCAAAAGTTTTAGACTAAATACCTATCCACAGAGAAATTAACTAGTCAAACCCCCAAAGCAAGTTAAATGCAGCTGTACATTTCTTGATTGGCTTCTAGAATTAAATGTGTAATACACTCCTATAAAACTGTTTCCATGAGCTTTCCTGGAATTTAGTGGCTTTGGGGGAAGTCCTGATTTATTCTTTTATTAAAAAGACATTATTTTCCATCATGTACTTAAGGGTGGGGAAGAAGAGTGAGGGTATGAATATAAGGAATTTATAATTTCCTGTTATTTTCCATTTATGGTCTATCAAGGTGTGAACAAATGTAGGAAATGGTGTGTCTGAGGAGCCGCAAGGAGTCAGTCACAAAGGCACGTGCTCTCAATCCAGCCTTGCCTCATCCTCACTTCCTGCCCACACTACTGCAGCCACCTCCACTGCTGCCAGCAAACTCCACAGCACACCCAAGCAGCTCCTTCCTTTGGCCTAAGGGACTTACTCAAAGAGCAAGGCCAAACACTTCCATTTGGCGTAGAGGCATTTCACCATCTGGTCCCCCTCCCACCCCCCTTGCTAGTCCCAGGTGCACATCCTGTGCTGTAAGCACGTTGAACTTGTCACCGTTTCTTGGCCGGCTGGACCTTTCACAGTGCCGGGCCTTGCCTCCTCTCTGCCCGGGAGAGGCTTACACCTTCTTCAGCAGCACCCTCGCCACGTGTCAGTGTCATTGAATCACTTTGTGCATCTTTCAATGAATTCTGTGTACACAGGGCGGCAGGGACTCCTGGCTTACTTGGGCGGGTCCTCGGCACCCCACACGTAGTTTTCTTCACTGTTGTTCTGGTAGTTTGATTCCACATAGACTTTCCTATAGATCAGTGATTGTGTGTCTAGGCGTCTATCGTCTATTATTCATAAATACGTTGGTGTTTGAATTTATTGGTCTTCTCTGAATTTGGTTGGTGTGAGTCAGATCTTTCCAACTTGAGCTATGCTCTGGGGAATGATCAAGTTGCCTTCCTGTACCTCAGGACTGAAGACCAGACCTAGAATGCTGTCAGCCCTCTGATTCTCTGTGATTTTAGAAAAATACAACAATGATAATAGATGTTTAAGGTATTTGTCTATGGTGGAGCTATAATGCGAATAGGTAGAGTTGAGAAGCAGGGCCAACCTGGGGTTGAAGCCCCTTGACACTGCTGTTCTCAACTCACCCCTGATGCGGGTGCATCTCTCCTGCTGGACCTCAGCAGGGGGTCCCTGGTGGATTTTGCACATGAGGTTTTTCTTTCTGTAAAGGATCAGAGGAGTTTGTTTGGTGGTGCCCTCCACAGTTGGGGAACAAGATGGTGTGTGGAGACGGAGAGCCAGATGGAAAAGCAGCCGGGGAGCTGAGCGGAGGCTGGGTAGCAAAGTCTAATGCCATAAACATGTGTTGAGCTCCTGCTCTGGGCCAGGGGCTGTGGAAGGTGCTGGAGAAACAGAGGAGTAAGATTTGGCCTCCGCCTTAGAGGAACTCGGCCTCCTGGGTGTAGTTCAAAAACAGTACGGTTATAATGCAGTGTCTGGGGTGGAAGGAGAGGGGAAAGGTGTACCAGAGTTTCTTTTCATTTCCTCGTTCTCACAGCACCTGCCCCACTCACAGGCTAGAAGGGGCTCTTCCAGATACCACAGGACACGTCCTCCCTGCCACCTCTGCCAGCTGATTAGCCAAGCGCCGGATACCTGAGCTCAGGTGGGCCAGCCAGACTCTCTGCCAGGAATTTGAAATAGAGATGCCAGGTGGCTGCAGTCATGTGGAAGTTCAAGTGCTCTGCAGGTGGATCACAGGAAGGTGGTTTACAGAGAGAAAGACGAGGCCCAGGGGAAAGCCCAGGTGGACACCAGGGGGAGAGGGAGGGAGGATGGCCGTGTCTGTCTCCTTTCCTGGGCGGCTGGCCTCTTTCTGCATATTGTGTCCTGAGCTCCTGGTGTCTGTGCAGAGCGCCCTCTCTCTCTAAGCCAGTGGTTCTCAATCTTCCTAATGCCGCGACCCTTTAATACAGTTCCTCATGTTGTGGTGACCCCCAATTTCATTGTTACAAATTGAACAGAATTAAAGCATAGTGATTAATCACAAAAACAATATGTAATTATGTATGTGTTTTCCGATGGTCTTAAGCGATCCCTGTGAAAGAGTCGTTCGACCCCCAAAGGGGTCACGACCCACAGGTTGAGAACCACTGCAAGCTATTGAGCAGGTTTGTCCCATTAGGTGAATGTTCCTTAAGAAACACGGTGCGGGAGCTGGTTGCCATTCCAACCGAGCCTTTCATCAGACAGACGCTTTTGGCCTTCCTTATTCTTAGATGAGGAAATATTTTTCTGTATACACACACATGGATTCATGGCATAAGAATTTTTGCATTTCCTTAATTTTAAAAATCGTTGATATTAGTTTTATATAAAGTTTTCCCAGCTGAGCTATGAGGGCAAAAGAAAGGAATTTGTTTTGTGTTAGTTTTTGTTCGCAGATTGGCCTTCAGAAGAGACTGAGCCTTAAGAAGGCCCAGAACTAGAGGAGGAGGTAAGAGGAAAGTCGGAGTTGTTAATGAGTAGAGCATAAAAATTGGGAAACTTCTTTGTAGTCAGACATCTTTCAAATTCTTGAAAAAATAAATTGTATTTTGGGGGAAGAAATTCAGTTTCCCATTAGTATGAGGTCATTGCATGAGGTGTATCAGACCTCCTCCTTTTTAGTTAGAACCTTGTTATATACGCTTTGTACAATTACCTTTCCCACACGTATTGCTTTGGTTGTAACCCATTAGATCTTGATATGTGGTATTTAATTTTTCACTGGAAACATTGTTTTAACATCTTAGATATATGCCCACCTGTTATTTAGAAGAAAAGATTTAATATTCCAAGTATATAGTTTTTTGTCGTAGCTTTATTATTTCTAATTTTATTACATTTTGTTTGAAAAGTACTATTGTGTACAAGTGATTATTTTTTTTGCATTTAATTTTTGCAATTCATGGCCTAGTATTTGATTAGTTTTGACAAATAAATCTCTTTATTTGATAAGAGATTATATCCTTATTGTGGGCCATTTAAGAAACCCCTGCTTATCTATTTCTTCAGTTTTCTGTCATATTTCCTTTGTATATTCTATTGGTTTATAATTTGGACTAGAAATGTAAATATTCAACATGTGTTCTAAGGTATATTCAATAATTTTAAACTATTTTATGTGCCTTTTAATCACAATACAGTGTCATCCTATATAATAAAAGCCTGATATGCTTAGTGTCTGGTCGTCTGGTCAGCCATTCAACCAATCAAAGCGTAATATGCTAATGATATGCTAAGGATGCTCAACCCCTTGCTGTGACGTGCACTGACCACCAGGGGGCAGATGCTCCGACCTGTAGGTTAGCTTGCTGCTGGGGTCCGGCCAATCGGGGACTGAGCAAGATGGGCCAGACATGCCCTAGAGCTCTTCCTTGGTCCCTCCCTGGCTAGCCAACCTCCTGCATCCATCCCCGGCCCCTATCATGCACTGGTGGGGTCCCTTGTCCTGGCCTGCGCCCTCTTGCACTCCGGCTGAGGGGACCCCCCCCCCCACCAAGTGCACGAATTTCGTGCACTGGGCCTCTAGTTCTTATATAAACACATTCTATTTGTGGTTATTTTCTCCTGCTTAGTTGAGAACTTGGGTTGAGCTTACATTGTAATAAAAAGGGAGGGAATTCACTCATTCTTCCTTATACTTATGGCAAGTTGTGCTGCTATTTTTGGGTATTTTCTTAGTTTCAGGATTTGCTTTTTCTATTTCAATGGGATTTCTATAAAAGAGATTAAACTCAGATTAAACTGGCTTAAAATCAGTTTTCTTTTATATAATACTAGAGGCCCGATAGAGGAAATTTGTGCAAGAGTAGGCCTTCGCAGCCGCAGTGGCTACCTCGATCCCTCCCTCACAGCTGGGGCAGCTGCCTGGATCCCTTGGCTGCAGCCCTGGCTTCGCCCGGAAGGTTGTCTGGAAGGATGTCCAGACGACTGTTTGGTCAATTTGCATATTATGCTTTTATTATTATAGATATATTAATATATCTTGTATTAGTATATGCTGTATTCTTGTATTTGTGTATATCTGAGTTCTCTGTAATTTCATTGTAGTCTATTCTAGTCTGTTTGATATTTTGTCCCTCATTGATAGTGCAGTTGGATCAGTGGCTCCCCAGGTCGAGTATAGGATGAAGTTCATCAACCTTGGTCATGCCTGCCTTTGTCTACCTCTGCAGGTTGTCTCCAATTGCAGGCATATGTACACCAGTTCATACGGCATTTAAAACTGTTTTGTTAAATGTCTGTCTCTTCTCCTAGCTACAATTATTTAACTCATCTTTGAGTCCTTAGCATCTGTCACAGTACATGGAATATAGTAGGTGTGCTATAAATGTTTGCTATGTGGATACTTATAAGAGTTATATTGGACTTCTCTTTCCTCAAACATAAAGGGTCAAAGATAATGGTATACAAATTCACCTGGTATACAAGTTCACCTGGTAAGATGGAGTAAGCACTCCTCCATCCATTACAGCCATTTTCATTTGAGAAAACCACTTCTTTAAGTTTGGGGAGTATTTCTTTTCAAATATACATTTTTGGATATTATTTATGTAAAAGTTTATTAAAGCTTAGTTTTGCCTCACCTGGATTATAAACTTTTTGCAGCCAAGGCCATGTCTTAATTTTACTTCTATTTCTTTTTCTTCGTGTCTACATGGGCAGTAGGCTCTCTGCACCTGCTGATTATGAATAAAGCAAAGAAATAAATGTCCTTCTCATCTGTTATATGAGTTAAAGTCTGGGCATGTCATCATACTGAGCTTGAAGCTTTTTTAGGGTACAGAGCATATTGTGTTTATCTCTGTATCCACAACATGTAGCACAGTGCCTGAATTTTAGTAGGAATTTGGTAACTCTTAGTAGTTGTGTTGACTAATCTCCTTGGAAGAGAAGAAGCTTATAAACTACAAATGTTAATGAGATCATACCTTGCCTGGATCCATGGGCAACATGGATTTGAACTATTACTGTTATTTGAATGCAAAATTATTCAGTCCTGATGTCCTCAGCTCTTTTTCTTCACTCAGACTGTGCATGTTCCTTTAACTTACTAAGCACAGAACTCCTCTGTTTCCCTTCCCTGCAGGCTGCCATGGCTGCCGTTGACAGCTTCTACCTCTTGTATAGGGAAATCGCCAGGTCGTGTAATTGCTATGTGGAAGCTCTAGCCTTGGTGGGAGCCTGGTATACAGCCAGAAAAAGCATCACCGTCATCTGTGACTTCTACAGCCTGATCAGGCTGCACTTTGTCCCTCGCCTGGTGAGCAGAGCAGATCTGATCAAGCAATATGGAAGATGGGCGGTTGTGAGTGGTAAGAAATGGGATTTCAATCCTTGTCTAATCTAAAATCTCCTGTTTGTGTTTTAAGTTGGGTATATTATTCAAGGAGTTATTAAATTTTATGGGAACTTGCTGATTAAAAAAAACTTATTATTTTTTATTATGTTCACATTTTCTTACCGCCATCACCTTGGAAGAATCTTCCTTTGATTTTTGTCCTTATTCTGCTCTCTCTTATTCCCAGTGTTGCTCCAGCCCCACCTTCCTACTCCTTGCTTTCCTTTTTGCTCTGTTTTGAAATTGTCCTTACAAACTGTCACCACGTTCAGAAAAGCTTTCCTTGTTTTAAATATCATTGTAATTTATCATTTCTCTTGTTTTAACTATCATTGTAATTTATCATTTCCTGGCACTTATTCAAGCCCGATATATGTTTGAAACAGTTTCTTACTGTGTCTCATCAACTTGGTGAATGGAAAATAACTTTTCATCTAACTGTCAGGGTGTCTGGGAGAGTGTTTGATACATAATATGTATTTTCATATTATGACATTGTTCTTGACTGATCAATATTAGAACTTGCTTTACTTCTAGTGTGATTCTTTCTCTGAGTAAGCAGAAATGCTAAATGGGGTATTTTAAAGATCTAACCACGAAATGAGTATGCTCACTGTTCCTGGTTGTATTGTAGGTGCAACAGATGGGATTGGAAGAGCCTACGCAGAAGAGTTAGCAAGCCGTGGCCTCAATATTATCCTGATTAGTCGGAACCAAGAGAAGTTGCAGATGGTTGCTAAAGACATCGCTGACACCTACAAAGTGGAGACCCATATTATAGTGGCAGATTTCAGCAACGGCCGTGAGATCTACGACCCGATTCGAGAAGCCTTGAAAGACAAAGACATTGGCATCTTGGTAAATAATGTGGGCGTGTTTTATCCCTACCCTCAGTATTTTACTCAGGTCTCCGAGGACAAACTCTGGGACATCATAAATGTAAACATTGCTGCGGCTAGTTTGATGGTCCACATAGTGTTACCGGGGATGGTGGAGAGAAAGAAAGGCGCTGTTGTCACTATCTCTTCTGGCTCCTGCTGCAAACCAACTCCCCAGCTGGCTGCCTTTTCTGCTTCAAAGGTAATGTATTCCTGATTGGAAATGAGATCTCAATGCAATAGGACGTTCATTACAATGGTTTGGCCCAATCTGTTGAGCTCTTTGTCAGCAACTCATGTTTGCTAATGCTGTATTTTTTTTTTCCTGAAATGATTATAAGCAAGCCTCATTTTCTCCTGAATTTTCTTCCAAGTTCCAAAAAATTAAAAGTCTTTCCCTCTGCTCCTTTTTAACAGGCTTATTTAGACCACTTCAGCAGAGCATTACAGTATGAATATGCTTCTAAAGGAATCTTTGTGCAGAGTCTAATCCCATTCTGCGTGGCTACCCACATGACTGCCCCTGGCAGTTTTCTGCACAAGTGCCCATGGTTGGTGCCTTCACCCAAAGTATATGCACATCATGCCGTTTCTACCCTTGGCATTTCGAAAAGGACCACAGGATATTGGTCCCATTCTATCCAGGTAACAGTATGCCTTCACTTTTGTAATTAGGTTAATGCAATCCTAAACCTTCCTAAATGATACATGGGAATCTGACTGAAGCCTCCGGCTGGAAGATGAGAATTACTAATTCTGATTCTTAAACCTGACACTTTTTTCTTCCTCAGCAAAAAAAGTAAGGGTTTATTTTTAGGAAGTGGCCCACGCCTGAAGACAGTTGGCCTAATGCTCAAAGATCTGTCTCCAAACCTGATACTGTTAATGGTTCTGGTTAAGTCACTAGATTTTCTTTTGTGGGATTATTTAGAGCATTCAAAAGTTTAACCTACTTGACACCTAAGAGATGAAAGGTGCTCCTTTAATGTAAGTAGATGGTAGCCATATAAAATACTAAGAATTTAGATGAGAATTTAAAAATGCAAACATTCTAGTAATGCTTGAGTGGGTACCTCTAAGTCAACGATATGATCAAAAGACAAAGTCACAAAGGTCTATTTCATGTAACACAGTTGTCACATCTCAGTAATCTCAGTATATTCTTGGACTCATTTGTTTAAGAAGCATAGAATTATTATTTTTTTAGTTTATTCTTCAGGCATGACAAAGATTTGGGTCTTTAGTGTTTTAAAGAATAACTTTGTTAAATATTTGAAAATTTGATTCTAAGTATTAGAGAACTCATAATGATTTATTATAATAGACACCTATCTCTTTATCTGGCATAATAAGTAGATGTACCCTAGTTTAGAATTCTTTTTTCTTTAATATGTAGAATTTTCTTAAATTATCAGCAGATATTTGGGGAACTCTTTAATAAAGATGATCAACTTTACCAAGACCAAATAAATAGATAAGTAAATCAAGAGTAAATTTGTACTTTTCTCAAAAGTTTTGGCTATAAGTTTTTTTTAATAAGAAACAGTTTTATTTAAGTGGTTATTTCCAGGTCCTTAATTACTGGAGAAAAGCAGAGAAACCTAAAATAATTTTCCAAGCCACTGACCATGAAGTTTCCTGAGAAATGAAGATATAATAAAGAAGATGTTTAGATGCAGTAGATATTTTGACTGCATTTATAAAACACTCACATTTTAATTGCAATTATACTTTATTCACATTGATGGGCTTTTCTGGAGAATGTAGATATATTTTTCTGTCAAGAAATCCTATTAAGCTAATTTAATTCCTAGAATAGTTTTCTATAGAAAACTGTTAAAATTTTCCACTTTTTTCTATTTTCATTTTTATTTTACTCAAATTATTTTCAACATTATTACATTTTTTTTTTCAGTTTTACAACAAATATTTGATTCATTAGTAGCTGTTTTGTCCATAGCAGTTTTCTCTGGTAGCTTTTGTTGTCGTGACTTTTTCTTTTTTTTTTTTTTCTCTTAAAATATATTTTTATTGATTTCAGAGAGGAAGTGAGAGGAGAGAGAAACATCAGTGACGAGAGAGAATCATTGATCGGGTGCCTCCTGCACACCCCCTACTGGGGATCGAATCAGCAACCTGGGCATGTGACCTTGACCAGAATCGAAACCGGGACCCTTCAGTCCTCAGGTCAATGCTCTGTCCACTGAGCCAAACCGTCTAGAGTGTGACTTTGCTTTTATAATTATTTTCTCTGACTCCATTTTTCTCAGATTGCAAAGATCTAAATTTTGCCAAGGTTTCAATTTCTGTCTTTAGCTTATAAAAAATTTACTGTGTGAAGTTTGATATGCTAAACATACTGTGAAAAGTTTTGTTTTTTGCTGTTTATTCCAGTTAGTCTTATATGTTATTAATTAAATAAGAATGATGGGCTGACTGTATTTCTTGACAAGATAGGCGAGAGATTGAACATGAGGGGTTGAAGGAAAGGAAGAAACACATTCTCAGGTTTTTGGTTCCAGAACCTCAGTGGTGCCGCTTACTCAGGTAGCATGAGAGGAAGAGGTCAGGCTTTGGAGAAACAATACGAGTTTTACACATGCTGGATTTGGAGGGTCTGGGAAATAGTTAAGAGAAGTGGAGTTGGCAGCTGCATAGGTCGGGAGCTCAGGTGAGAGGTTTGTACGGAGTTATAGGCTTACTGGTCATCAGAGTTTAGCTGGATGATACGCTGTGGGGTTGGTGATATTATCCAAGGAGAGTGTGTAGAGGAGAAAAGATGGCCTGGTCAGAGAGTCAAGGAACTCCAGCATTCCAGGGAAGGTGGACAGAGAAGGGCAGCCAGCGAGGTCAGTAGGAGAGGAGGAGAGTGGAATATGGATGTGAGGGTTAGAGATAGTTTTCAGGTGGAAGGCATAGTCATCAGTGTCACATGGTGCCATCTGGCCCATAGCATAAGGACCAACATATGTCTGTTGGGTTTAGAACAGGGGTGGGCAAACTTTTTGACTCGAGGGCCACAATGGGTTCTTAAACTGGACCGGAGGGCCGGAACAAAAGCATGGATGGAGTGTTTGTGTGAACTAATATAAATTCAAAGTAAACATCATTACATAAAAGGGTACGGTCTTTTTTTTTTTTAGTTTTATTCATTTCAAACGGGCCGGATCCGGCCCGCGGGCCGTAGTTTGCCCATGACTGGTTTAGAATCTTGGAAATCCTCGATGAAAGCAGTTTTGGAGGCATTTTAGGGAGCAGCTGCATTACAGTGGGTAGGTGACTATAGAGAAGATGGGGATATGGAGACAGTGTGCTCAAGATTATAAGGCTGTAGCCTGGCTGGTGTGGCTCAGTGGTTGATCGTCAGCCTATGAACCAAGAGGTCACTGGATCAATTCCCAGTCAGAGCACATGCCCAGGTTGTGGGCTTGATCCCCAGTAGGGGGCGAATCAATGATTCTCATTATTGATATTTCTATCTCTCTAGCCCTCTCTCTAAAATCAATAAACATACATTTTTTTGGGGGGGGAGGGGAGGGGATATAAGGCTCTACAGACAGTGGATTGGGTCCAAAGGAAGGAATTCTGGTTGCTATTTAATCTATGCAAATCAGCAGTGACTTGACTGTAATTTAATGCTGGAGGAATGGGGTAAGTGGAGAAGAAAGAGCTTAGAGATGAGAAAGCTGTTGATTCCTGGAAGTGGGGGAGTAAGGCTGAAAGCACAAGTAGAGGGGAAGTGATGTGAACTTTGGAAACAACTAGAAAGTGAAGGAGGAGAGAGGAGAGGCTGGGAGTCCACTTAGAAGTTGAGAAACCCGATCTGATGGCTCCTGTGAGATGAGGGTGAGGTGGAGGGAGTGCGAGGCTGAGAGAGTGAGGTTTGAAATAGTAATTGTGAAGAAAGGGGAGTGAGGTGCCTGGGGACCCATCAGTGGATGGCTGAGCAGAGAGGAGGCCTGAGTGATGGCGGGCCTTAGAATCGATGGTGCCTTCAGCTATGCGGCTTTTCTCTAGCAGCACTCAGCACATTCACATGCATCTGTTACCCGCCTTGAAGCCACTTCAAAGAGGGCATCAAAGGTAATTTCACAGAGAACATTTCTGAGTTTGTGTGAACAGAGGTTATGTTTGACAGGCTTGCACAGAGGTTAGGGAGCAGGTTTTCTCACCCCTGACCCCTGCCTCAGCCTTCCTTACACATGTCTTCATTTCCTTACATGCCTGTGAAACAGCATTTCTGAACAGGAGCAGTTAGAACTGACTCACAACCATGACATCTTTGCTTTTTTTCATATAATGTAGCAATTGCATCTTATGTGTACTATGTTAGTTGTCTTAATAAAGATTTGCAAGCAAAAACTTAAAAAAAATGATTTGGACTTTAAAAACAGCTAGAAAGGAGTCAAATGTATTTGTTTTCATTGTTCACTAGTTATTAATGTTGGTTTGGGAGCATTTCTTATTTCCGGAAGTGGCATTAGGCAATATTCGATTGTCAACTTTGGAACACATAATAAGCCGGACAGAAAAAGGAGGGCCTTTCCTTTATAGCTTTCTGTTTGTGATCCTTGACATAAAGGCCAGAAACATGCTGGTATGTGTGTGGCTGAAAAAACAATTCATTTGACAACGTGAGCAATGAGTTTCTTGCCTATGAACATGGAGACTGTGTTCCAGGTGACAGGAAAGCGCCGGGGAAAGGGGAGTAGAGTGGGAGAATCTGAGCTCTCCGACTGGCTCATGGTCCTTTCTGAATTTCTACCTACTTTGGATGTATTTGTTCACACACACGCTGTGTGTTGCTGTTGGGAAGAGAACACGTGGCATGGAGGGGAGTGGTGGAGCTCCGTGGAAATGAGAAGCCCCTTGGGCTGCATATTGAGATGTGGGTGAGGGTCCAGGAGCCAGGCTGACAACTGTGTCAGAGGAGGACCAGCTCCACTCTTAGGCCTGGACAGAGTGGTCAGGAGTCCTGAGCATGCACAGAGCCTTACAGAACCGAAATCCACCCCTCCTCTCTCTTGTAGACACACTCACACTCGCCCCTCCTACTCTTCACTGTGGCCCTCCTCTGCAGTTTGGAGTGCCAGAGACTTGGCATTCTTTCCTGTGACCGTTGTTCTCGAAATAGGCGACGAGTCAGCCCCTTTAGTCTGTCTGTCAGTACCCAGGGGATGCAATTCTTCCCTTCTCTTCCATTAGCTCTCTCCACCAAGCTCTTTCCACCTGCTTCCCAGGAAGCTAAAAACCTCATTGGGATGAGCTAGACAAGATGAGCCAGTGACATCTCCAAGTGCAGCACCTTAGGAAACTGTGAAAAACACCTTGATGCTGGTCCCCTGCAATAGACAGTGGTCATGGATGGACATTGAAAACAAGCAGATTTTTAGATGCTGATTCTTTCTCCATTGAATAAAGATTGAAGAAAAATGTACTTTGAAGGGGGATCCAGTTATCTAGTCTGTCTCATGTGTCTGTGTGTTTGCGACACTACTTACTGGGTCCTCCTCCGGGACCAAAAGCTGACTTCTTTCATCTCCATGGATTCAGAATCTTTTACTTTAGGACAGCAGCTCCAAGGAGGAATATCCAAGCATTTCCCTCCATGAAATCCTAGCTGTTTAAAGAAGTCCAAAGAGACCTTAGTCCTTCCCCCAGAAAGTTACCCATGGCTCCAGGCCAAATACTGGGCTCCTGTCTCTGAGGTAGTGGTTTGGAGCTTCTGTGGAATCTGCTGTGAGCAGCTGTGGTTCCCGACTGTCCTCCTGCAGTTCACCACACTGGGACCCCCTCCTTATTTGGTGTGGTTCCCTGGAGCTGCAGAGTAACTTAGACTAGAATTTCAGCACTTGCTGGGGGTCTGCCCATTTCCCTTTCTTAATATGCAAAGTGTTAGAACTTTCACGCAGTATAACGTCTATACTGACAAATGTGCCACTATAGTGCAGGGTTTCTCCACCTCAGCACTATTGGCATTTGGGGTTGGATAATTGTTGTGGAGCTGTCCTATGCGTTATAGGATGTTCAGCCCATCCTTGACGTCTGCCCACTGGATGCCAGTAGCACCACCACTCCAGTTGTGACAACCAGTAATCTTATAACCTTGGGGGAGAGGGAGCAAAATGGGCCTGGTTGAGAACCTGGTAGCAGAACATCAGCTGGACTCCCTGGATCCCCAAACCATCGTCATCACATCTCACGACAGTGTACTAGGGTCCTAGTGTTTTTTATTTAGTTTTCTTATTTAACTTGGCTCCATTCTGCCTCTCAAACCTGTTTGCTCACATAGCACTAACGTTTATCTATTACAGCTGCTTTTCCTTCTGGAGTTTATAATTCTTAAGCAAATTAACACACTATTCTTATCAAGTAATGATGGAATCCTATTATTGCATGTAGGTGTGTCCCTCCTCATTAGAGAAAGGGGATGGATGGGTGGTGATCATGTTTCTATTCCCATAGGTCTAACATATGGACTTACGCTAAGAAGGTGCTAAGTACAGTAGCACCTGCACAGTAGTCTTTTTCCTTTTTAGTATTTAAAGTGATCAGTGATATTTGTTGGATTAAATAAAATGCTGATCTGTACATTTCAGTGTCAGTGGCTTTGGGTTCTAATCTTTTAACCTTTTTCTCTTCCATTTTTAGTTTCTTTTTGCACAGTACATGCCTGAATGGCTCTGGGTGTGGGGAGCAAATATTCTCAATCGTTCTTTACGTAAGGAGGCCTTATCCTGCAAACCCTGAAACTGGATGATGGTTTGGGACGCTTTGCCAAGTCATGGGAACCTACAGTATTCTGACATTTGGAAGAACACATTTAATTTATCTTCTGTATTTTCTTTTGTTACTGATGACTTAGCATATTGTTGGCTCATCATTTGCAAAGCAAACATAATACTTGTAGAGAATGTTGTGGAAACACTCAAGGGCCAAATGAATGGCACAGAGTAAATAATGACTGAGGTACAAGAACTGATTGAGGAAACTTAAATTTCAATGCTTTTCCCCTAAATTGTTCAAAAGTTGTGTGGTTTATGTTGTTCTAGGAGTTACAGCAATCTGGTACTGAAATATGAGTTATGACCTCTTAAAATTTCAGATGGTTTTTTTAAGGGAAATTATGTCAGTAGGTGAATTATAGTATTGGTTTTCAAATGTTCATCAGGAAAGACTATTTAAAAGTGTTATTTTATAAGATGGCTGGTATGATCAGCAGTAGAAATCTGTGTGTGTTAATATTGTGTAGCTCTAGTTGTCTATCTGTATATGAAAATGCTGCTTTTCAACTGATATTTCACTAGAGAACCATATGTTTATGGATGTGTGTATCTGGGTAACTTTATGGGTAAGTTACTAAAAATTTTTTGTTAAGCTGGTTTAATGTGGAACCTTACAGGGTATTAAAGTTCTAGATTATTTCTCTTTATACTAAACAATCTTACCCAATTTTGTGCTATTGGCTTGCCAAGTATAATATTACTTACACCATCTGTTTTTTTAACCTACCATGGAATTAATTCATTCCTAGATTTGGATGTGTAATGACTGTCAGTAATCTGTTGATTTATAATTATTGTGGATAAGTAGTGATTTCTTAGCCTATGACCCATTTTATAACTAAAATTTAGCCCTATTGAGCTTGTTATATCTGGTTTTCATACACTTTTCTATGTAATATTATTTAATTCCAGTAGTATTGGTGTAAACATCAAGTATTTATGAAATTAGTTAAAATATGGACAAATGTGTGTGATATGTATTGTATCTGTTGAAATAAGTTAGAAGCTCACTCTTGGTTCCTGTAATTACTTTATGCATTATAGTGATTAGTTTTATTGGTGTGAAGATAATTATGCATAGCCCCCCACAGTATGGGTTAGCATTGAAAGCTACTGTGAAATGTTTTTGGTTCAGGTCCTATAAAGCCAAACATTTTGAGGACCACATACGTAGTGCTTGACAGTTGTAAATCACTGTATGGATATGACAGTGTGTGCAAAGTAAAAATTTGGAGTTTAATATTGGGACACTGATGCAGAAGCTAGTAAATTTTTGAAATCAGGACTTTTATGGAATTGTTTCCTGAGATGATGTTCCATTATGAGTAGGTCTAAGCATGCTTTCATGTTATACTCAGTTTTGCCAGTGACATTGCTTCAGTATTTTCAGATGTGACTTGGACTCAGTTCAAAAGCTCTCCCACTTATAGATCATGCCTTTATCACATAAGAGGAAGACATTCAGATGTGAAAACATACACACTAATGGCACTACATAACTAAAGGTATTGATGGAGTTAGTTTAGAGCCTTTATTTGGTTACATTTGACATTTTCCCTCACCCAACAATTATGGTCATTAAGACTAGAAAAAATTTGATGTCCTGCCGCATTGACCTGAACTTTGACATGTAATAAGCAGCAGCAATGTAATGTAAAAAGTACCATATTTATACCTGTGTTATGTGGTACAGCAACGTCTTATATTTGTAGATTAGGTATTGAATCATTGTTATATGATGAGAATAAATAAACCATGTCAGTGATGTTTTAAAAATTCTTTGCTTGGCAGGACGTATGTAAATAAGCTTACTGGTGCAAAGTTAGTGAAAGATCAAAACCAAGAATCTTCCTTAGGTTTTATGTTTCATGAAACATTTTTTCCCAGAGCTCATTTTAGAGTAATAATTGGACCACTGTAGATGGGGTTTCTTTTTTTTCTTCTTCTTTTTTTAAAAATTTTTTTTATTTATTTCAGAGAGGAAGGGAGAGGGAGAGATAAAAACATCAATGATAAGAGAGAATCACTGATCAGCTGCCTCCTGCACCCCACACTGGGGGTTGAGCCCACCACCCAGGCATGTGTCCTGACCAGGAATTGAATCATGACCTCCTGGTTCCTAGGTCAGCACTCTACCACTGAGCCATACTGGCCGGACCTAGATGGATTTTCTTACTAAGAATGGGGGAAATAACCTTTGAAACAATCTGTGAGCTGAAAATTTAACAATGAAAGTGGTTGCTTCTTCCTTTGGAAGAGGTTTTGCTCCATATATTTGTGAATGGATTGTCTGGAATGAGGGATACATTTTTTCCCCATAGAAACAATTACTTAAAAATTGTAAAAACTTAATTTATGAACTTAATTTATGGATGCAATTCACTAAGAGCAGGTAATTAGGCAAGGAAATTGTACATATGCATGTCTTTTGAAAATATTAGGTTGGTTTCTTCATCTCATTCTTCTGATAAGGTAAGATGAAGGTTGGTTTTAATCACTGACTTTGGCAACATGGAGATCGATTGGTGGGGATGAAAGGGAGATTGTAGTGAGTTCAAGAAAGAGTGGGAGGACAGGAAGACAGCAAGGACAGACAGCTCTATTGAGGAGTGTTTTTGTTTTGTTTTAACCTCAAGTTACTTAAAATCTTGTCACATTTGGGAACCAGAGGGTTTAGGTGGTGTCCTCTGTCTTTGACATTGCGTGCCCTCCGAAACAAAGACCAGTCTCACCGTGTGTCTGTCTCAGTATTGGCTAAGCTGTTATTCTCTAAAATAACATTTAGTTTAAATAAAGATTTGCCTTCCACGGAATTTCGAGTGCTTTATTACACACATGAAGCATGGGTTTAGGACGTTAGAACCTGGAGTGGTGGAAAACCGGGAGACCAGGATGCTGTGGTTCTCCGCCTTTCTTGGTGGATTTCTCAGCCATCTGTCTCATGTCCGAGTCCCCTTCCGTTTGCAGGGTTCCAAGGAGCTGGCAGCATTCTTCACCTCCCTGTTTTTGGGCTTCACTGTCACATGACAAGGATGTTTGCAATGCACTAGCCTACCTTAGCCCCTGACACTTGGGCTATGCATTCAATGGTACAGTGACTTAAAGGGCCCTTAAAAGAACCCTGGCCAAAATCAATTTACCCCAAATTAGAAGAGTTAAGTTTAAGATCAAGTGCATTAATCATGGCAGCTGGGAGTTCTGCTTAACTTTGAGGATTTCAAAACGGGGGAATGGGGGGTGGGGACTGTTTCACCAGGTGTGGATTGGTCAGATGTAACCACCACTGTTTACTGGACATATTATGACTCCAGCTTTGTTTGTTTTATTTAGCCTTCCTATGAGGTAGGTATTAATATCTTTTTTGGGGGGTGGGGGGAGTAGGAAGGTGAGGTATAAAGAACAAGTACAACTTGCCCAAAATCACAAAGCTAGCAGGTGATTCTGTATCCCCTATATTAAACGAGTTTGTTAAAGGGAAGATGAAGTGCTGTGACATTTCTGGTCATCTTGGTCCTATGCAGCATTATCATGCTGCGGTGGGAAGTTCAAGCAAGACATAAGCAGTTTTATCTGACTACATAGCACATCATTTTTCATTAGCATCACCTAACCTATGTTTTCTGTTCCCCAATTGTGCCCAAGCAAAGTGTGGGCCACTTTAGCATTTCTACAGAAAACAGTCTGTGATCCCCAGTACTGAAATCACCCACGCATTTTGTGGGGGGAGGCAAACTTTTGATATTTGTTTCTTTGACGGGGGTAACACTTGGTATTATTGGTCCAGGCAGGGCGGAAAGGAGCCCGGAGTGGAGCAGACAAGATTTGGGGCAGGGGTTCCGCCTGTTCGGGGTGGGAGGGAGACAGGTAACTGACTCACGGGTGACCGCTCCGCCCGCTGCCATGTCGGTGAACGGGTGGGAGTTTGCGGAGTTGGTGCCGCCCGGGCCTGGCTCTGGACCCGGACACCTACAGGCCCCAGGAGAGCGCTGGATACAGCTTCAGGCGTTTATAGCAAATGCTGGCCACGGGGCCCGATCCGTCAGGTTTGACCACAGGACAAGGGCCAGCGTGGCTGCTTTCGTGCCTGTGCCTGTTCCCTAAGGTCCTGTCCCCAAAGCCCAGCGCATCCCAGCACAGGTGCCGCTACTAGGGCAGAGCAAGACCACGGCCTGCAGCCCCGCCCCTTTCCCCAGGGCCGCAAACGTCGCGAGACTGTCTTTCGTCTTCCGGCCCAGACCCTGCGGCCCTCGGCGTCCGGAGTGCGCACGCAGGCCTCACGCAGGGTACGCACAGCCGGCGGGGCGGGTGTTCTCTGCCGTCGGTCTCCCCGTCCCATGGCGTATTCTCGCGAGAGTTGAGAGTAAACAGCCCCGAATGGAGACTCGAGGTGTGTTCGCCGCGGAGGAGCCGTCATCCCGGGCCCTCCGGACCCGAGTGTGAGGCAGCAGCAGGTACGTGGGGAGGCCCGCTCCCCGAGTCACCGCATCTCCCGATCTGCGCGGCTGCCGGCGCGTGCTGAGGTGCTCCTCGCGCCCGAGGCCCCGAGGATGGGGGTCTGCACTGGCGGTGGCTGGGGCCTCCCTGCGACCCTGGACCCGCGGGGAGCGGACCCGGGTTGTGGGGCGCGGGCCTGGGGCGTGCGGTAAAGCCGGGCATTTAGACGCACCGGCTCCACAGCGTGCTTGGCGGTAGGAAATGAGCAGCCCCCTCCGCTCGCCAGACCCCGCCTGGACTTAAACGGCTATTGTCCCTGCCCGGCCTTTTCTGCGTGTTTACTCGGTGTGGTAGCTGGCCCAATTTCATTTTCTTTATGTGAAATAAGCTCTAACGGAGGGAAACAATATGCCGGGCTCTGACCCTCAGCCTCCGGACATCCCCGGAGCGCTAGGTATACTCCAGAGGGCTCCGCTGTCAGGTTTTCAGAGACCGCAGAGCTTTGCCGCGCGCTCTGTGCACCCTGCTCCGCTGATTTCCAGACGGGCAGTGTAAGCAGCTCTGGGCAGGGGGGCCCCCGAGGTTCGTGGGTTTATCAACATCATTTTTATTAAGGTGTTTACCCCTTGTTTTTGTTAGAGCCACTGAGAATCTTGGCCTGTTTGTGTATGCAAATTAGGTTCAGTACTTACATTTACCTTAAGAAACTTCCAAGTGAGATAGAGTGACATAAGATCCGAGCTGAACTCCGGAGCATTTAGTTTCCTCTGGTCCTTCAGTCTGAACTGTGCTAGTAAGTAGCTCTCTGACTTCAAGGTCTCATTCTGTAAATGTGTAAAAACGAGGGGCCTGGGGAACAGTGATTCTTCCAAACATTTTTTATCTTTTAATGTAAGAGTTTTGTTAAGGTAAAATTTACATGCTGCAAAATTCACCTGTTTTAAGGTACTGATTCATTGATATTTTTTTCATTGATTTTTTTTTAAAAAAATCAAATATTGAGTTGTGTAATCATAACCACAATCCATTTTTAGGACATTTCTATCACCCCAAAAAGATCACTACTCATTTCTAACTTGAGCCCCAGATCACCACTAATCTTTCTGTTTCTCTAGAGCAGCGGTTCTCAGCCTGTGGGTCGCGACCCCTTTGGGGGTTGAACGCTTAAGACCATCGGAAAACACATATATAATTACATATTGTTTTTGTGATTAATCACTATGCTTTAATTATGTTCAATTTGTAACAATGAAAATACATCCTGCATATCAGATATTTACATTACGATTCATAACAGTAGCAAAGTTACAGTTATGAAGTAGCATCGAAAATAATTTTATGGTTGGGGGGTCACCACAACATGAGGAACTGTATTAAAGGGTCGCGGCATTAGGAAGGTTGAGAACCACTGCTCTAGATTTTTCTTTTCCAAATATTTAATTGATTCAGGTGGTATCATACCTTGTGTCCGGCTTCTTTAATTTAGTATATTTTCAAGGTTCATCCATATTGTAGCTTGTGTCATCATTCCTTTTTATGGCACAGTAATATTCTTTTTTATGGATATAAAACATTTTGTTTATTCATTCATACAGAACACCTTTTGCAAATAAAACTTTATTTCATGTTCCCGTGTATGATGCACCTGGCCAGAGGCCTTCATTGGAAGGGGTGTGTGGGGATGGGGGTGGGGGTGCGTGACTCCTGCCTACTAGTTCTCTCCATTGCATTCCCCAAGCAGCTGTTATCTGATCAAGAGTTGCTTGTATCTATGAAAAAAATTCTAATTAAGTGCTTGAAGAGCTTTGAGGCACCTATGGGTTCTCTTCTAGTCAAGAGGTGTTTAGCATTCCCTTCAAATTCACATGTTTTTTATTCCATTTTCTATCATTCTGGTTGTAGGTCGTTCTTGCCTGCTGCCTCTTTATTTTTGTGGCACAAATAATTCAAGTAACAAGAACTAGGAGGGCTGAAGACTTAGGTGAAGTGCACATGACTCCCATTCGTGCTTTAAGCAGGGTTTGGGGTCGGGGGGATTTGCAGCTACCTCTTTGCACTAGGAGAGAGTTGAGACATTGGTTATATTTTGTTGGAAAGGCTTGACAACTCCAACTCTTGGTGACTTGAAATATTAAGAATGTGAAGCTAGAGCTAGACCTTTATTTGGTGTTTGGGTAGGGGACCTTGGTCTCTTACAGTGTTTTGCCTGAGGAGGTGGTTAAGAGCCACTTAAGTTGATTTTTTCTTCTCTGTTTTCCTCGTCAGTTTTGATGTGCTGCAGAAATCTGTTAGCTAGATTTATTAATCTTGACAATGTCTTTTTGTTTAAGGAAATGAGTTTAAAGTAAAATGAGGAAAGTACTGAGTTTGGGGGTGCCTCATATGCAGCTAGCCAGCACTAGAGGAATGAAGGATAAAGAGAATAGGACACGGGAGCAACATGTGTGAAAGACCAGGCAATAAAGACGGCGTAGACCAGGATTTTTAAACTCGGGCACTATTGACTCTGGGCTGAATTATGTGTTCTTCCCCCCTCCCCCTTACCAATGGACAGACTGTGCTAGGAGGAACCAGTTCAGCCAGGCGTAAAAACACCTTTTTAAAGACAGTATGGTCTGGCATCACTTAAATGCTAGCTTATTAAACAATGCTAATACAGCCAACTATACAGTTAGTTACAAAAGTGGTATTTTTCCAGCTACCTTTTAATTGAACTGAATGGTACCCTTTCGTGGCCTAAACATAATTCCATTTTCTCTGGAGTTATTTCAGTAAAGATTTATTAAAAAGCAAGGTATATCTGCATACTTAGATGACTATTGGGTGATACAAGTAATTTCCTCTCATCTGACTTGTTTTTTAATTATTTGTAAATAAATAATTTCAGATGTACTTTACCTATACCCAGAATTATAATCTTAGCCATATTCTTTTTTAATGCAGAGTAGAAGAATCTCAGAGTTTCATGCAATGCTAGCTGTCAGCAAGATCAATTGCTTGTCCAAGTAATGCATTTCCTCTACTTTGTCTCCCTTTTAAAATATATCATTAAGTCTCATTCTTGGCATGTATTATTTTAACTGGTTTGTTTGCATTCAGTGTTTGATGTCCAATATATTTTGATTATACCTGTATTAGAGGCATAATTATAACTTAATTATGGAAGCCCATGATTATGTAAATACCATCTTTTAGAGTTTACCTTTGCATGGAAAGGTAACCAAGTCTTCTATATAAAGAACTGATAGATATTAAATCCAATATACACTTGGTAGATCCAGTAACAGCCCTAATTAGACCCTACGAGTAAGTGATACTACAGATGGTAGGCCCGTTCAGAATGAACTAGCTAAAAGCTTAGCTTTCCTTTAAGAGGGAGACACAGCTTTTAGTAAACAATTCCTAGGAAATAGATCCCTTTTAAGCTTTACATATTACATACAAAATTAAAATGTAAATATTTTGAATCTTTGTGCCACTGTCTTACCAGAAAATACTTTTCTAGATAATATTTACCTTATAAACCTCTACTTTAAGAGGTTTATAAGGTATTTGCCAGTAAGTAATATATGTTTTATTTAATTATAAATGTGTAACATACTCTCTTTGTAAAAATTTGAATGAATAGAATTTAAGGAGAAAATAACTACCTGTATCATACCATTGAAATGTAGAACCTGTGTTACCACTTTGGTAGACCCTTTTCCATATTCTTTTTTCCTGTGCACATAGATACGTATATAAAAATTAAAGTGTGGCCAAAGCCGGTTTGGCTCAGCGGAAAGAGCGTCGGCCTGCGGACTGAAAGGTCCCAGGTTCGATTCCGGTCAAGGGCATGTACCTGGGTTGCAGGCACTTCCCCAGTGGGAGATGTGCAGGAGGCAGCTGATCGATGTTTCTCTCTCATCGATGTTTCTAACTCTCTATCTCTCTCCCTTCCTCTCTGTAAAAAACCAATAAAATATATTTTTTTAAAAAAAATTAAAGTGTGGATCACATTGTACATGAGCTGTTTTATTTAATGTTTCATGAGTATTTCCCTATATTCTTTGGAAAATATATTAGTTTCCTTTTGCTGCTATAACAAATTTCTACCGACTTAGTGTCTTGAAACAACGCAAATTTAGTATCTTACAGTTCTGGAGGTTAGTAGTTCGAAGTCAGTCTCACTGGGATAAAGTCAAGATGTCAGCAGGGCTTCATCCCTTTTTCAGTTTCTGGAGGCGCCTGCATTCCTTGGCTCCTAACTTCTTCCTCTGATTACTTCAGCCTCATTCATCATCACATCTACTGCCAGCTCAGAGCTCCTTCCTCCCTCTTATGAAGACTCTTGTAATTACATTGGACCCACCTGGATAATCCAGGTTCATCTCCCCATCTAAAGATTCTTTGTTTCATTATACCAGCAAACTCCCTTTGGTCATATAAAATAACATTTACAGGTCCTGGGGATGAAGATAAGGACATCTTTGGGGGATCATTATTCAGCTTTCCAAAGGAATATAATTAAGGAACATAATTGGGAATTGCTGCATAACATCCTATATAATAAAACCCTAATATGCAAATCGACCGAAGGGCAGAATGACTGGTCACTATGACGCACACTGACCACCATGGGGCAGACGCTTAATGCAGGAGCTGCCCCCTGGTAGTCAGTGCGCTCCCACAGGGGGAGAGCCGCTCAGCCAGAAGCTGGGCTCATGGCTGGCCAGCGCAGCTGCGTGGTGGGAGCCTCTCCGGCCTCCACTGTAGGTGGGTCGTAAGGAGCGAGGGGTCCTGGACTGCAAGAGGGATGTCTGACTGCCAGCTTAGGCTTGATTCCCAAGGGCAGTGGTCGGCAAACTGTGGCTCTTTGGCCCCTTGAGTGTGGCTCTTCCACAAAATACCAGCTTCTGCGCATGGGCTACAGAGTCAGTTGCACTGTACGTGCGCACCCCCACGTGGTATTTTGTGGAAGAGCCACACTCATGCACACTCGAAGAGCTGCATGTGGCTCACGAGCTGCAGTTTGCCAACCACGACCCAAGGGGATCGGGCCTAAGTTGGCAGGTGGACATCCCCCGAGGGGTCCCAGACTGCGAGAGGGCGCAGGCCGGGCTGAGGGAACCTTTCCCCCCCACACCCCTCTTCCTGTGCATGATTTTCGTGCACCAGACCTCTAGTTCTATAATATGGATGAACCATAATTATTTAGCTAATCCCCTGTTATACTTTTAGATGTCTCTAATTTCCCCCAGTTGTAATCCTTGGACATAAATCATTGTATGCTTTCAGATTCACACATACAGGGAATGAATTTCTAAGGGAGATTTTAGAAGAGCAGTGTAGCCTACCTCTTAAGGGTGTGGGCTCTGAAGCCAGATATTCCTAGTTCCAGCCCTGCTTTCCCACTCACTGGCCATGAGACTCTAGGCAAGGTTTTGAGCTACCTTCGGCCTCAGTTTTCTCATCTGGGAATGAGGGTAGTAGCAGGTGGTTGTGAGAATTAAATGAGTTAATACATGCAAGTTACTTAGAAAAGCTCAGTAAGTATTCCTTCTTATTGTTATTACTGGATTTATTAGACCAATATTTTTTACATTCGTCTTCAAGGCTTTTAAATACACATTGGCAAGATATTCTAAAAGTTGGTAAGAACTTTTTTTACATTCAGTAGCAACATATGAGAGTACTCATTTTATTGGGTTGAATTCTTAAACATGATTATATTTTATACTGAGTGTCTCAATTTATGTCTGTCAGAATGTTACTAGAGTTTTATAATGTAAACTAGAGGCCCAGTGCATGGATTTGTGCTCCTGTGGGGTCCCTCGGCCTGGCCTGTGAGCTCTCACAAGCCTCACATCCCTCAGGGCATGTTGGAGAGCCAGTTTCAGCACGATCCTCCGCAGGCCAGGCTGAGGGACCCCACCGGTGCACAATTGGGGTGGGGGAGGGACCATAGAAGGGCCCCAGGGCTCCTCTCGCCCAGTCCTGACCCGCTGGACCCCAGCAGCAAGCTAACCTACCAGTCGGAGCATCTGCCCCCTGGTGGTCAGTGCATGTCATAGTGACTGGTCAAATGGTCAAATGAACATTTGAACACTTAGCATATTAGGCTTTTATTATATAGGATTATAGAAACATTGAGGTTAACTTTAACAGAAATTTATAATGGATCTTTTCAGGAGTTCTCTCAATTCCTTATATTGAGAAATACTTTTAATTTCACTTTGACTAGCTCAATCCCATCTGTTAGGATATCATTCAGTGTAACGGTTGATGTGTGTGTGTTAATCTCTTTGACATGGTGTATGGTCTGGTTATGCACACAGTGAGTCTAACCAGAAATGTGGGGAGTGCACTTATAAGAAGTTTGTAAGTGTACTCCCCACATTTTAAAATTCGGTGCTTCCACCCTTCTCAGTGCATTTCCAGCACCTTGGACTAAATATAGAACTTACTTCTTTGCATATTTTGTAAACAATGTAAAGGTTCCAAGGACAGTATAAAAAAACACCTTTTCTCTTTGAACCATTTGAAAGTAAGTTGCAGGCCTGGTGCCCATTATCCCCACATATTTTAGTGGGCATTTCCTTCGATTGCTTGGACCTCCTTACATGATCATAACACAGCCTTCAAAATCAGGAAATTAGTCTTTTTTAAATGTTTTTATTCATTTAAGAGAGAGGGAAAGAGAGATAGAGACATCAGTGATAAGAGAGAATCATCCATCCACTGCCTCCTACTGGGGATCGAGTCTACAACCCAGTATGTGCCCTGACCAGTAATCTAACTGTGACCTTCTGGTTCATGGGTTGACGCTTAACCACTGAGCCAAGCCGACAGGGCAGGAAATTAGTCTTGATACCGCACTGCTATCCAGTCATAGGCAGGCCCCATTCAGATTTTGCCGTTTGTTCCAATACTGTCCATACAGCAAAGGGGCCCATTTCTGAGTCGAGTTGTAGTTAGGGGTCATGTTTCTTGAGTTTCCTTCAGTCTGGAGCCATCTCTAAGCCATTCCTTGGCTTTCATGACCTTGGTACTTATGAATATTCCAGGCCAGTTACTTTGAAGACTGTCCCTTGGTGTGGGTTCTGATTGAGGTTGTGCATATTTGGCCACAGGGCTCTTGAGCACATCTGCTCGGTGGCCCCTGTTCCTTGTGTCCCATTGCTGGTTAACTTGATGAAGTTTCTCCACATAAACTTACTCTTTTTTCCTTTGTAAATCAGTTTTGTTGGGAGGCATTCCGAGTTTATGTGAATATCTCATTCTTTAAATTTTCAATTTATTTTATTAATATATGTCATTGTGGACTCGGGTTTTCCTGTTTTACTCAGTGGGTTAGGATCTGTTACATTCATTATTTATTTTGATGCTCAGATTATCCCAAGCTGGCTTCTGTATCCTATTGACACATCCCCATAATTCTTTGAGCACTTTCTTCCTTTCTGCAAGAATAAAATGTTCCAGACTCATCCGTTCTTAACCCGCCTAGTCTGGTACTAGGTCCTCCTCCAGAGAGCCTGGTTTCTTTTAGTGAGGATGGTGTTTAGAAGACCAGTGCTGGGCACTAGGTGGGCTCTCTCCTATTGGGATGTCACTGCCCCAGTGTCCTTTCAGGAGACAAAGCTAGGAAATGTATGTGTGTGTACACACATTTGCATATATTTGTTTCTACATCTGTCTATATATTGAAGACCTTGAGTTCAGACCAGTGCTTCCAGTTTTAGTCTGATCCTGCATGGTTCATTCAAGTTTCACTCCTTTTCATATTTGTGACTTCATTCTTTGACAGAAAGCTGCCTCCCACTATCTGTAAAATATTTATTTGGTCAAATCAATTTCCTTTTGTTGTTGCCATCACCCCATTCAGGCTCTGACAACCCTTACCAGGTGCCTCTCCGCCACACGCACCTTTCTGATCCTCTTAGACTCCATTTTCCCACACCGGGCCACTGTGGCACTCCCACCAGTGCCAGCCTTCTTGTCCTCAGCTGAATTATTCAGAAAGGGAAGAAAAGGAAAAGTTAGAAGTCTTTTTTAAAGAGTGCCCCCCCCCATGTGTGTATATGTATGTGTCTCTGTTTATATACTCTGTGCTTAGCTTAATACTTGTTGCTCCTTATTTGGAGCCTGCCTTGGGGAGAGTGCTCACCAGGTTTGCATTATATACGAGAGCCAGGAAGGATCCATCATAGACACATGTGAATAGATGCTTTAGATATGGGAAAGTGCAGTCTGTGCTTTTAAAGGCCCAGTAGAGGAGTCAGCGGGGACTGGCCATCTTTAAAACAAACAGGCAAAGGCACAGATGTTGGTTGTAAGTGGCCTGTGTTGCAACCGTAGTGCCCGTGCCTCTAGCTCCCTGGTGGTGTTTTTTGTTTTCCTCAAAGCAAATTTAAATTTTGAAGCCCTCTTATTCTGGGATTGGGAGACCATAGAAACCTTGGTATCTGTCATAACTTATAATCTATAGCTCTTTGAAGAGAGTGTCTTCTTAAAACCCAGACTTTAATTCACCTTTAACATACATAAGCAGGTCAGCCAGATCCAAACAAAACAGGTGTATCTTTGTCCCTGTCATTCCCAATTATATCATTTATCCCATAAGGTTTTTCTACTTGAGGCTATCTTCCTTCCAGCCCGGTGGGTTTGGAGACTAGAGTAGGCTGGCCTTCACTAGTGTGGCCCTTTGGGGCAGTGACTAAACCAGTGGTCTCTTTCATTTGACCACTCTTCATATAGAAACTTTTTTTCACTGAATTTTTTTTACCTCCCTGTTCCCTTCTGTCCTGAGTCATGGCCTCACAACTCTAATGCTCCTAAAATTTCACATGTTTGGAACTCACCTCCTACTAGTGTTTCCCAAACCAGCTTTCCTGCAGCCTTCTCCATCTCAGGTTCAGTTAGGGGCAAGAGGCCTTGGTCTTGTCCTTAGCTCCTCACTTGCACACCTGCCACATCTGGTTGTCAGCAGATTCTGTCAACTTTGCTGTCACATCTGTAATGTGACCACCTTCATCACCTCTCCCGCCCCACCCTGGCCCAAGCAGCCATCTTTACAGGCGTCTGCCAGTTGGTTCCCTGCTCCTGCCTGTGTCACTTTCCTGCTCTGCTCATGTGTTCCCGTCCCATTCACGGTGAAAACTGCGGCCTTTCTCTGACCCACGAGGCCCTCCGTAGTCTGCCTGCCTGTCACCTCGTCTCATCCTGATTGCCCTTCCTTCACTGCTCCAGCCACACTGGCCTCTTTGCCTTTCTTTACGCAGGTTGGGCATGCTCCTTGCCCCCGGGCTTTGCACTTGCTTTCCCCGGTGCCTGCAGTTCTCTTTCTCCCAGGGCTTGATGAGCTTCCCGCTTCCATCAGTGGCTCAGAGGTTTCTGGAGCACTCTGTCTAAAAGTTCAGCCCCTCCCCTGACATGTCATACTGTCATAGCCCCTTCTTTCTTTTTTTCTCCTTTAAAATATAGTGCAGTATTTATCACTAGCTTAGTACTGTATGTTTTAATTATCTTGTATATTGCCCATCTCCCTACAATGGAAGGTCAGCTCTATGAGGTCAGATGTTTCTGTTTATTGTGTTTTCTGCTCTGTTCCTACTGTCTGGAACAGTTCCCGGCTCCTCAGAGTTGCTCAGTAAATGAGTTGGACGAGTGAACAAAATTGCTCAGCAGTCCCACCTGGCTCTCTTTATCTCTGCCAGTTCACCCCCTTTGGATGGAGAGGGTCTATATTTCCAGTTGTTTGCTGGATGTTCTGGCTCGGACTTCATACCTGCTTGAAGTCCTTGCCCCTCATCTTTCTGCTTCTCCAGACTGGCATCTCATTGCCTCCCCCCTCACACAGATGACCTGTTGATTCTGTGTGTGGCCTGTGTTTTCCTCTCCTGTGATGCAGCTCTGCTCAGGATGCCCCTTGCCCCTCCTTATTTCCCTACTTCCAGCCCTACCAACTCAGCTTCCATCCGAGCCAGCTGCCATCCACTTCATCAGCAGAAGCCTCCTCTACACCAGGAAGAACCTCAATCCAGTGTCCCTGGCACTCCCCATGTGCTTCAACTTTGACACTTGACTTTCCTATGCCATGTTTAGCTTGTGGTTATGGTTGGCCTATTTGCTGGGTCACACCTGGAGGACTGTGTCCTTCACTTACTAACAATACTTGTTTATTCTGCAATACCTGGCGGTGTCTTAAACTTGCTTAACACTCTATAAACTTGTATGATTGACTGAATACTAGTAAATTAAGGTAGAATGTCTTATGCTATTACAATGTCCTATTTTCCAAAAGCCTAAAAAGTTTTGTTTTCTATTTGGGAGAGAACTGATTGCCTTAGCCAGTGGTTCTCAACCTTCTGGCCCTTTAAATACAGTTCCTCATGTTGTGACCCAACCGTAAAATTATTTTCGTTGCTACTTCATAACTGTAATGCTGCTATTGTTATGAATGGTAATGTAAATATCTGATATGCAGGATGGTCTTAGGCAACCCCTGTGAAAGGGTCGTTCGACCGCCAAAGGGGTCACAACCCACAGGTTGAAAACCGCTGCCTTAGACATTTTTTAAAGTCAGGCTCCTGCCTCAGTTGTAAGAGAACATCAGCCATCTCTTCTGCATAAGGCTGCATTGAATTTGGGGGAAACATTTAATTACAGTGCATCTGACACAGTTAGGTCTAAGACTTGATTTTAGTATCACTAATTAATATTTGTGTTATATATAGCCCAAATATGTCATACATTCTTTAGCTTGAGGCAGAAGAGTTTTAACAGATTTGTTTATTTAAGTGAGAGATCCATTTAAATCTTTTAACTATAAGGTAATTTAATATGACATGAACACTCATCACCAATGATTATTAGCTTCAGTTTCTTTGACCAGTAATACTATAATTAGGTGAACCATATGCTCCATGTAGTTATATTCTGTGATACTCCATCGCTATATATATAAAAGGCTAAGTGACCGACCATCTGTCCTTCCGTCCAACTGGCCAGTACATATGACGCGCACTAGCAATTTAAAAATAAACGTTGACTTGCGCATGCACAATACATATAAAGCTCTCACTGACGCCAATCACACGCGTGTGTTTCGATCTGTCATTGTTGATTGTGAATTTGGTTGTTTTTGTTGACATTCTGAAGCTGAAAGAAAGTGGCGGCGTGGACAGAACATGTCTGAAGACCAACTAGGCACAACGTACATCGGAAGCCAAAAGAAACCGGTGTCCCCATCTGACACTGGCCTCCCATTTAACTTAATTCAAAGACAGTTTTCCGTGATGCTAGCATTTGCGATGACTATTAATAAATCACAAGGACAAACTCTAGACAGAGTAGGAATATTCCTACCTGAACCTGTTTTCGGACATGGTCAGTTATATGTTGCTTTCTCTCGAGTTCAAAGAGCATGTTAAAGTTGTAAGTACTTCATCAGAAGGGAAATTAGTCAAGCACTCTGAAAGTGTTTTTACTCTTAATGTGGTATACAGGGAGATATTAGAATAAGTTTAATCAATTTATCAGTCATTGTTTTTATCAAGGTTTTTATATGTTTTTGTGTTTATATCATGTCCTTGTTATATCATGTTGTTGTTTATTAATCAATTTATATATTATTTTCATATACATTTTACTACTTTCATCTCTGACACTTCTATTATAGAAAAAGGGCGAGTAGCGATATTAAAATATTTCTTCTAATTAATTTCCTTTCAGTGTGCATGAATCTGTGTACCAGGCCACTAGTCTAATATAAACAAAAACAGTTGGGGCTCAATCCCAAGCATATTACTATGAAACTTTTTAGAGTGGCTTTTGGTATCCCCTGTTTCTTTCTTTGGTCTTTCTATTCTTGTCTGTTTTTAATTTCTTTGTTCTCGTGGTTGGTATACTCGTTGTTCTAACTGTTGATATGGAAATAACTTTTAAAGTTTCATTTCTGTCTGATGAGCTCCTTGTCACCAAGCTTAGTCTTTAGTTTCAGAGATAGAACTTTTCAGGATCATTTGTTATTACAGCAATGAAAGTACTAATTATTGACCTTATCAAAATTCTTTAGACTCTTGCCCCTTGCTCAGTGTTTTCCTGTTTATAGAAGCACATATGGATAGTCCCAGAAACTACAAACTCCTTGTTACTCAATAGCACCAGTGTCTGATAGAAGATGGGTTAACAGCTTGACAGACCTCTCTTGAAAGGGGGCTAACTCCTTGTCCTAAGTCTTCAAGTGACAACAGAAGGCCTGTCTTGTCTCATTCATCTGTCTTCCCCTTGCTGGGTTATTTATGTTTCTGGTGTGATCGATGCAACTGATTTTTCTGGGCATGCCACAGCCAGCATTGTTTTTTACTGCTGCTCTTTTTTTCATTGTGAAGAATGATCTTTTTTTTAACCATTCAGATATTTTGAAAGGTATATGTAATTTAACACTCACATAACATTTTCTTTGGCAACAGCCTACTTCACAAACTGTCCTCTCATATTACTTCTCATGAATAGATAATCTGGTTTTATAACATATTTAGCAGGTTAAATTTCTTTAATTTGAGGCATTAGGTAAAATAAATTAAATGATAGTAAAAACCCTTCGATCCTCCTTTCATAGAATTAGCAGAAAAATATTTCAAAATTTGAAGAAGTGTAACTTGAATACTTTTAAAGCACAGTGTCTCAAAGAAGGTGTGAAGTACATGACTTGAATGAAAATTAGTTTGTTCTTAGATATTAATTTTACACTAGAAAGTAAGGGTGTATACCAAGTTTTTGCCTGAGAAATTACTGAAATTTATGGCGAATTTAAAGTGTTGATTGGGAAAATGCCTGAAGAGTTGCAAATGATAGGAAAATACAGAATCTTAAAAAGAAGCAAAATAAAAATGATAAGCAAAGTATTGTGATTCCGCTTCTCTTTGGTTGCCAGGATGATCAGGGCCAATATGCCTAATATTCCTGTTGTTATTTCTTATCCTTAATTTTCTTCATTTTCCTCACTTATTTTATCCTTTCTTATTTTGAAATTGAAAGAGATGAGAAGTAACTAAAAGTGAAATAATGTGTTTTGTGATTGTGTCATACATTTATCTTGCCTTATAATGGGGATATCTTTCTGACCCTCTTATCTAAATTGCACCTGTAACTAAATCCTAACTAGTCTGTCAGTGTGCTACTAATGTCTCTATGCTTGTTTTGTTTTGTAGATTGGCTCACAGAGTGATTGCTCATCCCCTTGGACTTTGGTTCTGTGGTGCCAATGGAGTGTAGGACTCAGTTGTCTGGGCTAGAATGACAGAAGCCTAATGTCCAAGATGGAGAAGAAACGAAGAAAGAAATGAAAGCCTCTTTTCAGGCCAAATCACAAAAGGCCATGAAATTTAACTTTTATTTACATTGGACAAGACTGTAAAATGGCTGATCAGTAATGTTTCAGCTTTTAGCTGAAACAAAAATTAACTTATAATCAAGGAAGAAAAAAGTGTGATTTGAATTTATGCGATTTTATGACCATATTCACTTATGACCATGAAGCTTGTCAACATCTGGCTGCTTCTGCTAGTGGTTTTGCTCTGTGGGAAGAAACATCTGGGTGACAGACTGGAAAAGAGATCTTTTGAAAAGGCCCCATGTCCTGGCTGTTCCCACCTGACGTTGAAGGTGGAATTCTCCTCAACAGTTGTGGAATCTGGTAATAATATTCTTTTTAATATTTTTTTATTGATTTCAGAGAGGAGAGGAGAGGGAGAGAGAGAGAGATACATCAATAATGAGAGAGAATCATTGATCAGCTGCCTCCACGCCCCACACTGGGCATCGAGCCCGCAGCCTGGGCATGTGCCCCGACTAGGAATCACACCATGAGCTCCTGGTTCATAGGTTGTCGCTAAACCACTGAGCCACGCCAGCTAGGCATGCTATTCTTTTAAATGTTAGGGACTCCTTCTATGCTTTTTGTTTCAAACTTACTTTAAACATTAGCTTTTATGAAAAAAAAAAAATCCCACTCTTTGCACAATAAAGTTCAGGTGGGGTGAGTGCATAGCACTTGGGTATTATGTTCACTCTGCTGAAGTTTCTTTCCCCAATGTAGTTAGTTTATATGAAGCAAGGAAATTGACGTTCTGAATTCTTTTCCTAAACCTTGATTCCATGGAACAGATGCCATTGTAGCTGGTGAGGGTTGGGAATTTGGAGGTGCCAAATGTTTAATGTACTGAAGTACAAGTGAGCAGATGTGATAACTAGCAAATAGTCTTGTATAATCTCCAAATTTTGTTACTGTTTTCAGTAAAATAAAATTGAACCTTCACTTCTCTGGGTTCCTTTTGCTTGTTTGAAAAACTTACATGTATTTCTTTGCTGTATATTCAAACTTCTGTTAGTATTTGCTTTTTAAAAAAATAGCACAGGTATCTGATCTTGAGTAATGTAGTCTGTGATCAGAGGATTCATACACATTATTTTAATATAAAGTTCTGGAAACTGCTGTCCAGAACATTTAAGCCAGTCTTTTTGTTTACTGCTCTTTTCACTGTGGGTTTTAAAATATATAAGTTTTCTTTTACCAGGGACATTTTAGATTAGATATAATCTTATGTTATATGTGTACATAAATTCTTATTTTTATTTGTGGTCATTGATTTCAGAATATATTGTGGCTTTCAATGGATACTTTACAGCCAAAGCTAGAAATTCATTTATTTCAAGTGCCCTGAAGAGCAGTGAAATAAACAATTGGAGAATTATTCCTCGAAATAATCCATCCAGTGACTACCCTAGTGATTTTGAGGTGATTCAGATAAAAGAAAAACAGAGAGCGGGGCTGTTAACACTTGAAGATCATCCAAACATCAAACGGGTAACACCCCAACGGAAAGTCTTTCGTTCCCTCAAGTATGCAGAGCGTGAGTACTGAGATCCAGGCTAATGTGTATCGATTTCTGTTTCACTTGGATTTAGAGAGAGAATGTGCATATTCGCCCATGTTGTGCTCCACCTCCCTCATACCCCACCCTTGAATTTATTTTGAAAACTGAACTGGTAGAATAGTTGAAAAATAGTACAGTGCACACCCATGTCATCTTATCTAGTTTCCTCAATTGTGAACATTTTCTTGGCAGGAATTTAAAAAACAAAAAAGAGGCTTTCATGTTGTTCTGGTAGGAAAAAAAATCAGTTTACAATAGAGGATGATAGTGATTTTTGTTTCTGTTGGGAGTGATTTTCACCTAGGTTTTGTCTCAGCCTTCACACGTTGAGGCCGAGATGTCCCTTCACACTCTGAAATGAAAGTTGGTGCTTTTGAGCAGGGGTCCTCAAACTTTTTAAACAGGGGGCCAGTTCACTGTCCCTCAGACCGTTGGAGGGCCGGACTATAGTTTAAAAAAAAACTATGAACAAATTCCTATGCACACTGCACATATCTTATTTTGAAGTAAAAAAAACAAAACGGGAACAAATACAATATTTGTATTTGCATGTGGCCCGCGGGCCGTAGTTTGAGGACCCCTGCCTTTGAGTCTCCTCCTTGCTTGCATGTTGCTTCTGTCAGTATGTTTTCATTTCTTTCATAGTATCTCGCAAAATTTTCCTTGGTTTCATTTGTTTTTCTCAGAGCCTCCTGACCATGCACGATCCTGCCTCAGCTGGGTTATTTCAGTCCTAGGTTGTGCAGGTGTGAAGATGGAAATAATTCAGTTATTTCCTTTTCAGTTTGAGGGCTTATTCTTCCCTACACCTTTACAACTTGGGCTTGTCAAGATAGAGTTTATCCTCAAAAATTAATTGCCTGTTTATTACATAATATTTTTGAAAGTGTGTGTATTAGCAAAGGAAAGGTGTGTGTTTTTCCTAAGTGTTATAAACTGAAGTAACAAATGTCTACTTCTATATTATTTCTTTCATTGGGAGGAAAAATAAATGAAACTTCGCTTTTGTTCCTTTGTCATATAATAGGCCTGAGAACCTCTGAGTTTTAAAAAAATGCACAGGGGAGAGCAGGCTAACTCATTTGCATAGTCTGACCAGCCACAGCCCCGTCTCAGGTGTCTGACTTCCTCAGGGCTCTTTCTATTAGTCCAGATGTTTGTGGTGCTTTTTCTCTTTAAAAAGCAATAGCCTCAAAACAATCCAGGGAGATAAAAACAAATCAAACCTTGTACAATTAGCTAAATATTATATGTTGTTTCTTTTTTATCTTGAAATGCTTCGGAATATTTTAGGAAGCATGGGAATGCCTACTTTTAGCACAGTAATCATAGAATGTGTTGGTTAGGCTTCTTTATAGCCTCTCCACCGTGGCTGTCTATTACTGTTCTTGACTATCCTTGACTTAGGAGAAAATTTACTTCCCCATGGGCCCACTCTCTTAGTGCTATGCGTGACTTTGTGCAGTGACCAGTTTTTCTTTAAGTTTCAACTTTTCTCATCCTAAAAGTAGGACATAATACTACCTACCTCATAGGGTTCTTATGAAGATGAAATGCAATAGTGGATGTGAACAGACCTCAGCAGGTTTTAGGGTATTGTAAGGATACATTAAATGTTAATTATTCCGGTGGCTCTGTTGTTAGAAGGCTTTGCTTTATTTTAGGCTGACACCTGTCTTACTCTGGATCTCATCCCTGCTCTATCCCATGAGCCCTAAGACAGAGCTAACCTGTTTTCCACCAGATAGAACTTAAAAGATGTATTTTAAAGAGATTCATGGTATCTCCTCTTGAGAATTGCCTCTCTCCAGGATAATATCTCCAGTTCCTTCAACACTTACTCATATGACATGATTTCAAGTCCCTCATCGTTTGAATTGCTTTCCTTTGAATATTTTTCAGTTTTTCTAAATTGTTCTCAAAGAGTAAAGCCAGACTGAATTCAGTACTTAACATAAAACAGAACAGGCCCCTCCCTTGTTCTAAATATTATTCTTCAGTGAGTACCTCCAGTTTTGTCCTGTGCTGTTGATTTAAAGAACAGAATCAACATAGGAAGTTTAGTACCGGATAATTGCAGTTGGACTGTGCAAATAATTACTTAGTGAGATTGACATAACTATATATTTTTCCAGTTCCCCTATACTTTCTTGGGTGTAGCCTGGTAAGACCAGGATAAAAATTATAGTAATTTGCTTTAGAAACAGAACTTCAGGAGTATTATAGATTTGCTCTTCTTAAGACTGAGTTGAAGTACATTTTTTTCTTCATTATAGCATTAAAAAATTAAGTATTTACAGATAATGAAGTCCCTGCTTTTTAGTTAACAATTTGGCAAGTTTTGATGATGGTGTACAGTCAGGTACCAGCAACAAAATCAAGATATGATTTAGTTCCATCACCCTCAGAAATGCGCCTGACTCCTTCATAGTTCTTTGCTTTTCGAAAGGTGGCATTCTAGTAGGTAAGCATTCTGACAATATCGAGAAATATACAGATGGAAGAAGTTCCTATTGATGTTCGGCCAGAGATGGGTGTAATGAGGTAACATGGCTTTTTCCTGTCCCAGAAATCAAATGCTGTAAAACTTCACAGTTGAGTAGTGGCCGTTCTCTTCAACTTTCCCCCTTTTTCTGGTTCAGCGAGAACAAGTTGCTGTTGAAAAATCTTCAGTTTTAGTATCACAATTAACTTTATTGCTTAAAAATTGATTGTTTTATCAATCTTTCTGCCTTACACTGGTTAGAAAATTTTAGGTAAAAAAATTATTTGGGAACCCAATGATGGCCAATAAGAGGCTATAAATATAACTGCATTGAGAAAATCCTTCTAGCAAAGGGAGAGAATCCCATTTTCCTTCAAAGAGGATTTCAGAAGGTAATCATTGCTGTTTAGAGTGATTGTTCTCTCTGACAAGTATGTCATTTCCTTTCTTGGCTCTAGCTGACCCCACAGTGCCCTGTAATGAAACCCGATGGAGCCAGAAGTGGCAGTCGTCCCGTCCCCTGCGAAGAGCCAGTCTCTCCCTGGGCTCTGGGTTCTGGCATGCTACTGGAAGACATTCAAGTCGACGGTTGCTGAGAGCCATCCCACGCCAGGTTGCCCAGACACTGCAGGCAGACGTGCTTTGGCAGATGGGATATACAGGTGTGTGCCATGAACCTGGAAGCAGGGTAGGGTCTGGTGTTCAGGAGGCCCCCCTCTTGAGTGCCTAGCGCAGAATCCAGGTGGCCTCATGCACCTATGCATCTCATTATTTGTTGAGCTGCCCCTCATCTTTGACTCCTGTTGTGCTGGGCACCTGTTGCTGTTACTTTTATAATTGTTTGATTCTATTCACTTTGTGTGTCTTATTTTTCTGTACCATTTCTGAGGTTAGATGGAGTAGATTGCGAAGCATTTCTTTTCTCATGATAGATCCGTGAACAAACACAACACTGCCCACTGTTCAGCTAAGTTCTATAATCTCTCAGGGAAAGAGATGAGATTTAAGATAGTTACCTTTCATGATTTGTACAATTTCATGAAAATGAATTTATCACTCCAGTGTGGTGCCCTGTGTGCAGAATGGCTAAGTAATTGGCGGTTGCACTTGATCATTTATTTCAGAACAGGAAACAATAATGACCATATCCTATGAAAGAAACTCACATCCTTTATGTCCAACAAGATTTTTTTTTCTTACTCATCATGGCAGAAAATTTCTATTTCAACTAATGTGAAGGTTTGGACCCTAACTTTTAAATGTAAGCCCATTTCCCTAGCCCCCAGCACATCACAGTTTGCCTAGGTGTCTTTCCCCATATCTCCTAGACTTGGAGACCCTTACCTCTCCTCTGATTTCCTCAGCCTCCTGCCTTTCAGAATGCCTGAGACACTTAAACTTTTAATACCTGGTGGACTGACATTTTATTAAAATGATTATATTTGCTTGATTTTATCTTTTGAAGGTGAAAACTCCTTCACAAGACAAATTCTCTAATCTTCAGAAACACATTTTTTATTCCCCAAACCAAATGGTTTCCAATTTTATGTGTGCCATTTTTAAAAGTAATGCATTTTGATGGTTATCTCACTATAACTGATTATTTAAGGTAGTATTGATACATAAACACAACTTTCATTCCAGAAAGACATTGCTTTCATTACAGCTGTTAGCAGTTAAACAATAGAATTACCTTTTTTTTTCCTACATGTTTTCTAGAATTTCTTGATTTGATAGCATCTATTATTTCACATTGGTGCAGATGGCTTTTGGCTAGTATCTGAAATAGACTCATTATTATAAAAACGTGTTTTTTTCTTGAAATAGGATTACCCCTGCGTGTTCACAGCTCCTCTCTGCAGAGTTTGTTCTCATGAATGAGCAGCAGTGAATAAGACACTGTCCTTGTCAAGAGTCAGGCTAGTTCCCCTGCTCCTAGAGGTGTGTGCTTTGTGAGTGCCTCTCTAGAGAGACGAGGGGATGCAGACTTGGAGGGAATTACCGCAAGGGGAAATCCATCATCGGAGGAGGAGTGGGAGAGGTGGTTCATTCCTGAGCACTGGTGACAGTTGCGTGTCCAGCGAGATTTTTTTGTTTATCCTCAAATCTTGTTTAGCAGCAGATGGTGGTGTTCCCCAGCCAGGACCCCTGGTGCATCTACCCTACCTTGTGCACTCTAGGCCAACTTTGGCCCTTCATGCCATGCTCTCCATGGGTCACAAGGAGGGATGTGTGTTATAGACAGAAATTCAAAACGGTGGTTTCTCAAACCTGATTGTGCTTGCTTTCTTTTTGGGATAAGGTGCTAACGTAAGGGTTGCTGTTTTTGACACTGGCCTAAGTGAGAAGCATCCCCACTTCAAAAATGTGAAGGAGAGAACCAACTGGACCAACGAGCGAACGCTGGACGATGGTAGGTGGCCACACAGTGGTGAGAGCATGCGTGAGGCTTTTTCTGGTCACGTGGGCTTCCTGCAGGACTCCCACCCCCCATTTTAGCAGTTAAGTATTTTGTCTGAGTGTCAATGATTAAAGAGTTTGTGTGCAGTAGTTATTCAGACAAACTCAAGTTGTTACTGTCTTTTAGTGGGAACTTATCTAAATGTCTTAGGATGTTGGGAGTTGATATTTGAGGAGAGAGAGGGGTGCCTGGTGGCGGAGAAGCTTTCTGTTGGGGAGAGAGCGGGACTGTCTAGATCCAGAAGTGAGACAGGTACGGTGCAGCCTCTGAGTGGAAGACAGTACCGAGAGACAGAGGTTCTACACAAGGACTTGGAGAATGAGCCTGTTTGAATTGGTTTGAAATGTTGCATGTTGGCACACGTTACCAGCAATTTTATGACTTTTTTCCCTTTTTTCTTTTTTATCTGACTTTTCTTTTTTTATGGGCAACAGGGCTGGGCCACGGCACTTTTGTGGCAGGTGTGATAGCCAGCATGAGGGAATGCCAGGGATTTGCTCCAGATGCCGAACTTCATATTTTCAGGGTCTTTACCAACAACCAGGTAGGTGTTGAGGACCCCTGAAATGTAAAGAATTGATATTAAAAGGTAAAAAATTAAAACTATAGAAAATCCATGCTGGTTTAAATGTACACACATCAGCGAGCTGAGCTGCTGCAGATGTTCCACATGAACCATGCTGTCTTTCTACTGTCCCTTTGGTATGGCTTTGCCCTTCTGCACCACCCCTTCATGGCCTCACTGGAACCCTGAAGACCCTGCTTCGGGGTACCTGTGCATAGGGATTCCTTGACTGTCCGTTTCTTCCTCTCCTTTGGGCCTGCCTACGGCTCCTGTGCCACCGCATCTTGGGCACATTTCTAGTACTTTCTGCATGAGAGAATAATCACATTTATATGTTTTCACTTCTACTGGTTGTGACCCTGAGGGTCACCTGTGTAGCCCAGCATTTGGCATCATGTTGAGCAGTGTGGACTTAGGAGCCTTTTCCCTTACTCTTCATTTGGAAACGATTTCTAGGAAAGGGAGAGGGTTCTAGTATTTATTTTTAACGTTTAATTCCTGTTGGTGATACATAGTTTTATATATTTGTGTAAAAGGCAATGCAGGGTAGTTCTCCCCACCCTGTCCCCGTCCGGCAGGTGCCCCTTACTTCCCCATCTCTCATGTGAGGGTTTCTTAGTTTCTTATACCCCTCCTCCTAGAATTTCTTTTGCATATTCAAGCAAATACAGATATGTAGTCTGATTTTTAAAAGCCTTTAGAAAACATGATACTTAATTATCACACTCATTTTATTATAAGTTTAATTTTGTATTTTATAGGAATACCTAAATGGTGATACACAAAGTAATTTAACTCCTGTCAGGGAACTAGGAGGAATTGAACATCAGATAAATAGTTCTATGAAATAACTTCTATTGATGCCATTTATCCTTCAACCTATTTAGCAATAAAGATTATTAGACAAATACATTAAATTATTCAGTTTAATAAACTTGACTTAATACAAGTGTCTTAGGATCAATCGTTTTGTAAGAGGGGCAGTTAGAAGTTTGGGATTTTGCCTCAGGAGGTATACTTGAAGGTAAGAAGCTGTACCTTAGACCTGGAGAGGTAGGTGCCCTCAGAACATGCTCTCTTGATGAAGTCTTAGAGTTTCTGGATGTAGAAGTCTACATTGCGGAACATTATTTATTCTTGGGGTTTATTTCTGCAATTTAAGTTAATACTTCATGCTGCTAAGAGTTTATACTTTACCCTTAAAATTGAAAACTCTGTTGTGCACTTTGACACTTTCACTGAAACACCTGAAAGACTGTCTTAACATTGTCCAGGTGTCCTACACATCCTGGTTCCTGGATGCCTTCAACTACGCCATCTTAAAGAAGATCGACGTGCTCAACCTCAGCATCGGCGGCCCTGACTTCATGGACCATCCCTTTGTCGACAAGGTTGGTCATATCACTGCACTTGGTGATGGCTCCCTTCACAAGCCCAACTCTGAATGCTTCATCCCTCCTGTGCTGCTGGTTTGCCACTCACAAGGTGCCTGCCTAGTAAGGACAGATGGGTGATGACGTGAGGGTTAGTGACTTGCATTAGATAGTAGGACATGGTGTCTTGTTGACTCCTTCTCATGTACTTGTAAACACATAACTCATGTTTTCTGAACATGCCTGGAAAGCCAGTGTCTGCTCCATGTGCTGCATAGCCCTATGTCCTGGCTTTTATTCTTGCTAACATACCAGTTATCAAACACATTCATGCCTATAAGGGTCTAGTCACTAGTACCATGTAGTGGTACATTTTCAGTGGTACATTTCTTAGGACTAATTTTCAAAGTTGTGGTTATTTTTTGATAGTTATCCATTGATTGTTTAAAAGCGGTGTTCTTTTGTAAATAAATGCTTGCTAATTTTGTAGGTGTGGGAATTAACAGCTAACAACGTAATCATGGTTTCTGCTATCGGCAATGATGGGCCTCTTTATGGGTAAGTATCTCCAATAGGGATGAATTTAGAGGTGGCCTCCCTCTCCCCCCAAAATAACTGAAAAACTGTTGTCTGTCTGTTTTTGTATTTATACCTGTTTATAACTGTCTAAAACTGCATATGGAAAATTTCAGCATACCAAAAAAGTAGGCTGCATAATGACCCTCAGGTTCCTACCACTTGCTTCAGTAGTTATCAACTCAAGGCCAGTCTTGTTTCTGTTTAATTTCTCTTTTACTTTGTTATAAATAGAAACTTGGAGGCCTAATGTTTTATTTTATTTTTTTCTTCAAAATCAGGAAAGTCAATCTGTTAGAAAATGAAAGGATTTTGCAGTATTTATGGAGACCCACTCTGTAGGAGGCACAGGGGTGAGGAGGTAGATAGATGAGAGGCCTGCCTCTCTAGAAAAGATAAGGAGTAAACAAAACTAACATGGGAGAAAACAGCATAATAAACACAGATGGTGGTGCTCTTGAGGTTGACAAGAGGGATCAGATGGGGAAAGCAGAGAGAACAGTATCACAGAAACGTCCCTTTGTGCTGTGCTGGCGTGGTGAACCGAAGCAGCATGAGACACAGAACATTAGTCACTGAATCACAAGCAGAAAACTTTGGTTTAGAGATCCCAGTCTTATTTTTTTTTAATTAAATATATTTTATTGAGTTTTTACAGAGAGGAAAGGAGAGAGACAGAGAGTCAGAAACATCAATGAGAGAGAAACATCGACCAGCTGCCTCCTGCACACTCCCCACCGGGGATGTGCCCGCAACCAAGGTACATGCCCTTGACCAGAATCGAACCTGGGACCCCTCAGTCCGCAGGCCGATGCTCTATCCACTGAGCCAAACCGGTCTTGGCTCCCAGTCTTATTTTTATCTGCTGCTCCAATATTTATTCTCTCAGTAATGTATATAAATAATTTCTTGTGCTGAAATTCTTTTGCAGTAGGATTTGTCACCCTCTTTTATTGGGTACTAAGATATGTGTGGTTCCGTGCAGTGACAAAGAGTGTGAGGTCACCACAAAGGGCAAAGAAAATGCAGTGTCTGCCCTTAGTGTGTCTAACCTGGTAGAAGTAGAGACGAATGAATGTGTTCCCTCCCGAATGCGTGTGTGTCTGTGGTGCACACAGTGAGGATGTGTGCCTGGACCTCAGAAACACTCACTCACTGCCTCGCGGCCACATCCCTGGGAGAGCTGCTGGGAGAGCAGGTGGCTTTGAGGACTGGCTGAGCTTATGCAAGGGGTTCAGGGCATAGGGTTAGGCTGAATATGTGAAATTAATGTTTTTATAGGCCAAAAACCATGCATATTGGCAGTCATATTTCTGACTCAATAGTTCTTTAGTCAGTGATCTTCTTGTAAAGGGTCCAGGATATTGGATTTTTCTGTGTCATCAGCAATATTTAAATCATAGGTGGCATAACTATAGTTCTACCATGGAAAATACTGATTTCTAAGTAATCTCATCAAGTTTTCTTTTTTCCTTTCAAATGTTTCTCAACTTTGCTCCTCCTCCCATTTCTGATGTCTCCCCCCAAGGCCAGCCCTTACCAGTTCAGCATCATCAGTTATGAAGTGGGGTTGTAGCCGGTCTTCCTGCCTTTCAGCCTCTTCCCACCCCAGCTTTTGCTGCATGGGTGACGTGGGTTGTGGGAAGAGTGCAGGTGTGAGCCAGACTAGTCCCACCTGCCCCTCGTAGGCTATGGGACCTTCAGTCTTTGAGCCTCAGACTCCTCACCTGTCACAGGAGGGCATGACACCCGCCCATGTAGGTGGTATGGAGGATGAAATTAGATGGGGAAAGTACCACAAATGCTGGGCCTCTGTACGTAGTGGCTCTTCTTTTTCTTCCTTTTTTGTGTGTTTCTACTGTTAAAATTCATGGCAGTTTTCTTTTTCCAGATTTTTCAGTGGATTATTGCCTAATCAAATCAGAATTTTTCTTCTTGATTTTCAAGGTCCTCAGTATTCTAGGCTGCAGTCGCCAAACTTTTTCTGTAAAGGATCAGATAATCAATACTTAGGCTTTGTTGGCATGTGGTGTGGCCCTTGTAGTGTGAAGGCAGCCTTGGAATGTGTAAATGAAAGGTTGTGGTTGTGTTCCAGTAAAACTTTACTTACAAGAACAGGTGGTGGGCCTGTTGTGGCTCTCTGCCATAGTTCGCCATTGTCACCTGAAGTTGTGGGCTCAGCTTTATTTTCCATTACTGTGTGTACACCTTCCTCAGCTCCAGTCTCCTCCTGGGTCTCCCTAGAGACCATGTTTTTTCCAGTCTCCATCACCTGTTCCTGCTGCCGCCCTTCCTAGCTTGCCTTCCTTCTGTTCACACCTGTGGGCTCCCAGCTCCTCCACATGCCATTCTGACTGCTTCGCCATACACGAATCGCTCTTCTGAAATCCTGTGGCTTCTCTGGGCAGTCACACGCACTCAGTAGCTTGTAATCAAAGAGTTGTTCGTTTCCAGGGTATTAGAGAAGAACCCTGGAGAGGAGGGCCCTGTGCCGTTCTTTGTGTCTGCCCGTAGAGCTGCACAGATCCGGACCTGCCAGCTGCTTTGCAGTGATGGGAATGGCATGTAAGCAGGATGGCACAGCTTGTGCGGTTCTGGCTTACTGCTTGGGCATCGGGTAGTTCGATGACGGTATTGTACGCAAATTGCTGGGTCACTTATTGCAGGCATTGAGCTGCCAGTCACTGCAAATGATGCTCGCATCTCCAGGTCCCCTTGCTGTGAGCTCTCTCAGGGTCCTGCACCCTTGACACTTAAACTTCACGGTGCAGGGGTCTGCAGCTGCAGCTTCCCCTTCTTTAAAGCACACTAAGTATTATAGGGATTGACAGGTAGAGGGAGGGTCAGAGGGTGGCTTTTTTTTGCATCAACTACAGTGGGAAGTTTTGTCAGTGACTTCTAAGCTCTGCTCCTTGTTTTCATAGAAATTTATAAATTTTTAGCATCAGACAGTAAAATATCACTGTTGGTGCCTCTGAACAACCACTTGGTAGCATGTCATTGGCCAGTGGGCTAAAAGCCAGTGCCAGGGTTGATTCAGTGTGGTTTAAATAACTGGTCAAAAGCACACGCTCTAAAACCTTGCTACTAGTTTCAGTGAAGCCACTGGAATCAGTTTGGGTTATTGAATTGTCAGAGTTTGTTTTTTTGGTAGCGAACTACCAAATAGATAAAGCTCGGAAATGCATTTTCATAAATGGTTGTTTTATATTTTCAAATAGTTTAGCTGCATCCTGATTTATATCTTGATTTTATAGTTTAAACATTTTTGTCGTTATCAATTTCACTATAATTTCTTTGCAGATCTCGTACACTTGAGGTATGGAAAAGAATTACATGGTTTTTTCTCTGCCTCTTTCCTTTGAGGAGCTCAAGATTATGGAGTAATGGTTATCATTTCCACAATTCCCAGTGAGGAAAGGGGAATACCCTGCAAACGATCAGTTGAAAACTAACTTCCTGACCGTGACAGATGCAAATGTGTGATTACAGCTCCTTCCCAGAGGAATGTGGGATCTAACTGGGGAGGCAGGATAAATGCCCTTGGAACAATTTGAAAGGGATGTGAGAATGTATAAGTAGGTGATGAATTATCATAGTGTTAAATCTTGTGAAGTTAGAGAAGGGGGATTCCTTCAAGCCAGAGGTAGTGAAGGAAGAAGAAAGTCTTGGACCGAAGTATGATACGTTGACAGGGAGGAAAAGGAAGAAAGGGTGGTCATTGTGAGGGTGGCAGTGAGCCTGGCCTTCTACAGGACAGCTGTAAGTAGCTGCAGTCCATCCCAGCAGCGTGTCTTGACACAGAAGAGCCTCATACCGTCTTAGATTTTTCTGGGAGGGTTTGCCTTTATTTGAATTATTCACTTAAAATTATTTTTCTTTCCTTGTGTTTTTGTGCCTCCATTTAGCACTCTGAATAACCCTGCTGATCAAATGGATGTGATTGGAGTAGGTGGCATTGACTTTGAGGATAACATCGCCCGCTTCTCTTCAAGGGGAATGACTACCTGGGTAGGCTTTTTTTCATGTGCCTAAAGGAACCGTTTGTCTCAGAGCCTTTGGGTGTATTTGTAAGTGCACAGATAGAAAAGCTTGTCAGCCCAACCCTCACGTGCATGGATGGCATAGCCAGGTCTGTGGGTACTTGCCGGCTGTGAGGACAAGATATCTGGCCCTGTTGATCTGGCCTGCCACTTGACTATAGTGAGCAGGCAGGGACAGGTTCTGAGTGGTGTTTCCTGGTTCCCCTTCAGTTTTACTTATTTCTGAGTGACTCACTTTGTAGGTCAACTGGACTCATGCCCACTTGTCCTAAGTAGTAGGAAGGTGAGCAGTCTTCCTTGGTGCTAGGTGAGATGATTTTTTTGGCCTTAAGAAGCAAGAGAAGCCAGTAAGAAGAATTTAATATCAACTCTGCTAACGCAGAAGTAATTGTATTTAGCTGGACAAAATGGAAATAACTCCAACAAGTTAATTAATTCATTTACTCTGGGTTTAATCATGCATCTAATTTGTCCTCCTTTACCCATCAGAACAGCGGTGGAGTCAATGTTAGATGCTCCCTCAGGCAGCAATAGGCACTCTTGCCTGCCCCGCAGGGTCTTCAGGGTCACATCACTCTGGGTGCTCTAACTCAAGGGTGCCAAGCTTTGAGGTCTTGGGAAGTCCCAGAAAAGACTCGCAGCCTCCTGAGAACATAGTGGCCTTGTCCGCACTGGCGCCACTCTATGGGATAGCCTTCTCCCTCTATAACATCGCCTCTCCTGGCACCATTTTCAGTTGGCCCCTCAGTGGGTCCATGCCATGTGCACTTGGATGCCTCCTTGATGATGTTCAGTTGTCACCAGTTGGGTAGAGCCCACCCTGAGAAAGTCAGTCCCAGGGATATGTTTCATATTCATTCACCTATACTACCTCAGCACTTTCTTTGTATGGCTAAATACTTGGAAACAACACCTCCACCAATTGATGTCTCTCTGGCTCCCTCGGAAGTGCTTTCATGGAATTATAATGCATTGCCATGCCCTTAGAAATGTTCCTGAGACACTTACTTACAGGGCTGTAGTTGAAGGTGTCTTTACACAGGGTCCCATAGCTGGATGCAAGTCCATTTATGTTTGACCGCCCTGAAAGGTATTTTCACTTCAGTTGGATTGCTTCTTTCTACAGAATATAAGATCCTATTGTAATTCTCATTTTGCCTCAATTTCCATGAAATTTCAGGGTATTCTGTTAAAAACTTATCTGTTACTCGTACAGTTACATTTATCATTCTGAATGGTTGTTTCTTTCCCCTCTGGTGGAAGATTAAAATCTTCAGTTATATTATGTACATTTTTCTTACAAAGAAAAATTTTCTTTTCTTCATTTTTAGTATTAATTGTCTGATTTTTCTAAGATATTTCTAATTTTTAAGTTATTTAGCGATAAATCAGTTTTCAGTTTCCAGTTTTGCATGCTAACAAAATTTTAAAAATTCACTTTGTAATTGCTCTATGACATTCCTATTACCCTGGTTATTATAAAATACTCCAAAAATAATTGTATTTTCTATATTATCATTTAAGCTTGTTTTCTGTATTGCAGTGAATTTCATTCTAAAACCAGTATCTTACTGAGGTTACACTCCATTTAAGTAACCCTGTTTCTGTTCTGTGTGCCAGTGTGTGTGCTATGGTAGAAATCAACCCCCTTTTATTTCTAGGAGCTACCAGGAGGCTATGGCCGTGTGAAACCTGATATTGTCACCTATGGTGCTGGAGTGAGGGGCTCCGGTATGAAAGGGGGCTGTCGGGCCCTTTCCGGGACCAGCGTGGCTTCTCCGGTGGTTGCCGGCGCCGTCACCTTGCTAGTAAGGTGAGTGTTGCCTAGCAAAGAGAAGGTGGTGCCAGCAGACCAGCTGAGTCTTGCTTGCCACCAACTTAGAATTTTAGAGCATATCATGTGACCTTGCTCCATCTGTTTCTTCATCTCCACAAAAGAGGTCAGGATTTATTCTTTGAGGGAGGATTCTTATGAGTTAGTGGACATATATGTAGGAACACTCTGTAAATGCTAAACCGTAAAGCAATACATAAGGACATAATACCTGTTACTTTTTTATGTTTGAGGTCTGGTTTTGTTTTTGTTTTTTGAAGACTTTTTTTTAAGAGCAGTTTTAGGTTCACGGCAAAATTGAGAGGAAAGTACAGTGTCCCCATTTTGTTTGCTTTTATACCATTTTTGTGCTACATCTGTACTTGTTGTATCCAAACAAGTGTGTATATCAGGCAAGGATCAAAAAGTAAAGTATTTTCGTGCCATATCCTCCATTTCCTGGGGGATTCACTTTTTAATGTTCTCTGTTAGCTAAGGAGCTGTCAAACCAGGCAGTGGGACTGGCAGTCACCACTCCTTTGGGAGAGACAAGATTCTCTGTGTAATTGACCTATTCTCTTTGTCTTGTTGAATCCCATCTATGGTTGGAATGAGCTTAATGATCGACCCTTCATTTTGTAGTTAATGAAACTGGAAGTTCTCAAAGATAATTGACTAGAATTGATGCTCACGTGCTCTGACTTAGTCGGATATGCTTACTCTCAAAATTATAAGAAGATGTCTTAGGAGCTAGTACTTATTTTGTATTTTACCTCCCCACCTTCACCCCCGCCCCCTCCAAAGAAACAACTTTATCTAGGTGAGGTTTTAGTTGAGCTTTTGTGTTGCAATAACACAACACTCTACAGTTTTCAAAGTTATACTCTGTTAATTTTAAAATTAAATTAAAACAGGCAAATGATAGTAAATGTTTTTATATTTAAAATTCTCTTTAAAAGCAAGTAAATTTATGTTGATTTTAGCTCCTAATGCTAGAGATGTGTTTTATTAATAACCTTCATAAAAGTAGGTCTTTATCTCTTTCTTCCTTTTCCCATCCTTCCCTTAGAGTTCAGAGCCAAATTCTTGAGATTGTTGACATTGGTGAGAGTAGTCTTGGAAAGTAACCACATGCCTGTTGGAAATGTTCTCTTTCTCTTCTAGTTGTTTTTCTCACCCTCATGTTACATACAGTGAAAGAAGAGGGAAGGGCATGCCAACTGTGGAGTTACCTGGCTCCCTTGGGCTTCTGGACTCGCTAGCTAGGGCTCTTGTTTCTACTCTTGTTGATTATGAAACAAAAAGTATTAGCGTACGGCTCCCACTTGCCATGATGGTTAACAGGAACGTGGTTCTGAGCTCCACTGTTCAGTCTGTCAAATCCCCCTCCTGTCAAATGAGTGGGGAGATGAGGAGGATGTGTTTTCCATTTCCAGTGGCATCTCTGAGTGCAGATATTTTCAGCGTCAAGGAAGGCTTTCACTTCCCTCATCTCCCTGCAGCAGATGAAAATGCCACTGTGACAGTTCAGGAATATTTTTTATGGCCTGACTAATAGTTCAGAACAGATACTGAGCAACAAGGAAGCGCTTCCTCAGCTTCCGGCCTCCTGGTGCTCCGGCCTCCGGTGCTCCGTGAAGAACGAGAGCCTAACCTTTGGTCTTGCTCTATCAGCAGGAAGAGGGGAAGGTTGTTGACCTGTAGCTTAGCTGTTAACAGTTCTTTTATTGTTGTTGAGAATCGGTCCTACTTTATGTCCTCTTCTCATTATGTCAGATTTCCTCTCTAAACCCATTAGAAAAACCTGCTTACACTCCAAAACCAACCACCATATAAAAAGATTTAGGAACTAGAGTAAGTTTTTCTTTTTTGCTTACCTACACTTAGAAGTTAAAATTCACGTGTGATATAATACATAGGTGTACAACAATGACTGTCTTAGTGCCAGCATTCTTAAGAGGGTGATGCTTCTTAGGTGTCACTAAGTTTCTAGCCTATAGAGCTGAGTTCAGTGTGTCCAGATGCTTCCTGATGATGAAACTCTCAAGGTGGTCTCCGGTCTGCATGTTCCTATCAGGTGTTATCCTCCAGAGTGATGCATCACATAGTGGCTTCCAAAACAAAAAGGCAGGGTCTCGCCGTGGAGGCAGTGGGCTTCCCTCAGTTGCTGCGCTTCTTGCCCATCCGGCATTAACTTCCCTTTCTAGGACCTGTATATTTTCCTTTCATTTTCCCAGCTTTCCTCTTCCTCCTGGCTTCCCCTGAGGAGCCACTACCTCTTACCTAGTCTTGCCTTCTATAATTTGTAAGGTTGACTTAGTAGGAAAAATATGTTTTTCTGATCCATTTAGTATAAACAGGTACTAGCCCTATGAGTCACTGCTCTCACAGGCCATGTGGAAGACTAATAATTGGTCACTCCCAAGTCTGTTGCAGATACGATCACACAGTATCCTCAGCTTAGCATGGGTCCTACCAAAGAAACTTTCATTATAGACAGAACAAGATTGGAGGTCACATTTGCAAATTAGAAGTAATCAGATTTTCACTCTTTTATGAGAAAATACATGATTTTCCCCCTCAGCACAGTCCAGAAACGTGAACTGGTGAATCCAGCCAGTATGAAGCAGGCCCTGATTGCATCAGCCCGGAGACTTCCTGGGGTCAATATGTTTGAGCAAGGCCATGGCAAGCTGGATCTCCTCAGAGCTTATCAAATCCTCAACAGTTACAAACCACAGGCAAGGTCAGTATGTTTAATTTTCGAATAGGCCTTTCTTCTCACTAGGTCCTGAGGGTGTTTTCCCCTCTACACTAAATACTAGCCTCCAAACTGGAACCACGTACAACACTTAGAGCCCATGGAGAGCTTCACTCGGACCCTTCTACTCGGTGTCAGCTGGCAGAACTTGAACTGCTGTCCACTTCCTGATGTTCTTTTTATTTATTTTATTTATTTACTTATTTATTTATTGTGTGTATATGTATACATATACATATATATGTATTTGATGTATGAGGATTTTTTTTTTTCAGAGAATGTGGCAGGGAGAGAGGGACGGGGAGAGAGAGAGACATTGAAGGAACATTGATGTGAGAGAGACACATTGATTGGTTGCCTCCTGCATGCACCCTGACGAGGGTTGGGGAGCAAACCTGCAGCCCTTCTCGGTGCGTGGGCCAACACTCTAACCACTGTAACACCAGCCAGGGCTGTTCTGTTATTTTTAATATGAATGATTTGAAATAATGGTTTTCTATTAAAACTTTCTTTTGAAATAATCATAGGTTTATAGAAATTTGCAAAAATAATATACAGAGTTCTCATATACTATTTGCTCAGCTTCCTCTAATGCCAACATCTTAGATGACCATAATTTAACTAGTAAAACTAACAAATGAGCACTGATCCTGTCTGGTCATTAACCTGCAGGCTTTGTTCACAGTTCACTGGTTTTCTCTTGTGTTCTTTGTACCCCACATTGCATTTAGTGGTCGTGTCTCCTTGGTTTCCTCTGGCCTCTAACAGTTTGGTCATTCATGACTCTGACTCCTTTGGGAGTGCAGTTACTTATTTTATAGACAGTCTCTTAATGTGAGTTTATCTGATACTTTTTCATGATTAGCTTGAGGTTATGTGTTATTGGTAAAGAAATGTTACTTTTTATTTTAAGATGATTTTAGATTTACAACAAAGTTCCAAAAATAGTATACGAGGATCCATAAATCCTTCACCCAACTCTCCCTAATGTTAACATCTATGCTAATAAAAGGGTAATATGCTAATTAGACCAGATAGACCAGATGTCTTCTGGACAAAGCCACAGTGGCGGGGGGCGAGGCAGAGGTGGTTAGGGGTGATCAGGCCAGCAGGGGAGAGCAGTTAGGAGTGATCAGGCTGGCAGGGGAGAGCAGTTTGGGGTGATCAGGCTGGCAGGGGAGAGCAGTTAGGGGCAATCAGGCAGGCAGGCAGAGGCGGTTAGGGGCATTAGGCAGGCAGGCAGAGGGGTTAGAGGCAGGCAGGCAGAGGGGTTAGGGGCAATCAGGCAGGCAGGCAGAGAGGTTAGGCGTGGGCAGGCAGGCAGAGGGGTTAGGGGTGATCAGGCAGGCAGGCAAAGGGGTTAGGGGCATTCAGGCAGGCAGGCAGAGGGGTTAGGGGTGATCAGGCAGGCAGACAGAGGGGTTAGGGGCAATTAAGCAGGCAGGCAGAGGGGTTAAGGGTGATCAGGCCGGCATGCAGAGGCAGTGAGGGGAGATCAGGCCAAAAGTGGGGGCAGTTAGGGGCAACCAAGCCAACAGTCAGGTGAGCAATTAGGAGCCAGCGGTCCAGGATTGTGAGAGGGATGTCCCCTGAGGGGTCCCGGATTATAGAGGGTGCAGACTGGGCTGAGGGGACAACTCCCACCCCCAACCCCATGCACGAATTTCATGCACTGGGCCTCTAGTTAATAAATAATGTAGGAATAGACTGTTTTGCACACTCACAACTATAAACCTACTTTTTCCCACCCTTTCTTACAGGAAGGAGAGCATTACTACAAATATTCTTTTGCACTTTGTTTTTGTCGCTTAACAGCGCCTGGAAATCGCTCTGTATTAATTTATAGAGATTGTCTTTTTACAGCTGCACAGTGTGGATATACCATTGTTTATTCACCCACTTATTTATATGTGGGCATTTAAATTGTTCCCAGTATTTTGCAGTTACAAATTATTGCTTTGAATTACCTTGTGTCTAGTATTTTAGCTTTGTTGAAGGTTGTGTTTTCGGAGAAAATGCCTGCAAGTGGGATTGCTGGGTCAAGGAGCTTTGTGAGGTGTCACTCATTCCCCTCCAGAGGGTTGTGTCTGTGTGTATTCCACAGCGAGGCATGAGCGCCTGTTTCCCCAGAGCCTCTGCAGCACATGTTGTGTCATGCTGGTTACTTTCTGCCAACCTGATCAGTGAGAAATGATCTCTCAATATTGTTGTAATTTCCATGTCTTCTCTAATTATGAGTGAATTTGAACTCTTTTGTCTATAGTTAACAGCCATATTTATATTTTTCTTGTTAAGTATGTGTTCACTTTCCCCCTTTTTTTGGGAGGTTTTATCCCTCAGTTGTTATGGGGTTTTTATACATTAAGGTTAGTAACCATTTGTTGGTGATATATATTTGCAGATGTTTTACAGTTTGTCGATTGTCTTTTGATTTTGTGTGAAGTGTTTTGCCAGGCAGTTTTATTTTTTTAAATAGCCAACTTTATTAGTCTGTTGTTGTTGTCCTTGGATTTTGAGTCACAGGAAGCCTTTTTCTGCACTGGGATGAAAGAGAATTCACCCAGGTTTTCTTTTAATACTTGTTTGCTTTCTTTTATTTACTTGAGACTCCCTGATCCATTGTGTGTGGTGTGATCCATTGGTGTTTATTCTTGCGTGTGGTGTGAGGTATGAATCTAATTTTATCTTTTGCCAAGTGACCACCCATTTGTCACAGCTGCATTTATTTAAAAGTTCATCTTTGCCCCAGTGATGTGAGAATCTGAGTCCAACGCATTCACCGGGGCTGCCAACCACAGCCACTGCCACTGAAGTTCCAGACTTGCAGAAGGAAGAAAGTGTTCTGCTCCATCCGTTGTTTGTGCAGACAGTCTGGGCAAGCTGGCCCAGAGGCCTGCTCAGTGCAGGGAGCATTTCAAAGCCAAGTTCCCAGATGCCTGCTGAGGCCTTTCTAAGGGCCTTGTCGCCTCTTCCTACACAGTGTGTCGCTTCAGTGTTGTTTTCTAACATGCCCTACTCTAATACCGTATTCTTTGTTTCAGCTTGAGCCCCAGCTACATTGATCTCACTGAGTGTCCCTACATGTGGCCCTACTGCTCCCAGCCCATCTACTATGGAGGAATGCCGACCATCGTCAATGTCACGATCCTCAATGGCATGGGTGTCACAGGAAGAATTGTAGACAAGGTGAAATTGCTCTCTGGCTTGTAGTGAGCTTGGACCTGGCCCAGACCTTTGTGCTTTAGCGTTTTCTCCTGAAAATAAAACAGGAAAGGTTCTCTCCTCCTGTCGAGGGCCAGGGCATTGGAAGCAGTAATTTATTTCCCCTAAGTCTTCTATACACAAGTCAGGGATAAATTAGTAAAACCCATTCGCTATTTTTTTACTTTGGCATCTTAAGTTTAGCTTCTGAATCGACATATGATCCTTTATCTTTATTATTTCCCACCTATAATTAAAGGCTCACTTGTGAGAATGAGCACGAATGGGCCTTAATTAAGGTCTAGAAAGTATGGTCTTTTTTGAATTTTGTTTTTATCATTTTTTATACTTACTGCATAAACATTATCACAACAGTAAAGGATAGGGAAAGAGAACAGATAAATAACTTTCAGCCCCAGCACAGTAACATAGGCATTTTTAAAAATATTTCATACCAGCTGGTTTATTTGTTTTTCAATTACCATTTACATTCAGTATTATTTTGTATTAGTTTCAGGTGCACAGCGTAGTGGTCATAGCCACTATTTTTTTTTTTTTTAATACTCTTTTCCAGCTCTTATCTGAAATACATATTTTTTGTTATCATTGTGCACTTGGCAAAAATTTAGTCCTTTTTTTTCAGTTTTCATTATGTTGAAAACATTAAAAAATGCATATAGGTACCCATGTACTTTATAGTGGCTGTTTAATACTACATAGAACTATGAAGTCATAATTTGCTTACTATTTCCCCTTGCATGAACAAAAAAATAGGTGGTTTTCCAATATAAGCATTTCATTGAATGTCTTTGTATATGTGATTTCCCTTTCTTCTGAATTATTTCCTTAATGTAAACTCCCTGGGCATGGGCGTTATTATGGCTCTTGGTACATACTACCGAATTCTTTCCAAGAGGAGTTACATCATCTCAGACTGTAGAGGGCGCTGTCTCCACCATGTCCACACTGGGTGGTACTTTTTTTTTTTTTTTTAATATATTTTATTGATTTCTTACAGAAAGGAAGGGAGAGAGATAGTCAGAAACATCGATGAGAGAGAAATATCAATCAGCTGCCTCCTGCACACCCCCTACTGGAGATGTGCCCACAACCAAGGTACATGCCCTTGACCAGAATCGAACCTGGGACCCTTTCAGTCCACAGGCCGACGCTCTATCCACTGAGCCAAACCAGTCAGAGCGGGTGGTACTTTTTTTAAATTCCATGAGATTTTTTTTAAATGAGATAAAATTTGCATAGTATAAAATTTACCCTTTTAAATTGCGCAATTCAGTTTTTAGTGTATTCACAAGTAGTAATGCAGTTATCACTACTATATAATTCTAAAACATTTCATCACCCCAAAAAGAAACATCTATTTACAGTAACTCCCCATTCTCCTTCCCTCTGGCCCCTGGCAACCACTAATACCCTTTCTGTCTCTTTGGGTTTACCTATTCTAGATAGTTTATTTAAATGGCATCTGACAGTATGTGGTCTTTTGTGACTGGTCTTTCACCTGGCATGATGCCTTTAAGGTTCATTGGTGTGGCAGCATGTATCAATGCATCACTCCTTTTTATGGCTGAATAATAGTCCATTGTATGGATGGATCTCATTTTGTTTAATGGACATTTGGTTTGTTTCTAGGTGGTTCATCTTTTAACTTTAAATTTGTGAGGTGAATATCTCCAGGTAATAAACCTGGAAAATGCTAATTCTATTTTTTCTTGTGCGAATTAGCTTTTTTATTGCTTTGGCCCATTTTTGTACTGGAATTTAGGTTTTCCCTATCCATTTGAGCAAGAAGACCTTCATATCATAGAGAAATTAACCACTGTTGTATTTTATGCAAAAAGTTACACGAATTATTGTTTAAATTTTCTTTTTAATGTGAGTGGTGGTTTTTATTTTGGGATGAAAGTTTTGTAAATGTTTCACATTTCCATGCAGTTGAATTTTGATCTTTTGTTATTTTGTTTCAAACATTAGAAACATGTCTCCACAGATATAATTAAAAATTTTAATTTTGTTTTCTACTGACTTTAATGCTTGTTAAATGTGTAGCTTTTATTTTTTTATTATTTTTTTAATATATTTTATTGATTTTTTACAGAGAGGAAGGGAGAGGGATAGAGAGTTAGAAACATCAATGAGAGAGAAACATCGATCAGCGACCTCCTGCACACTCCCCACTGGGGATGTGCTCGCAACCAAGGTACATGCCCTTGACCGGAACCGAACCTGGGACCCTTCAGTCCACAGGCCGATGCTCTGTCCACTGAGCCAAACCGGTTAGGGCAAATATGTAGCTTTTAAATCTGTGTTAATTTGATATGTGATAGAAGAGGTAGATGAAAATTAAATATTTTCTCAATTGCTAACCAGTCATCTCAAAAGCATTTATTAAAAATTCCTTTCCTTCCTCACTATTTGCATGCTGTACCCTATAAATATTTTTCTCCTTTTTCAGATCTTTTTTTTAATATGCTGACTCATTTGGGGAGTATTGTTACTATCTGGCTTGTGAGGGAAGTGAGTAATTTAGGTTAGTTTGAAATTTTGAAATATTAGAATGTTAGAGCTCATTTATCTTTCTTCCAGATGGTCTCTATCATGCTTCCCTTTTCACTTTCCTCATACCTGGAAAAGACTAAAGGGGCAGACATTCTGACAGCAAGCCAGCTCTTCCTCTGGGTGTCCCATAAACTTCCACTTCCCCAATCATTGGCTTCAGAATTTGGGGACAGTTTGCATCTATGTCATTTTATTATTTGGTTCCTTTAATGTGATTCTTTTTTAAAAATACGTGTTTTTTTTATTGATTTCAGAGAGGAAGGGAGAGGGAGAGAAAGAAACATCAATGATGAGAGAGAATCATTGATTGGCTGTCTCCTGCCCATCCCCTACTGGGGATCAAGTCTGCTACCCGGGCATGTGCCCTTGACCGGAATTGAACCCGGGACCCTTCAGTCCGGAGGCTGACGCTCTATCCACTGAGCTAAACCAGCTAGGGCTGATGTGATTCTTTAAGCATACAACTAATGAGGGTCTAACCTCCAACCTGAGAGTTTTAATTTATTTAAATTCACTACATCTGTACGTCAACTTTTATCTAATAGAAATATGTGTCCCTTATTTTTTTTAAGGTTGGGGGAAAATTCTCTTTAAAATTGGAGGCTGTCAGAAATAATGGGTTCTATTCATGTCTCGTGGACGATGTTCTAGGCAGCCCATGGGCGACTTCGGTACACGTTGCTTAGTGTCTGTACACAAATGTCATTTGCCTTATTTAAAATATGAAGCATTTCTCAAAAACTGCTGTAGATAACTTAGGAATTGAGCACTTCACCTTAGCCTTGACTTGTTTTTCTCCTGCAGCCTGACTGGCAGCCCTATTTACCACAGAATGGAGACAACATCGAAGTGGCTTTCTCTTACTCTTCGGTGTTATGGCCTTGGTCAGGCTACCTGGCTATTTCCATTTCTGTCACCAAGAAAGCGGCGTCCTGGGAAGGCATTGCGCAGGGGCACGTCATGATCACCGTAGCTTCCCCAGCAGAGGTGGAAGTAAGTGCGTGCAGAGAGGGGCTTGTGTTTCTTAACCTTTCACCTTCGCCTGCCAGGAAGGGGGCGCAGGCTCAGTGCCGATGGGCTCAGATTGGAAGCACAGTTGGTGTGATTAGGCTTGAAGGCCATGATCAGTGATTCCAGGGCCTGTACCGCAGTGCTCAATAATGAGTGATGGTGCCTTCAGTTCTGTTGCTGGGCAACAGCAGATAGGACTATTTCATGCCAAATTTCAAGCTCAGAATGATTATAGAAAATGTGTGTTCTCTGAAAGGGAATGTAGGGTTAATCCTGTGTAGCTTCAGAAACAAGGTGATTTAAATTTTAAGTCTCAAACTCAAGGTCTTGAATTAATTGTGATACATGAAGGTTCCTTTCTACATTTGTTATTGGAAATTCTTGTATTCAAATTGTTAGGGTTAAAATGATAAATAGAATCTACTTGTTAAATAAACCCCCAAACCTGAAAGTTTCTTCTGAGCAAAAGGGGCACTTTAAATTTATTTTTTTCAGTCAAAAAATGGTGCAGAACAGACTTCAACAGTGAAGCTCCCAATTAAGGTGAAGATAATTCCTGCTCCTCCTCGAAGCAAGAGAGTTCTCTGGGACCAGTACCACAACCTCCGCTATCCACCCGGCTACTTCCCCAGGGATAATCTGAGAATGAAGAATGACCCTTTGGACTGGTAAGCAGCCACCAGACGCGACCCTCATCACCCCCCAGCCCTTCCCCAGCAGGACTAGAGGTCGCTGTCCCTGCAGGAAGCAGACGTCACTCCTCTGAGCCTGACTTCCTTGACCCTCAGACTTTAGAGCATCCTGTGAATCTCCCTTCAGACCTGCACAGCTGTGCAGTAAAAAACCTTGAACTCATCCTTAATTGCTCTCTTCCCCTTCTGTTGAATCATTCAGCAAATCCTGTTAGTCCTCTTTCCAGACATGCCCTGGCTCCTGCCCTGTCTGGCCGCCACCTCTGCTCCCACTCTTGTTCAGGCCATCGTCTCGCCTGGACAGCATCCATCACCTCCTGAGGAGTGACTGCTACCATTCTTGCTCCCTTAAATCCCACTCAGCAGCCCTGGTCACCTAAAAACATAAATTTATCACGGTTTGCTTAAAACTCCCATAGCTGCCTATTCATACTTCTTCAGGTGCCAGACTTCCTGATGTGTCCTCCTCAGGCCTCCAGGCCGTGCTCCCTCACAGCCCCTCCGGGATAGCTGGGCTGACCCTGAAAATGGTGAGCAACAATGATTGAAAGATTTGAGGAAGACACTTACAAGGTATCAGAGCATAGCCAGAGCCCTGCACGAGCTCCGAGTGACTTTGAGTTCCATGTATTCTTCTAAATTCTTCCCAACTATGCCAGGCTGGTTCTTCCTTGAACCCTGCCCACTGTGCTAACTGTTGGGAACTTAGTTCAAGTTCCTTCTTTACCTCTGCTTGCCAAGTGTCAGAGAGACAGGTCAAGTCCCAGTGTGGGGCATACAGAGAAGCCCTGAGAAGTTGTGAGTGTATAAGAATGAGTCTTTATTGCAGGAGCCAATGGCCACATAGCCATCAGACAAGACAGTCCTCATAGCAAAGTCTATGCAAAAGGCAGCCGGACACCGGCTGATTGATACATATCTTTTCTATAAAGTAGCATCACTCTCTGTACCCACAGCTAGCATCTGAGCAGCCGCATGATGCCCTAGACTCCACTGCCTTGCATCGTAGCGGTACCTAAGCTCTCTGGCTCAGCAGCTTCCGTCTCCCCTGCCCAGCTGCTCTCTGTAGCAGACTTCTTCACATACTTCAGCCAACTAGCTGGTCGGTAACCTACTTTTACACTATTTAGACAAAGAAGGCTTCATGCAAATAGTTACATTAATCATATGGCTACTGAAGGGCACAGTGTACCATGTGTCCTTGCACCTGCTCGTGGTATCTTGGCCTGATTAGGATTCTCAGGCTCAGAGCCCTTCAACATCCCAGTTAGGCACTCGCCCAGAGCAGCCTTTGGCCATTCTGGTGTACTGAGAACAGGCCTCTGCTCCCATTGGCCTGACAATCCGGGGACCGGTCATGGTTCCCACATAAGGTCAGTGCTGCTCTTTATAAAGATGTCTCTGGAAGGTAGATTGGAGGGGCTCAGACCAGAGGCAAGTAGAAAGAAATGAGGAGAAGTTGACAGACCAGGGCAGTGGCCATGGGCCTGGAGAGGAACGCATGGGTTCCGCCCTGCTGAGGAGGCAGACTCAGGCTGTGCGGTGGGAGGGTGGGAGGTAGAATGACCCTGGGTGTTTCTTGGGGCATCTGGGTAGGCGGCTGACGGAGTACACAGTAGGAAAATGAGCACATCGAGGAGGATGAAGGATGGAAAGGTAAGCAGTAGTAGTGATGTAAGATTAACTGTTTGTCACCGTCTTAGTTCATTTGCCCTGTGTGGCGTGGCCCAGCATGTCTGCGTTCCCATGCCGAATTTGTCAAATGCTGGTGGTTGCTGACCATTCACATGTATGCCACAGCTAAAGTGATACCTCAGTGCATTTCTTTTTAAATATACTTTTATTGATTTTAGAGAGGAAGGGAGAGGGAGAGAGAGTTGGGAACATCAATGATGAGAGAGAAACGTCATCAATCGGCTGCCTCCTACACATCCTCCAGAGGGGATCAAGCCCCCAACCTGGGCACGTGCCCTGACTGGGAATCAAACCAGCAGCCTCTTGGTTCCTGGGTTGATGCTCAACCTCTGCGCTACGCCAGCTGGGCAGTGCATTTCTTCTTGTTGTTTAATCCCTTTATGCCTGTGCCTTGAGCACGATTTCCTATTCTGCTGGGGATGGAGCTGTGCTCCTGCAGAGGCAGTGGGGTTCAGGAGTTAACCTGTGGCTACCTTTATGACAAGGAGAGAGTGATCATTTTAGTGCTGGGGCTTGCTGTTTTTCAGGAATGGCGACCACATCCACACCAATTTCAGGGACATGTACCAACACTTGAGAAGCATGGGCTACTTTGTTGAAGTCCTCGGCTCCCCCTTCACGTGCTTTGACGCTAACCAATATGGTGAGCAACAACGGGGTGCTTAGCCAGGTGTTCTTTCCTCTCTGTGGGGTGTTTGTGAAACGTTTGAAAGGCAAATTATGGTTTCAATGAGAGGCCAGCAAAGGGAGCATGTGTGGGGTCTCCTGGTCCCAGTGGAGGCACCAAGCAGAGCGGTGCACATTCCTACTTAGTGGTGATGGTGGTCACGTTCAGCTAAAATGTGATGCTGTCAGAATGTACTTTTATTATTTTATTTATTTTTTAATTAAAAGAAGCTCTAGCACTGTATTTGGCTTCCTCTGCAGTAAGGGAAATACCTTTGTGTTGGACGTCACAGATGAAACAGGCCACTGCTAGCTGGTGTCTGTGTACCGCAGGGCCGCGATCCTTTCTTTTTCGCCCTCTTCCAAAGTGGTTCGGGGCTGCAAACCAAAACGTTAGAAGCCAGTAACTTGCGGCATGGATGCCAGTAAACTACTGTTTCTGAAACAGTGACATCCTGTCGTCCAGAGGTGAAATTTCTCAGAGCTTGGCATTTTGTCCCTCAGGAACTTTGCTCATGGTGGACAGTGAAGAGGAGTACTTCCCCGAGGAGGTTGCCAAACTGCGGCGGGACGTGGACAATGGCCTTTCGATCATTGTCTTCAGTGATTGGTACAACACGTCTGTTATGAGAAAAGTCAAGTTTTATGATGAAAACACGAGGTACTGATATGAGTTCTATTTGGATAAGAAATTTTACTTTTGGGGAATTAAGTTCTACTTAGCAAATACTTAAAGTGCCTTTTGGCCCATTCGTGGTCTTTTCAGATGTCAGAGGCAGGTTCAGACAGTTGGTTAGAGAAAAGCTTTCTCTTCACATAGTAGCGATGTTCCTGAAAGCTGCTTGTAAAGTCAGTAAAATGCTCATTGATTCCAGGTACTAATTTAAAGGCTTCGTTGTTCCTTGTTGATCGTAGATACTTGAGCTTTAAATTTCTGTTTAGTTCTTTTTCATTCTTCTATTGCTCTGGTACTGAATCTGTACGAATTTAAATGCACCAAAGCACCTATTATTTTAAAACACCTTGTAAGTTAGTTATTAATCAAAGATTCCCAAAGTATTATGAATATGTCATTCCTGTAATAAAGTTTGAATTTTTTCTTCAGTCTGTGATGAACTTAATAAGCTTCTCATCTCTTTTCCTTCACAAACCCCTCAAGGTCTGGGCTTTATGTGCAGTGCCTTTATGTCATGTGGACTGCATTTTATGAAGTAAATGTCCTCTGCACACTGGCTGGAGCATTTATGTAATAGTATTGCTCACACCCAGCATAGTTTCAGCTGCAGCCTCATGGGGCTGGGCTGGATCTGGCAAGTTCAGTTTTGTTGTGAGGAGAGTAAGTGTGTACAGTGTTTCAGTTCCTTCCTTCTTGGCGCCTCCTTGTCCTTTCACAGGCAGTGGTGGATGCCGGACACTGGGGGAGCCAACATCCCAGCTCTGAATGAACTTCTGTCTGTCTGGAATATGGGGTTCAGCGATGGCCTGTACGAAGGGGATTTTACCCTGGCGAGCCATGACAGTAAGGTTCTGTGTTTGTGTTTTCATAGGGCACATTATTCCAGGAGAGCCTACGTTTTAGAGAGGTGGTGTGGTTCCTGAAGCAGGGAGGCTGTGTGGAGAGAATGCTTCAGTGTCTTCCCAGAGGACATCTGGAAAGCAGGGTGTTAGCTACTCTAGTTCTGCCCAAATGTTCAACATGAAAATATTTTATGCAAGCATCTCTAGTTTTAGTGCCGCCTGTAAGATGCTCTATATCCTGTATTTTCCCAAATAGGGAATACCTCATAGGTTCCTGATTATTTATACGATTCTGTTTATGACATAACTTTGCAAATCTCATTTTCAAAGACATTTCCCCATAGATTAGTTTTGGGAGCTAGTTTCTAGAACATTATCTTTTCTTTTTTTTAAGTTTTTTATTTATTTCAGAGAGAAGAAGGGAGAAGGAGAGATAGCCTATGACAACTCTGACTTCTGAAATCTATTCAGAAACTTTATATTAATAGTATTTTGTTTTTCAGTTCAATTTTAAGGTCATTCCTTTTAGTTTAAATATGACCAGGCAATAATAGCAGCTCCTCTCCTAAGATTAAAAACAATTTTAGAAAACATATAATGTCTAAAGAATGCATTTTAGGTAAATGAATAGCTGTTGATAAAATGTTCCATGTTTCTGTGTTCTCATAACTTTGAACAACTGTTTTCTAGTGTATTATGCATCAGGGTGCAGCATCGCTAAATTTCCAGAAGATGGCATAGTGATAACACACACTTTTAAAGACCAAGGTAAGGAATGCTGTTCACATGCTCTTTTGTTTCCTTCTTTCTCTTTTTATTTTAATTAACAGTTTTATTGCATATAACTTAACCCTTTTAAAGTGTGCAGTCCAGTGATTTTTAGTGTATTCACACAGTTGTGCATTCATCACCACTATCTACTTCCAGAATATTTTCATCACCCCGAAAAGAAATCCACATACCCATTAGCAGTTTTGTTTTGTTTTTATAATTTATCATTTTGTGTGGTAACTACTTCTGGGTAGTGGCTCTGGGAGATGCAAAGATATGATAAGATAGCCTCTTGCTGATTATTTGGATATATGTGTATACTGACCACTACAAAATAAATTGAATTTCCCATAGGAGAGGGGCTGTTGAATATTTGTAGATATTCTTTAAAACTACCTTTAAAGTTGCTTAAAATTTGTGTTACAATTTATAAAGTGTTCTGTTCCCATGATTGCCAGATTACTGAAATTTAGAAAAATGTTGACGATGTTTTGATGTTTTTAACTGTGTGAAGGTAAAGAATATTAATTACAGGGTCTTCTCTTACAATTCCCTTAAGAATTTGAAGGAGAAAAAGGTCTTCCTTTTCAGTTTTATTTGTTTGTTTGTTTGTTTGTTTGTTTCCTGAATCCAGAAAAAGATAAATGCTCATGTATATTAGCTACACTGTGCCAGGCCCCATTTTATGTGCTTCTCATGTTTTATTTTTTTCCAACAACTCATATGCACTATCATTAAAACTCACTTTTCAGGCGAGAACAGACGGTAAATGCATCTAAGGCCACAGTGAGAGTTAAATGGCAGAGACTCAGGATGTGAACACATTCTGGCTCCTGAGAATACATGATTCACAGTAACTGCCCTCTGAAATAATTCCAATATTACCATACTAGACCCCCACCCAATTTTCTGAACACCAATTGTGACCCATTTATTATTCTCATAGCATCCAGTTTTATGTGTAGAATGACATATGTTCATGTCCACAAAAGCTATTAGGTGATATCTTCACTCTTAATGGAGTTGTGTTAGAATTACCGATATACTGTTATCTAGAAGTTACTAGAATAATCACAACATCTCCACAAACTTTAAAACTACATCCCCCTCCTAAGTCTCAGTTAATATAAATAAGTTCTTATTATGATACCAGTGTTTCTGATCTTTTCCCTTCCAAGACCTAGGAATTATAATTTTATGTGCCTTAGGCATAAAACAGCTCTGGCCACCGACACAAACATCAAGCAAGGATGAACTAAGGACTGTACGTCTGCTTTGCCCCTGATTGATGTAAGAGCAACACCATCAATAGGTGTCTCCTTGCCCATTGCCGAGGGGTTGGGGGTGTGTGTTCAGTTTTGTTTCTTTAATTGTAGCCAGGCATCACTGCAGAAGGCAGATGCTGCAGTTCCCTCACTGTAGTATCTGAGACACTGTGTTAGTGTCCTGAGCATACCTGCGGAGCAGAGAGGAGCCAGAGCAGCCTGGACTGCCTTCATCTCCCCAAAGGTGGGAAGCCATCCACTTGCCCTGGTGTGGGGCAGCCTTCCTACAGCCCCACACTCCCGTCTCTCTCACCTCGGCCAAGAGTTTGAGACTCTTCTGTGCCCAACAGGACAGGCTTCTGGAAATTTACAGGAAGGATTCATTTTCTTATGCAAGTTGATATTTTTTTAAATTCCAGAATGGAAAACCCCTTCATTGTCAAGTTTGCCATTTTTTGTAATTGTAAGTTAGGAACAGTTTCATTAGTTGAAAATGATGAGAAGGCAGGAAGTATTTCTCACTCATCTTATTTGCAACTGCAAGGTAAAGTTCATTTTTGTATTACCTGGAAGGGCTTTTTCCCTTCATCCAGGCAAGATCAATCAATAGGTCTGTGTTCATAGGGTTATATTTTAACTTTAAGCACATAAATAATCATGTCTCCCAGTCACTTGGCACAATTTATCATGGGTTAGTGATTCTTTCTGAAATCAGCTTCTCACAGAGCCATGCCATTTCTGGTAGGGGTCAAACAGGGGTGACAGCAGTGGTCTTTTGGCCGCTGCTAGTGCCTTGTTTTGTTGGGAGAGGAGTCATTCATTTTGGGGTTCTGGTGGCCTGAAAATAAAAATTACCTTGAAATTCTTTTTAAGGGGATTTTTATCTTCACACAGGCTTTAAGTTGAATGATCTTTTGGACACAAAAGAAATTTGAATATCTGGGTTATGCTGGATCACAAAGGACCTTATTGTGAGAAACAAACTGTGTGAAAACCAGAGGCCACACAGTATGCACCCCCCGTCTCATCTGTTGTACTGTGCTGTCTCCCTCTCCACCAAGAACACCTTGCTGTCTCCCACTCAGTTCCTAGGGGAATTACACATAGAGCAGGAAATGCTGCGCTTTTATAGCCACAGACATTTTCAATGTTACCAACATGGTAAATACTGGCTTTTGATGAAGATGTGCGTCATCTAGTGCTAGGGAACGTGTTTGCTTCAGGGCTAGAGATTCCTAGATTATGCGATGATGTCACTGGCAGTTGCTGCCTGTGGCATTTTATGCATTTTTGACTTTTTGATTCATTAAACATTGTAAATTGTGCCATCTGTTTGGCACAAACAGAGATAAGAAGGCTCTCTGCTTTAGAACATTTGTATTTATGGATTAATATAACAAATATCTTAAATCTAAATTTAAAATATTGTGGGCATATATTTTTTAATTAGTTATGTTTGTCCTAGCTTTCAATAGTAAGACATGAAACTGGATATCAGTATCTGACAATGTCTGTAGATGTATCTATAACCGCCTGGCCAGCTGCCCCGAGTGGATGTGGTCCAAGGACATAAGCCTTTCGGCATGATAAGACAGGACGAAAGTTTGTACTTTTAATATAGAAAGGGAAAAGTGAAACCTTTCAAATTGCAAATACTATTACCACCATTTCAAGTGAAAATGAAAGAGGATGGATATGGATATATAGGGTGTCCCCAAAAATGTATACACACTTTGAATAATTATTAATTCCAATGTTTGTTTCTTTTCAGATTTAGCTCATTGGAATTAATAATTATTCAAAATGTGTATACATTTTTGGGGACATCCTGCATATATACCCATATAAGTGAATTTTGCTAAAACCCAAATTAGTAGCACTTGAGGCCTTGTTTTTCTATGCTGTAAGTTCGCACTGCTGTGATTGAAGAGTGGGTTTTGCAGTGATTTCTTTGTCACATGTCAAGTTAAATGGCAACTGGAAAACAATTTATTCCTCAATACATTTTTTCATTGCTGTTTTTGTTGTGTTGTTGCAGGATTGGAGGTTTTAAAACAGGAAACAGCAGTTGTTGAAAACGTCCCCATTTTGGGGCTTTATCAGATTCCAGTTGAGGGCGGAGGCCGGATTGTCTTGTACGGAGACTCCAATTGCTTAGATGACAGTCACCGACAGAAGGGTGAGAATTGGTGGTGTGGCTGAAAAGTGGATTGTGCTTCATGACTTTGACATTCAAATCCTTTCTCCCCCTTGTCCCTGGAAAAGCACGGATGAGATGCTGCTAAATTAACAGAAACCTACTCATGAGAGCCGGGTGCGGTTGGGGGAATTCCTGCTGCTTTGATTGCTTGGACTATTTTAATAAGTATATAAGTCTGGGTGCATTTAATAAGCAAAATGACATTCATTTACTGCCTCCACTGCCTTCCCCTCCATGTCCATTGTCCTGGGTCCAGCAGGTGCCAAGACCACTGAGTTCAGTGGAGAGACCCTTTGTTGGCTTACTTGGTCTGCCCTGCCGGCTCCCCCTCTGGGCTCTGTACGTTAATGGCACTGCCATGCAGGTGCCCCTCTCCGATCGGACCCACTTTTCCTGGAGGGCCAGCACTTGGTTCTCCTCGAGACCAGGTCATTTTGGCTGTTATGCGTCTTCACCAGTGAGGAGCATTGGGTTCATTAGTGGGGATGGGGTTTGAGGGCAGAGAGGCAGGGAGTAATCCTTAGTGACCCTCCTCTTTTTCAGCATCTCTCTATGCATCCTCCAAATTTGGGGGTTTTGAGCTTGAACACAGTTTATTTTTCTCTTTTTGTAAAGGAGAATGTGAAATGGTGAATATGTTATATCTTTTTGCCTGGTGGGATGGTGACAAAACCAGGGTTAAAGCCTAATCTTCTAACTGAAGAACTGGGCGGAGGGGCGGGCGAGGAGTTACACTGTCACACTGGTGAGCGGTGAGCAGGCTTAGCCGGGAGGAATGAGGCCGCGAGGGCATGAAGGTGGAGTTGTACGGTGCACTTCTACTCTGACTTAAAATTGAAGTTGACTAAATTCTTAGCATTTTATGTAAATCCTTAGAATCAGATTGGTCTTGTTAAAATCAAAAGTGAAGATTAGAGTCACAGTTAAAAGAAGATTAATGTTTTATTTCCACAGAGATCTTTTCTAAGACCTGAAATCTCCTGGTATGACTCTTTATTAAAATTTTCAATGCCTGGGAGAACTGTCCTGGTCTTTAAACTTCAGAAGGGAGCGTAGAGGGCCCTCGGGGCTTTGCGCACTCCACCAGAAGCGCTGGCAGTGGGAGAAGGGCTTCCTGGGTGGGTCATCTCAGGAGTCTCGTCTGGTCAGGCTGGTGTTGATGGGATTTGGAGTGGTCGCTGTGGGGAGTTCGGTGTGGAAGTGGTGATCCCAGGAATAGCAACAGCGGTATCTCAGTCTCCGGATAGAAAGAGGCCATCCACATGGCTCTGGGATGGAAGTATGGGTCACAGCCCAGCACCTAGACTCCCTGTGGTATCTCCCAGGATCACTGAGCATTTTCTGCTTTTAAACTTGGTGGTTTGGGCCCACTGACTCAGAGTGCAGTCTCTAAACCCACGTCCCTGTGGTCCCGGCTCTGCCCTCACAATCAGGGTCCTTCCCCAGGACAGCCTTCAGGCATTGACAGAAGTTTCAGCACCTTACTCCCCTCTCTTCTTGCCTGGAGCCCAAACTCTGGGTGGTTCTTCTCTCAGTGGGTGTCAGGTGGTCTCGCCATCCCTGAGTGAGCTGTGTTCTGCCTGGTCGTGAGGGCCCGGAGCCCAGTGGTGCTCTAACAGTTTGTCCAGCCAGTGCCCATTGTTGCTGCCCTGCCTGAGCCCTGGGGCAGGCTTCATGAAGCCCACGGCCAGGTCGTGTTTCTTGCTGTCCCCTGCGGCTGGCGCTGACCATGGAGAATGCACGTTTCTCAAGTATAGGGTTTATTCTGATCTAATCTTCTCCCCTCTCGTTCCCTACCCCTTTATTTTGAGGGCTTTTATTTTCCTGTAGAAATTCATTTTTAAAAAAACTAATTCATAAGCAGCATGCTTGTTGAACCCACAGACTGCTTTTGGCTCCTGGATGCGCTCCTTCAGTACACATCGTATGGGGTGACACCTCCCAGCCTCAGTCATTCTGGGAACCGGCAGCGCCCTCCCAGCGGGGCGGGCTCGATCCCTCCAGAGAGGATGGAAGGTGAGTGGGCTGACAGGTGCTCAGTGTGGGGGGATTGGGTGAAGCTTGGCTCAGGCTGTTTCAGGAAATAGTCATGCCTGCCAGAAAATGGAGCCAGTTAGGGGTGCCTCTGGTTGTTTTTCTTAACAACTGTGGACAGAATAGGGGCCAGTGGCTCTAACCTGGGGACAGGGTCATTTTCCTGTGAACTGAATGGCCATGGACTGAGGGCCTCAGGTGCCATGTGCTTTCCCATGCTCACTCCTGGGTCCTCACAGTGCTCCAAGTGGATGTTTATCTCCCACTCTTGCAGACCAAGATCCTGGCTCCTCCCCAGGGAGGAACAGCCAACATTTTGTTGTTGTTGTTGTTTTGTTTTTTATTGATTTCAGAGAGGAAGGGAGGGGAGAGAGAGAGAGAGAGAATCCAGTGATGAGAGAGAATCATTGATCGGCTGCCTCCTACACGCCCCACACTGGGGATCGAGCCCGCAACCCAGGCCTGTGTCCTAACCAGGAATCAAACTGTGACCTCCTGGTTCGTAGGTTGACGGTCAACCACTGAGCCACGCCAGTCGGGCTACAGCCAGTGTTTTTGAGCTCTCACCAGGTAGCAGGCACCAGGCCTGGGGTGCTTTACAGATTCCCTCACTGGGTCCTCTCAGAACCCTGTGAAAATAGATAGTATTCTTTCCAGTTCACCAATGAAGAAACAGGAGCTGAGGGAATTCAAGTAACTGCTCGAGGCCACCAGTGGTTATGCAGTGGAGCCTGAAGAGAAGGTTCTGTGGGACCTGCGGCCTCGCCCGCGTGGTGTACAGCAGGCAGGGCTGATCTGCATGCTCTCGTGGCCCGAATGTTGTGATCCTCGCAGCGCTGTCCACAGAAGTGCAGTGTGAGCCACAGGCGTAATTCTGAATTTCCCAGTGGCCACATTAAAAAGGTAAAAGGAAACAGGTGAAATTCACTTTAATAAAATACTTAAGTCTAGTACACCACAGTATTATGTAAATATGTAACATCCCATTTCAGTTGCTCAATAGCCATATATAGCCAGTAGCTACAATATTGGACAGCACAGATAAAAGTAGTTTTGAACTTTGAAGATGCAGATTTTTTTGGCCTGAAAATTAAATACTTCAAAAGGGAAAGAATTTCCTATGAAGAGTATCTGTAAGTTAGATTCCTCAAGTTCGCCTGGTACATGTAATTACAGTCAGTAAGGTTGCTCAGCCACTGCAAGCCTACCGCGTGGCCACTTTAAAGGGAACAGCTGTTCTGTTTACTCCCCTTCAGCAATGAGCACACATCACTGGGTGGCCCAGTCAGGTCTTACTTCTGAAGCACCTGGAAGACAGGTTAACAGAGCACACAGTGGGCACGTTGGCAGGAAAGCAGACAGATAAGTAATGAAGCTTCATTTTTCCCCTGGCACTTTCATAACATCGATCGGTTCCTGCTGTCGGTTGACGCTGCCCAGGGAACCACCTGCACCGGTATTCCAAGGTCCTGGAGGCCCGTTTGGGGGGCCCGGAGCCTCGGGCTCTGCCCGCCTGCCCACACCTGTCGTGGGCCAAGCCACAGCCTTTAAATGAGACGGCTCCCAGGTTAGTGTCTTCCTGTGCTTTTCCACCCCTTCTGCAGCGTTTGTGATTCATTACCTTTATTAAAATAAGAGAATGGAATTTTACTGGCATTTTTGTCAAATCTTCTAGCTTGTTGCTTTGTGGTGGTTATTTAAATTAGTGACCTTTAGAATTGTGCTCTCTGGTGGTATTCTGCATAAAGAAGTACTTTGGGTAATTAGCATTTCCTTAGGTTTGGTCGATTCTTGCTCTAAAAGCTGTGATCCAATAGTGATTTTTTTTTTTAAATATATTTTATTGATTTTTTACAGAGAGGAAGGTAGAGGAATAGAGAGTTAGAAACATCGATGAGAGAGAAACATCGATCAGCTGCCTCCTGCACATCTCCTACTGGGGATGTGCCCGCAACCCAGGTACATGCCCTTGACCGGAATCGAACCTGGGACCTTTCAGTCTGCAAGCCGACGCTCTATCCACTGAGCCAAACCGGTTTTGGCAATCCAATAGTGATTTAACTTGAACAGAAGCTCTGGGTTTGGGATCCAGGGGTTGAGTCCTTCCTGTTTGCAATGTTGATTCTGAAATACAGATGGGTCCTTTCTTTTGTCATGCCCAAGGGGCTGGGACTGCTTGGGGTAGATCCGGTCTTTGGTTGTAGCTTGGCTGAATGTGCGTCTGTGCCATTCTCCTGTGCCTGGTACAGGTGACCTCCTACCACAACAGGGTCATGTGGGTACACTTCTGTGTGTGATGCACAGACATTGATCTGCCTGCTTCTCTATCTTACTATCGAACTTGACCTTCTAATTTGCGTCATTTCTTTTCGGAAGCCAGTTTGAGTTATCCATGGACAGTATCCTGCTCTGTCAAGGAGAACGGGGATTTTCCTGACTGAGGATCCTGGCACAGTGAAAAGGGGGCCCATGTCCCGGGCACAGGACATGGGGTAGTCTCCCCCTCCCTCTCCTTTGAGTGGTGCTGTGAGAAACCGCCTTCCCCTGACAGGCAGCACACCGCACGCACATTGGCGGCTGGAGCTCCCCTACAGCCTTCAGGCAGCTTCTCCCTCTAGGAAGGCTTCTGCCTTCTCTCACCCACCAGGCTGCCCACTTTGCTTGGGTCTCAGTGTATACAGATGTCAGTGTGGCTAGGGGGCATGTGGCAGGGGACAGAGGACCACCATCTGTGCTCCAAGCTACCAAAAGGAGGAGGCCTGCACAAGGCCTCGGAGCCGCCTCTGCTCTCCTGCTGTCAGGAGCAGCAGCACTGGGTTCAGCACTCACTGACCATCTGTCCTTGTTAAACATGCTCCATAGAAAGCAGTGGCATGATAGCATCATCATCTTGTGTTCCCATCAGCAGTTTTCCTTCTGAAGCTGTAATTACTGAGTACTTTTCCATTTTAGTTAGCACCCCGTCATTTAAAATATTCTGAAAAGATTCCATTTTTACATGTCATCTATTTATAACGCACCATCATCTAGCTTTCTGACCAGACTTTAATTCCAGCTGTGATCAGCAGTTCGTCTTCATTGGACAGTCGTCGTCGGCTAAAGTTCCCAGCACCCACTTATTCTTCATGATGCTGGGCAGGGCTCAGAAACGGTTAACAGCACCCTTGGTCTCTGCCCGTCCATCAGCGCCAACCTGGCCCACCAAGGGTGCCGGTAATGTGCAGCTCCTAGAATGTGGTTTTCACCGTCGCGCTCAGGAATTCCTTCCACACACACTCATAAGGCTTCACCTTTAGCTCACATTTCACGTCTTGTTGAATATTAGTCTCAGTCCTCAGAGACCTAGACCTGCATTGAGTCTCTGAAGAGAGTTGGATAATGTCAGACAGCTGCCCAGAGCCCTGGGAAGGCCCAGGGTCCATCGTCAGTGCCGAGTGCCCGTTTCAGGTCCATCTCTGAAACATATGCTCTTTTTCTCAGTGTCTTTGCTGAGCATAGGGGTTCTTAGAGCAGTGACATGAGTGTCACACCCACTGGGAGCTCCCTGCATCAGAACGCTGTAAAATTCTCAATGGTACCGTCATGTACTGTTACCACAGTTGCATAACTATAAAGTGCCATCACCAGATAATTAAATTCCAGAACAGGATGTCACCTATGAGAATTAAAATACAGTCCCATATATATTCAGCTACAGAGTCATAAAGCTTAAATGTCATTGATTCTATAATTTAACACTGTCAGTTTAATTTTCAGACTGATAGAGCCTGAAGTGAAAAGTTAAATCACACAACGTAGAAAGGTTGTAATACTCATTGGCATTTTCCAGGCAGCCGCCCAGGTGGAAGTACACGATAGTAGTTTATCTCTTTCCTATACAGAAATCCTCTCCACAGACCTAGTGTCTGCAGCTTCCTGCTGACCTCACCTTGATTGCTGATAGAACTGAACATCTTTGCTTTTACTTGGCCGAAGTAAGGGAATGAATAAGAAGCAGAAAAGCAGGAATTCATAATTCGCGAACATATTTAATTCTGTCCCTCACATTGGCCAGAACAGTCTTCACATTTTTTTGTTTGCACTCTCTGCTCTTATATCTGGGTGTCCTCCCCAGCTCTCCACTGCTCTTGGCAGCATGTCGGCCTCTCTGTTCTTCAGGTCTAAGTTGTATTGGCCTGAACACGTCCTTCTGATCTCAGAATTAATAGTAGCGCTGCGGTAACGAATCCAACACATTTCACAGCCCGTGTTTCCTTCCCTCACTGTTCTCCAGGGGCCAGGCAGGTGCTCTCCTCATTCGCCTCTCTCAACTCCTGGGTTCCTGTGTCTGCCTTATTCTCCCTCCTGATGATAGTGCCCTTGAAAGGAGAGACAGAGTCTGGCTCCAGCACCAGTGTAGCCACCTTTGCTGTTGGTTTGCATTCACTTGAAAATAGCTCCCGCCTCCAGTGTCTCTGGCAGAGACCCCCAGGTGCCTGTAGTCCTGCCTGTGGCCACAAAGCCCTGGTTGAGCTCTTGCCGCCTGCGAGCACCTTTCAGAGGTTAACATGGTGCTTCCCCTCCCAGTGCTCTGAATTCCCCAGGCTGCAGTGTTATAAACCCAGCAGAAATGCTCCCTGCTCAGATATGAAAACCTCATGGGTGTGGACTTGATCTTGACATTTCTGTCTCAACCTGGAAGTTGTCACTACAGCTGTTATGCAGTTGCATTGAGGTTGATGTAGATGGACATCATTTCAAATTTCTCTTTAAATAATTTTCTGTTTCTTAGGTATTGGGTAAGCTTCCTGGGGTAGTACAGTTGCTTATTTTTATTTTGTTTTAATCCATTTTCCTGAAGTAATCTTTGGAAACATCAGAAGCTACTCTCCATTGACCTGGACAAAGTGGTATTACCCAACTTTCGATCGAATCGCCCTCAAGTGAGGCCCTTGTCTCCCGGAGAAAGTGGTGCCTGGGACATTCCTGGAGGTCAGTTCTCAGGTGCTTCCTTACTGTGCTAAGTCACACTGCAATGGTTCAAAGGCTCTTCCTCCCCGCGGTGGGCTGGATGGCTCCCATCTTTGCCTTCTTGAAAGCTCTGGTGGTATGAATCAGGAAGGCCATAAGCAGGCCTAAGAGCAGCACACTGTCCTCTCTCTCGGAAAACTCGACCATGGATTTTCGGATTTGAATTTCTTTTATTACACTTCTTTTAATACACTTCAGTATTACACTTTAAATTTTCCCAACAGAGTAACTTGCAGATTCTTATTTAAGTTCTACAAACAAAATATACCGCAGGAGATGCCTGTCATCAGCTGGTTTTTTGTCTAAGCCAGCAGCTATAGCCACCCTGGCCCCTGAGCCCTCAGCCCAGAGGTCTCCACCAATTCTCTGCCCTACCCCACCTGGGTCAGACCTCACTGGGTCTGATCTGATTTTGTCCCCTCACCCTAAGTGACATCTAGTGTACCCACTACAGAGAATGGCTTTGGCCTGACTGGTCTGTCTGGGACAGGTTCTCCCTTACCTGGGACAGTTGGTACCAAGTCACTCAGCAGTGAGCAGGCGGCACTCTCACTCTGGAAAGGGTTTACATCTCCCAAGCGGGGTTTCTTCTGGTTCCATAATTGGCCAGAAATTCTGGGGATCTGAAAGGGGCACCACAGCCCATTCATTTCAACCCTGGGAGCTTTGTGTGGTGATGCCAAGCCTCCGAGGGCCTTGCCTGCAGGTCCTGGGATGCACAGAAGACAGTCATTTGGAACCCCAGCATTCCTGAGTTACGGAGTCATTTTGACTGTAAAGCAAGGGTTCTCCAGTGGCCACTGTTAGTTTCTGACCACGTGTCACATCTGTGCAAGGCTTTCCCAGGAGGCTGGGGCACAGCCAGCCATTCTTAACTTCCTGCCTGGCCTCCTCTCTCTTCCTTCCACTCAGCTAGGAAGGAAGCACCCTCTCTCCTCCCCAGCATCCATACTTATCCATCTTCTGTTGTTTTTGAACAAAAAGCAGCTCTGGGCAGCCCTACTGTAGGGTGCCTGTGACCGGAGAAAGGCCAGTCCTGGTCTTTGTCTGAGGTGAGCACAGACCTCACCGTACCCGCCCCCCCAGACATAGGCATGCACACGCACACCCACACCCACACTTAGAAGCTGCCAATCTGAGAACGCACCTGCAGGTTGCTTTGATTCATTCTCTGTTAATGCCCTGGGTTACTTTAGCTAAGGTTTAAAAATTATGTTTGCCCTGCAAGCCCAGCTAATGAAATTAGTTAGCATTTGTTCCTGATGAGCCTGCCTCTCGTGGGAGAAGAGGCTGTGGTGTTACTGATCATTCACTGCTGTCCCCTTGCAGGGATCATGCCTGGCCGCTACAACCAGGAGGTGGGTCAGACCATTCCCGTCTTTGCCTTCCTGGGAGCCATGGTGGTCCTGGCTTTCTTTGTGGTACAAATCAACAAGGCCAAAAGCAGGCCGAAGCGGAGGAAACCCAGGGTGAAGCGCCCACAGCTCATGCAGCAGGTTCACCCACCAAAGACCCCGTCTGTGTGATGACGTCAGACTACTGACTGTGAGAGCCAGAGAGAGCCTTTCCTGGCAGTCTTGGTGGGCAGGCGGAGCTGGGACGTTTCTCGAGGGGCTGCCTGCTTACAGGGCCTTAGTCTTGGCTGCAAGCGTCCTAGAGGCTCTTCTACACAGGCTTCCCCTTGTGATGCCGGAGGCTCGTGTACCTCTCCGTGTGTCCCAGGCCAGGGTCCCTCAGGACGGGGACTTCATCCAGCCGCTGCACCAAAGACTTGGAAGACATCAAAGGCGGGCCGGGGTCTCCAGCCCGAGAGGGAGGATATGCTGTTAGACAACGACACAACTCTGACCAAGCTAAGATATGCGCATTATGGCTATTTTCTATATTTATTGTTGGGAAAAGTCACTTTAAAGACTTGTGCTATTTGGAAACAAAGCTATTTTTTTTGCCAATGGAATGCAGTTTTTTACTATTCCATCATGAGGAATAACAGATTCCATGAGCTCCTTTTTGATGAAAGGACAGACTGAGATTTGAAGGCAATTGCACAGATCTGTGAAACATAGACCTTCGCTTTATTTTTATAAGTCTCAACTGCCATCATGTTTTGTAATTTGGGGTCTTGATTTCACCATTGTCGGTGAAGAAAATTTTCAATAAATATGCATTACCTGTATGAAGCTGAAAGGGATTGTGTCACGGGCTCTGTTTTCTCCTGTCCCATTTCTCTTGGGTGATAGCCTGGAATGGGTTCTGTATTAGCCTGTTAATTTTTGTTGAATAACTCATGTACTATAAAAGTCTCCTTTTTAAAGGAGTTTTTACAGTTCAGTAGTTTTTAGTATATCCACAAGATCATGCAACCATCACCCCCACTATTCTAGAACATTTTCATCACTCCCAAAAGAAACCCTGTTAGCAGTCAACCTCTATTCCCTCCCCCAAAGCCCATGGCAACCACTAATTTGCTGTCTATGGACTTGCCTGTTCTGAACATTGCATATAAATGGAACCATACAACATATAGCTTTTGTGACTGGCTTCTTTCACTTAGCATGTTTTCAAGACTCATGAGAGCAAGTCAATACATTGTTCCTTTTTATGGCAGAATAATATTCCATTGAATGGATAGACCTTGTTTTGTTTATCCATTTCTCAGCTGATGGACATTTGAGTTGTTTCCACTTTTTGGCTATTGTGAGTAACACTTTCTCTGAGCATTTGTGTACAAGTTTTTGTGTGCACGTAAGTTTTCATTTTTGTTAGGTAGATGGAGTAAAATCATGTAGCTCCTATGTCTGTGTTTCTGAGGAATTGCCGAACTCTCTGTTTCCAAAGTGGCTGCCTCTTTTTACATTTTCACCAGAGTGGGTGAAGGTTCCAGTTTCTCCACATCCTCACCAACACTTGTCACTGTCCATCTTTTTTATTCTAGCCATCCTGGTGTGTGAGGTGGTATCTCATTGTGGTTTTGATTGGCATTTTTCTAAAGACTAATGATATTGAGCATCTTTTCATGTGCTTCCTGGCCATTTGCATATCTTCTTTGGAGAAACGTCTATTCAGAGCCTTTGCCCATTCTTTTATTGGGCTGCTCTTTTATTAGTGACTTGTAAGAGTTCTGTATATTTTCTAGATACAAGTCTCTTACCAAAGACACATGACTGCAGATCTTTTCTCTCATTCTGTCTGTTTTGTTCACTTTCCTGATGGTATCATTTGAGGCATAAAATTTTTTTCATTTTGATAAAGTCCATTTTATCAACTAGGTGTCATTTCTAAGAAACCAGTCTAAGGCAACCTGTTTTTAATCCCTGCCTGACCAGTCTGTATGTCGACTGGCTGAACATCAGCCTTCCCATCACAGGTGGGGACAGACGGACTGGAAAGGAGGTGGTAGAGGCCATGTGGGATCAGGGTGCTGATGAGATTCTGGGGGAAAAAGGCCCAGGGATGAGGGAGCAACCATTCCGGCTCGGCTCCTGTGATGGGTTCTCCTTAGCAGGTCATGTTGGTGACCTTGCACTTTTAAGTGCACTCTGTGGCTGCTGTTGGTTTGAGGCTTTGGAGAAATTGCCAAGGGCCCCACAAAGCTTTCCCATCCCAAGCACCCTGAAGACTACAGCGTGCTGCCCTTAGAGATGGGCTGCGGATCTGAGTGTCACTCCCACATGTCAAAACAAGGGCTTGCACACTATTTGCTACGGAGCCTCTGGTCCCCCTGCCTACCCTCCACAGCCAAGGTCACAGCCCTTCCTTGTCCCACAGGGGAGTGAGGACATGGCCCCAGTGTAAAGCAGCAGGTTGCAGGGCTGGTACAGGCTGGAGCGCCAGGCCCTGTCTCAGGGACAGCACATCTTGAGTTTCCTGGAGAAGCCTGAAATCTGTGAAACCTCCCGTTTTAATGTTGGCAAATGATAAATTAGAGAAAGTTTTGTGTAGACTAGGCAAAGCTTCTCCATCTCTGTTGTACAGTTATCCAAACACCAGAGCGGGGTGACTGTGGACTGAAGTTCTAGTGCCCATGCAGCACTGAGTTCGTAGTCCCTGCTGGCTGCAGCCTCCGGCTCACCAGTCTCTCTCGAACTTGGATGCCTCACCTCCAAATGATGGTGCTTGGACCCGGGGTGCCCCCTGTTCCTGCCCGAGGTGTATGTCTACATGTGTCACTTGCCTTCGGGACTGGCTCTCCTGCCTCCCCCCTTCCCTGAGCCGAGGCCGCTCACTGCCCTACTTGCTCACAGCAGAGACGGGTCCTGCTCTTTAGATGAGGTGGCCCTGTCAACCCCAGGAGTGAGCACACTCATGGCGTATTTGTCTCGGTGCATATTTGTAGGGCCATGTAGTTGGGACAGGTGAGGACAGGTCAGGACAACCACAGACTCCCAGGCGGTAAGGCTAAGTCAAGAACAGAAGAGAGTTGTTACGATACCAAGATTTTTAGGGGCCTGTGGTTACTGCAGCTCCAAGAAGGGAACCTGCACGAGGGATAATCTCACAGGGTGAAGTTCAGTAGCAACACGTAAAGGCTGGTTGGTCTTTGAGAAAAGAGCAGCTCTGTGCAGTCCTGAAACCCTGGGGCAAAGGAAGGGGTGCCTGGGACGGGCAGCAGTGTGATGTGTAACAGAAAACGAAGGTGGCTCCTTCCCTGTCCAGCACTGCTAGGAGCTGGGAGCCAGACTCACTGCGCTGCGTGCAGTACACGTATGCCAACACGGGCGAGGAGGCATCACTGGCGCCATTCACAGAGGAAGCGACAGCTGGTATGAGTACCTTCCAGAATCCACAGTGAGCAGTGCAGGCAGGATTGGCACAGAGCCTGAGTGCCCACCTCTGTCCCTCCGGCTGGCATCTGCATGACGTCCGTGTCTGCCTCATTTTAGGGACAGTGACATTGGGAGGATGGCTGGACAGGGGTCTTGGGACAGAGTAGAGTCATGGGAGCACTGCCCAAGGAGACAGGCCTTGTCAGGAGGTTGCCATGGGATACCTGGCCCACCTGAGAGGAGTGTTCTAGGGAGGATGTTACCGTGCGGGGCACAGGTGTTGACTGCGGCTCTGGCCCTGGGTCCAGTTCCAGCCCGGCCACTTCCTGCTCGTGGGCCTTCACTGATCAGGCCCTGTGCCACTCTACAGCCACGTGCTGGCACACCAGCGCCCAGTTATGTCAGCCCCTGTCAATGGTAGATCTTGGTGACAGATGTACTTGAAGGCTGTGGGCCTGGGCCAAGCCACCTCTCTGCTTCAGGGAACCTTTCCTTCTGGCGTGTACTCTCACTGTCCTAGTGGACAATTATATCTTAAACACACAAAACGAAACGACCAACCCATAGCGATCATAGATAGGCCGTGGGGGCCCTGGGCACCAAGAGGGGCCAGGTGTGAGGTTGGGCCCCAGGACTCACCACTAACCACTCTCTCCCTGGAAAGTTAGGAGGGGCTCTGACTGCAGGAGCTTGAAGGTGCTGCACTCCCTCAGCCCCACCCAGTGCCGGGGACACGCAGGTCTGAGACCTTCCCTGTACGTGCACTTGTCCATCTTGTGCTCTTACAGGAACAAGCCCTGTGCACGAGGAGCCTGAGGGGGCGGGAATGGTCCCTGCCATGGGTGAACCTGCCCAGCAACCATTTGCACTGTGTCTGCTCACCTGTCAGATGGACCAGTTTAAAAACATTATGCTAAGTCCAAGGAGCCAGACACAAAAGACCACACAGTGTGTGAGCCCATCTATGAGGACAGGCATACCTGTGGTTGCTTAGGGCTTGGGGAGGGGGTGACGAGGAGAATAGCTACGGGTATGGGGTTTCCTCTGGGAGAGATGAAGATCTTTTGTAAGTGGATAGTGGTGGTGGTTGCACAGCATTGCAAATGTACTGAATGCTACTGAATGTCCATTTTAAAATGGTGAATTTTATGTTCCACGGATTTTGCCACCAAGTTTTCCCAGGGGATTCTGTGAACCAGCAAGATGGAAGCCCCGGGCTTGGAGACCTGGAGAGGCTCCCTGGGGGTCAGGACCCAGGTGATGCCCCTGCAGGGGCACTGCGCCCAGAGCTGGCCCTCCTCCAGGCCTGTGACTCCACCTCTCTCCGGCCGCTGAAACCTCCGTGGCGTGTCCCCAGGATGCGGTGAGCAGGAGGAAGGCCAGCAACGCAACGTTGAAGACACCGCCTTATCCTTCCAGGTGCAAGTCCCTCCTTCACCCAGAGCAGGACTCAGGTCATAGCTCTGGCACCAGCCCCTCTTTACAGGGGGAGGTGGCAGCAGGACTTGGCAAGGCCTGTGCCCTGGGCCGTGTCTCACCTGGGCTCTGCAGAAGAGACCCCTGCTGTGGAGGCCCGGGGTGGGGAGCTCAGGGTGCTGGTGTGTCAGTTTCCAGTTGCTCCTGAGATAGATCACCACAGATTCGTGGCATAAAACGACACACAGATTCCCCTACAGTTCTAGAGGTGGGAAGTCCAAAAATTCTCCCTGGGCTAAAATCAGGTGCCCCCGGGATGCTCCCTCCGCAGGCTCCAACGGAGACCCGCTCTCCTGCCCTTTCCAGCTTCTATAGGCTTCCCAAATGCCTTGGCTTGTAAGCCCTTTCTTTATTATCACTCCAACCTCTGCTTTTGTCTTCACTTCGCCCTCTCCCCTCTGACCTCTGACCTCTCTCCTCCATTTCTGTTTTAAGGACCACTTGGATCATCCAGGACACTCGCCCCATCTCAGGACCCTTAACTTGCTCTCATTTACCAAGTCCCATTTGCCGTGCCATTCAGCCGAGGACATCTTCAGGGGCCGTTGTTAGCTGACCACGCTGGGTTTCCCTGTCCCTTCGCTGTCGCATGTCTCTCGCAGGAGGACTTGGGTCCCTCCTGGTTAACGGCCACAGATCGAGCTGCCTTTTTCAAAGTCCACGGTTCCTGTCATCTGGAAACCTTGAGGCTTTACTCCTTTAGTGTCTGGTTTATTCCCACATTTTATTAAGCTGCCTTCAGTGGGCCAGGCCCAACAGAAAGCTGCAGGGAAGAGGGGACTGCGAGCTCAGGGACGGGTCAGACAGGCCCCCTGCCTGCTCAGAACTGTGGTGCTCCACAGCACGCTAGCGTGTCCCGGGAGCTTCACAGGAACTCGAAGCCCACCTGCCCAACCAACTTCACCTGCAGCCCTGATGGTGGGTCCGGCATTGGCAGTTGAAGAGCTCCTTGAGCATTCTGGTGTGGCCAGGGGTCAGAACGCTGTTCTCGAAGCTCAGAATCAGGCAGAGGGAAAACACATAAGTGTCAGAAATGGAATGTGATGTGTCCTTGCTTCAACAATAGCTAATAGGCATGCCTACTTCCGGGTCATGAGCGTTCTCACTGAACCCTCCCACAGCTTTGCAGGGTAGCACTGTTATCACCCCATTTCACAGGTGACCAGCGAGACCCCGGTCACAGTCAGGGAGTGACAAGGTCACCCTTCAGCCTCAGGCACTCTGGCTCCTGAGACCTGTCTCCACGCTTGGGAAACAAGCTGCGGTCACTTTCTCCTGGAACTTTCTACCTGTCTCCGACCCATCGTACTCTGAGGAGTAGGAAAGGAGGGACAGAGGGAACAACCCTTGATGACAGTTGCTCCCCTGGTGGGGTGACAGAGCAGAAGGAAGATGGCTCCTGAGTGTGGGCAGGCGCTGGGCTAGGACACCACCTGCCTCATCCTCCAGGGCACCCGTGTGCCCTCTCACTGCCTTCCTGTGCACGGGAACGCCTGCCGCCCACACAGATGGGCCCCGCAGGGCGCTTCTCTGCTGCTATGAAAGGTCACCCAGCCCTGGGATGCTGGCAGAGAGAGCATATCAAAGCCCCTCAGAATTAAGAGGTTTTCCCATTGAGTGGAATTTCACAGCCCAGTGGCCAATTTCTAAGTCATGCACATTAATGGGCAGCTAATGAGGGACCCAGGCAGGGACAGGGAGGGGAGGCAGCTGAGATTAAGGAGTACGAAGCCACAGCCGCTGCTCTCTCCCTGCTTTGGGGTCAGCTTTGGGAGAGAAGGTAGAAGGTGGGTCTGCCTGGGAAGGCCTGGGAGAGCCTGTACCAGCCTTGCTGCTGCAGACCTCCACCTGCTGCCACAGCTTCTCCCTCCCCACCATGCCCACGCCCGCCTCAGGCCCTGGTGCAGTAAGAAAGCCCTTTCCCAGGTGCTTTAACCTGGGTCTCCACCCAAGGAACCCGACCCCAGAACACCTTGGCCTTCCTGGGAGCATCGGTTCGTTCCCGGGGCTGAGCCTTCGAACAGGCACTCACCTCTCCCCGCCTCAGAGTCTTCCCTCCTCTAAGAAGCTCCTCCCAATTTCCCTCCCTCCTGGAGTCTCATGGTCCACTCCCCACTCCGCTCCTCTGAATCCCCGGGGCCGGGCATGCAGTAGGTGCTCAATCAATCAATCAATCCGTGTTTGTCAAATTACTGTCTGACTGACTGGTTGAGAGCACAGTCAGACCCCAGGACTGTGGGGTATGGTGTGCTGAATGGTGACCCTAAAAGACATGTTCGTGCCCCAGAGCCTGTGAATGTGATCTTATTTATTTATTTTTAATATATTTGTATTGATTTCAGAGAGGACGGGAGAGGGGGAGAGAGAGATGGAAATATGAATGATGAGAGAAAATCATTGATCGGCTGCCTCCTGCACGCCCCCTCCTGGGGATCGAGCCCACAACCCAGGCATGTGCCCTTAAACAGAATCTAACCCAGGACCCTTCAGTCCGAAGGCTCTATCCACTGAGACAAACCTGCTAGGGCTGAATGTGATCTTATTTAGAAAAGGGTCTTTGCAGGTGTAGGATAGGATGTGGAGATGAGATCATCCTGGACTATCTGAGGGAGCCTAAATCCAATCACCACAGTCCTTATAAGAAAAGGAAAGTGTACAGACACGGGAAGAAGGCCACTTGAAGACAGAAGCAGAGGTTTGAGTGATGTGGCCACTAGCTAAGAAGCCTGTGGAGCCCCCAGAAGCTGGCAGAGACAGGAAGATCCCTCCTCTAGAGCCTTTGGAGGGAGCGTGTCCCTGCTGACACCTAGACTTCAGACTTCTCGCCCCCAGACCAGTGAGAATAATGTGTGACAGCCGACTCAGGAGAGTAACATGTCTGGGAAAGTATGTGATGTTCCTTTTTGTCTTTTCTGGAGGCTGTGTACTCATCCCGCCATCTATTCACTCACTCACTCAGCCCTTCCTGTCCAGGGCGCTGTCAGGGTCAGGGCATGGGGTGGGAGACAACATGGCATTGCAGGCTGGGATGGCACCCACTCAGGGCTAAAACCCTGCCCTGTCACTTGCCAGTGAAGACCTTTTCTTTCATTAATTTTTTACTTTGATTTTAGAGAGGAAGGAAGAGAGAGAGAAACCTCAATCGGTTGCCTCCCATATGCACTCTGACCAGGGATCGAACCCACAATCTTTTGTTGTACAGACAATGCTCCAGCCAACCAAGCCACCCGGCCAGGGCGCCGGTGATGACCTTTTGAGCCACTGGCTTTCCCTGCCTGAGCCCGGTTCCTGCTCTGTGAGCGATGGCAGCACCCCCTTGGGATTGGGTGAGCGCTGGGTCACAGTGAGCACTGCTCCCCTGGAGGCAGAGTAAACACTGCTGGAGACAGGCCCCCCCCCCCCCCCCCCCCGCTCTCAGCCCCTCGGCCATAATCCTGCTCCCTTCTCCCTGGTGCATGCTGGGAGGCCGGCCGCACTGCAGGTCAAGCGTTTATTGACCACCTGTTGTGCGGAGCCTGTAAAGGTATGAAGAGAGTGGGCCCCAAGGAAGTGACACAGTTAGAAACTTCATGGAGAAAAAGTGTGGGGCGGATCTGGTGTCCTGCAGATAAGGGCTGATGGGCTGAGGCTCTGGGCATTGAAGATGTTTTTAACATGAGGCAGCGGTTCTCAAAGTGGGGTCCCCAGCCCAGCAGCATCAACACCATCTGGGAGCTGGTTAGCAAAGGCGATTCTCAGACCCACTGAATCAGAAACGCTAGGGATGGGCCCCCACAATCTGTGTTTTAACACACCCTCACCCAGGGTTTTGAGCCTTGGGTACCGGGGATAAACAGTCACATCTGAATTCAAGATCTGACTCTCCTAGGCCTGCATTTTCTGGAACAGGACCATTTTTTATACTCTGCCAGCTTAGTTGGCAATGTGTGGGATCAGATTGGTGGTCTCTACTCAAAGGGTGGCCCGGGGACCAGCAGCACCTGCCTCCTGGAGCTTGTGAGAAATGTGATTCTCAACTCCTCTCAAGATGGGATGAATAGGAATCTTCGTTTTAACAGGAACCCCAGGTGATTCTGTGCACGGTCAATGGAGATCTTCTCCACGGTGTACCTGCTGCCCGCCTGGGCCTCTGCCTGCCTCCGTCTACAGCTTCCTGCAGCCCCTGTGAGGCAGGCACACAGACCCCCTGTGCGGATGGGCGTGGGGAGATCATTGCTAACAGGTGACACATGCTGCGCTCCAAGCTCTTTCCTGCCCCCTCATACTGAGGGTCTCAGGCATGGAGGGAGGAGGCACTGGAGAAACTGACCCGGATCACTGCATGAGATCACGTGTGCCCCGTCCTTGATCTCTCCCAGCTGAGCTCCCTCTCCCACTCTGCAGTTGGGTAAAGCCACGCCTACAGGGAGGAGGGGAGGGAGTTTTCAGACTTCCTCAGGCCAGAAGTCTCAGAAGCTGCAAGTTCTTGGGACAGATGGCCCTGACTTCAAGTCTCTGCTCCCCTAGGTTTTGGGACATGACCCAAACACATGCTCTTTAGGGCTCCCTTAGTTCACGACTCACTCATGACCCACCCTTGCAGAGCTGGACTCTTCCTTCTTCCACCTGTCTGGGCCCAAGAAATGCAGCGGAACCACCTGGAGTGGGCCTGAGTTCCCGCCCGTCCATCCGTCCGTCCGCCCGAGTCCAAGGTGGCCAAAGACTGTCTCTCACCTTGAAGTTTGCACTTGGTGGTAAGGACTAGGGCTGTCAGAGAGGTGGGGATATGGGGGAGGGAGCCGGGGGCTGTGATGGGCTGGAAGGAGTTAGAGGTTTAGAAGAGGAAGGGGGAGGGAGGAGGGGTCCTTCGGTTTAGTTTGAGAGCAGGAGTGAGGGTAAGCTGGTAGAAAGCTAGAGGGGGAGGGGCGGAAAGCAGCGAGGAAGAGAAGTGATGGCCAGTGAGTGAGCAAGGAAAAGGGGCAGCAGAGGTGCAGGAAGAGGATGTGGTAGCTGGGACAACTGGGGAGAGACCTTTGGCAGCCAGAGAGTGATACCGGCTATGAACGGGGAAGAAAGTGCGAAAACTGTCTCCTCTCCACCCTTCTGCTGCTTCTAGCCATGGAGGGACAGACCCCGGGAAGCAGAGGCCTTTTGGAAAAGCCTGGGACCGCCAGCCCCGGTCTGTCCTCACTGAGCGCTGCCTTCATCCTCCTGAAATCTGCGCTGGGGGCCGGCCTGCTCAACTTCCCCTGGGCCTTCTACAAGGCCGGTGGGGTGGCCCCCGCCTTCCTGGTAGAGCTGGTAAGCCCCTGGGAAGTGATTGGGGGGGTCTCCCGGGCAGGGTCCAGGCGGCATCCTCAGTAGCAGGTCTGCAGAGCTGCCTGTCTTAGAGACTATGTACATCTGTGGGGTTTGATTTTCTGCCCCCTGAGCTCATGAGGGGAGAAGATAACTGTACCTGGGCACACAACAGCCTCTACCCACCCAGGCTGCTGCCAGGCACAACACTTGGATCCAATGAACCTGCCATCTCCGCTGGGAAAGCGCGGAGATCACTCGGTCTCTGAGCAATCTCCTGGGCAGTTGACCTCACTTGGCCGCTGGTCTCAGGTCCATGTTCAGATCAGGTCAGGACCAGGACTGGCTGGGACACCCCCATGCGAGCTGGGCCAGGCCCTCTGCCGTGTCAGAGGCCGGCAGCCACTTCCAGGGCCTGCCTTCCAGCTGAGCTCCCTTTCCAGGCGGTCAGGGCTGAGCGGCTGTAGCAGAGAAGCACTGATTAGCGCAGCTTTCTTTTGTTTGCAGTGATTCTCTGGCTGCCAGGAGCCCGTGTTCCGTGCTAAGCCCTTTGACAGGCAGCCCACATGCTTTTCCATGGCAGCCAGCTGATAATGGTCCTGTTCTTAATGGTCTGGTGCCGGGGTTCTTGTCCCAGCATCAAGAAGGGTTCAGGAATCTGGAGAAGGCTGTGCGTAGATGTTAAATAGGAATCCAGAGACTAATAAAGAGTCCGGAGACGAGATATAATTTAGAAAGGCATTTGGGGGTCAGAGGAGCTTAGCTAAAGGAGCTAAGTTCCAAGATCTTAAGTCTAAGGCCTTAGGTTCTCCTCGTCCCCAGGACCCCATGCTTTTTATTAACACAACTTGTCCTGAGGCGAGGCAGAGATATACACTGCAAACGGTATACAGAAACATTGTCAGAATGAGGGAATTAGCCTATCGGCTGTTCAGGTGTTTGGCCAGTAGGAGGCAATAACATGTAGATTAAGATGCCCTTTAACTGTCTGGCAGCCACAATCAGTTTCCTATTCAGGTTTGGGGAAATGCCTTCAGCCATTCCCAACAGGTGACTACATGTGTGACTCAACCCTGTTGAGTCCCCAAGTCTCATCAACCTTTTGATGAAACTCTTGAAATTATGACATGCTGGACTTGGTCTCCGGCAGTCCCGTTCTGTGTATAGGCCACAGGGTTGGATACAAGATACTTGAAATATCAAATAAGATATTTCAGATGGTGGGTAGTGTTAGGAGGGTCACATGACAGAGGGTGGGGCAACATAACAGGTGGTCGGAGGACGCTGAGGGGTGACGTTGCTCTGTGCCCCAGTGGAAATGGAAGGACTGTCCAGGTGCATGAGAGGTGCAACATAGCTGTGTTTGGATGGGTGCAACAGGAAGGCTGCCCTTTCAGCTCTTGACCGATTCTCGGTCAAGGGCAGGTACCTGGATTGCAGGTTCTATCCCCAGCCTGGTTGGGGCTGGTGCACGAAGTAACCAATCAATGTTTCTCTCTCTCTCTCTCTCACTCTCTCTCTCTCTCTCTCTCTCACTCTCCTCACCCCCTATCCTTCCCTCCCTCCCTCCCCTTCCACTCTCCCTAAAAAACAGCAATGGAAAACAATATCCTAGGGTGAGGATTAACAAAACAAAACAAAAGGCTGCCCTTTCAGACAATGAGGAGTTAATGCAGGGGGTGTGGTTGGGCACAGAGGTGTCCAGTCTCAGGGTGGCAGGCAGGGCTGGGAAGCAGAGCTGTGGCCCCCACTCCTCACACTCCTGCAGCACTCCTGGGCACCTTGCTGAAATGCAGGTGCTGACTCAGCAGGGCTGGGCAGGGCTGAGGCTGTGCATCCGGACGAGCTCCTGGTGACGTGGACGCTGCTCGTGTGGCTTGCACATTGTACAGTGTGGTCTAAAGACGTGAATGAATTGAAACCCTGGACAAGCGAAGGAATCAGACTGGTAATGGGCCCACTGCCCCTCCCCGCCTCTCCCCTCCTCTTGGGAGACTTCTGCTCTGTCCCCTTTGCAAGGGGCCAGCTTGGACTTGGGGCGCATTTAAACATTCTCACCACCAGGAGGTCAGTGGTGCGAGGTGGTAGGTCTCTCATGGCCCGTTAGCATTGGAGGATTACTAAGACTGAATGAACCTGACCCTCAGTCAGAAGTTGCAGAGGCGGAGCCTGGGCATGAGCAATAAGGGCTCTTTGCTGTCTGTCAGGGTCCCTCTCGCGAATGCCTCACTGGCAGAGGATCCCTTAGTCCCACCCCCTTCCCTTCATCCTCAAGTACCTATCTACTGATTGCCTGCTATGCGTCAGGCACCTCTCTGGGGACTAAATGGTGAGCAGAAAATGCCACAACCCCAGTGTCCACAGAGCTGAGAGGCTCTGGGCGAGAGATGTTGGAGACCCTGTAGTATATGTTGTAAGCATATGTCTAGTAGCCCAAGGACCGAAAACTGAGTGGCTTAAAACATCAGAAATGTATCCTCTCACAGTGCTGGATGCAGAAGAGTGAAAGCAGTCTGCCAGCAGGGCCCTGCTCCCTCCTTCCTGCCTCTTCCAGCTCCTGGGGGCCCCAGGCATCCCTTGGCTTGTGGGCACATCACCCCAGCCTCTGTTCCATCATCACAGAGCCTCCTTTTTATGTCTTCTGTTCTGTCTCGTCTAAGGCACTTGTCATTGGATTTCAGGGTCACCCAGGTGGTCCAGGATGACCCATCTCAAGGTCCTTAATTACTCCTGCAAAGATCCCTTTTTATTTAATTACATCTGCAGAGACTGCCCAGTAAGTCACCTGCACCGGTGGTGGAGGTGAGGCTGTGGACTTGTCTTTTGGGGACCACCATTCTGCCCACGGCAGGCAGTGTACCCAAGAAGGCAGAGTTCTATCAGAGCCTGAGATGAGGGGCTGAGTGCACCTGAGGGTGCAGTGTCAGGAGGGCTTTCTGGAGGAAATGGCCTTGGAGAGGAGGGGGAAGATTAGGCGTTTGCCAGGTGAGGGGAAGTGGTGGAACTGGCATGGGCAAAGGTTCAGGGACCGAAGGGAGCCATGTGTTCCTCCCAACTCGGAAGTTCCAAGTTCCTCTCCCACAGTCCAATTAGATGTTCCTCCTCTGCAGCTGTGTTGTGGCGTCTGGAGTCACAGAATGAATCTGCTGGTCAGGGCCGTGCCCTGTCTGAGCGTGTCCCAGCTCAGCATTCTTCCCCAGAACCCGGGGCAGGGGTGTGGAGGCCTGGAGACCAAGTTCAGTTTGGGGCAGGTAGCCACCGGTCCTGCAGAGGCTCAAAACCATTTAGCTCCATGCAGCAAGTGGGGCTCCCATGCACCGATGGGGGTGTCCAGTGGCACAGGCACTTGGGAAAGCAGTTTGGCAATTTCTTAGTTAAAAACGGGTCTAATCTACGACCCAGCAATTCTCCTGAGGGCATGCCCAGGAAGACAAAACACAGGTCCTCACAAGGACTTGTTCCGGGTGCTCAGCGCTTTATTCACAGTAGCCAGAAACTAAGAACCACCAGGTGCCTGTCAGCAGCAGGCTGGAAGAAGCAACTGTGACTGCATCCATACAGGGGGTGCCACTCGGCAAAAATAGGAGTAACCCGTGATCACCAGTGTGGCTGGATCTCACAAGCACGACACTGAGGAAGAAGCCAGATACCAAGATATGTAAAAGTAGAAAAATATTAGACCAGTGGTTTCTGGGAACAGGATTGGGGCATAAAGTGACTGGGATGGGACAGGAGGGCACGTCAGGGTGGTAGAATGTTCTGTGTCTTGACAGAGGTGCATTTGTTGTGCCTCTTCAGGGGATAACCCTTGTATACATGTAGCCCGTGCAGTTTTAGCATCATCTGCGTTTCTGATACCTCATCTGTCCATCTGGGCAGAGTAGTATGAATCCCAGACTGACCACCAGCAAGGCCTCAACAGTCCACCTACCCTGCAGCTCTAGTTTCAGGGCAGGGGAGGGGCCCCGGGCCATAGGCAGCATGACTTCTACAGGCGAGAGGCCCAGTGGAGGGAGCCGTATCCAAGTCCCCAGGGGCAGCTGGCTGGGTGGTGGCCTTTGGGAGCACCCTGGCCCACAGTCCTGCTCTGCAGGTCTCCTTGGTCTTCCTGATCAGTGGGCTGGTCATCCTGGGCTATGCCGCCTCCGTCAGTGGCCAGACCACCTACCAGGGCGTGGTTCGAGGGCTGTGCGGACCTGCCGTCGGGAAGCTGTGTGAGGCCTGCTTCATCGTCAACCTGCTCATGATCTCCGCGGCCTTCCTCAGGGTGATCGGGGACCAGCTGGAGAAGCGTAAGTACTTGCACTGGAGGTGGGTGGCCTCAGGGTTCGGTGCCCCTTATGCCCCCTGGGGCTCCTGGTTTGGAACAGGACGTGGACACCGAGCGGGACCCTGGGGGACAGCAGAAACCAAGACACCCCTGAGCTCCTAACGTCCTGGAGACGGGAGACTTGGAATTAGTAATCACCAGCACAGGGAGAGTCCTGGGGGGGGGGGGGGACAGGGACAGGCTGTGGGTGGCTGTCCAGTGGGGTCCACTGCAAAGAAGCCCTGTGGGAGGGAACCAATCACATCTTGAGTTCTGGGACGTTGGAGACTAAACCCCATGCACCTGGGCCTCTAGTTCCCCACTAACGATTTCCCTCTGAGCACGGCTTTAGTAGCATCCCCATCAATTTTGATATCTATTTTCATTTTTGTCCCATTCAAAACATGTGTTAAATTTTGCTGTGATTTCTTTGACTCACAGGGTGTTTAACGTTGTGTGGTTTGATTTCTAATTATTCGGGACTTTTTTTAGATCCCTTTTTGGGTTCTATCTTCATTGCATTGTGGTCAGACAACACACTTGGTGATTTCCGTTTTTTTGGTCTTTGAGACTGCCCTGTGGGCCCCCACCTGTTCTGTGTTGGTGGGCATTTTGCGTGGGGTGCAGTGTTCTGGAACTCTCCAACCGGTCAAGGTTCTCCGCAGCTTTGAGCAGGTCCCCATGCCCTTGCTAACGTTTTGGGTCTAGTTATTCTATTCGCCTGAGTGAGGGTGTTAAGCCTGCAATCACAGTTGAAGATTTTATGTTTCTCACTTTTAACTGTCCAGTTTCGCCTCATAGTCCTGGAAGCTCTGTCATAGGCACCCACCCACCAACTACCCTTTTATTATGAAATACCCGCTTTTGTCTCTGGTGATACTTGGTCGCTAAATCACCCTCCTCTACTGTAAATGTGGGCGCTCCAGCTGCCTTCAGATTAGTGGTTCTGCAGTGTTTCTCTTCCCGTTCATTCTCTGTGAACCAAATTGACATGGGCTTCCCAGTGCATTTCTCGTAGGTAGCATATGGTCGGATTGTGCTTTTTAAAAAAAATCATCTTGACGATCTCAGACAGACTTCTAATTGGAATGTAATTATTGATATGGTTAGATTTCGCTCCGACGTTTTGATGTTTCTTTGGTTTGCTCTCTCTGTCACTTTAACCGTGAATAAAAAGGCCCCTGGCTCTGGGGTGCTGCGATGAGAGGCTTCTATGTTTGGGGCAGCATTGAGGTTGGTAGATCTGAGCCTACGGTGGGTAAATGAGTACAAAACGCCCTGCTTGCAAGTGGCAAGTCGAGGCCACGTCAGTTTCACCTCGGGTCACCGGCCGTACTGCCATGTGAGGAGGATTCTGAAGCTGCGTGCAGGCTCAGCTGTGGAGCCCAGAGTGATCAGAGTTGATTAGATACAGGCCACCTGGTTCTGGGGGCGTTGACTGGGGAGGAGAGAGCATTGTGTGTGTGTTTCCGGTTAGGTACTTGCGGGGGGAGGGGGGGGGCGAGGGGCGGGGTCTTTCTGGGGCAAGTCCAGGCTTCTCCGCAGGAGGACTACCTAGAGCAGTGATGGCGACACATGTGTCAGAGGTGACACGCGAACTCATTTTTTGGTTGATTTTTCTTTGTTAAATGGCATTTAAATATATAAAATAAATATCAAAAATATAAGTCTTTGTTTTACTATGGTTGCAAATATCAAAAAATGTCTATATGTGACACGGCACCAGCGTTAAGTTAGGGTTTTTCAAAATGCTGATGCGCCGAGCTCAAAAGGTTCGCCATCACTGGATGAGGGGGTCCATGTGGAGAGGCCCCAAAACTGCAGGGAAGGCCCAGCTGAGCCACGGTGCCCCCACCAGGCACCTGATGTGGGGAGAGCCATCGAGAACCCTCCAGACCAGCCCTCCCACCAGCCAAATACCCTCAAGTGACCCCCGTGGGTTCCACATGGAGCAGAAGTAGCCCGCTCAGCCCTATCTCATTCTTCACATCCTGCTCATGGCAGATAATCAAGTGGACGCGCCAGGCCATGTTGGGGTAGTTCGTTGTGGAGCGGTGACAGAGAACATGGCTTTGCCCAGCACCAACAAGCCACCCTGGCCCCTGCTAGACCCACACCCCCGCTGAGCTCCCAAGCAGAAACAGAAGGATCTGGTACAACAGTGGTTCTCAACCTTCTGGCCCTTTAAATACAGTTCCTCATGTTGTGACCCAACCATAAAATTATTTTCGTTGCTACTTCATAACTGTAATGTTGCTACAGTAATCGTAATGTAAATATCTGATATGCAGGATGGTCTTAGGCGACCCCTGTGAAAGGGTCGTTCGACCGCCAAAGGGGTCGCGACCCACAGGTTGAGAACCGCTGTGTTACAAGCACATAAGGGCGCAGGTGCCTCAGGGTAGGTCCTTTGTCTCACTTGTGGCTGGCTTCCAGCACGGGGAGCAGTGCTTGGCTGGGAGGAGCCCAGTGAGCCTCTGTCGAATGAGTTTCTGCAGCCAGATCCTTCCTTCGTGGTGGCACATGATGGGGTCCCCATCACGCTTGTCCCATCCCTTTAGACTCACAGGGCTGACAGTGTCCATGGCAACCCCGGCCAGGGATGGAGATCGGGAGCCCGGGGCAGGACTCTGACTGCTGGGTGAGAGCCACAGGCTCACTGCGGCCCCCCTTCCTCCGCCTTCCCACCAGTGTGCGACTTCCTCCTGCCCGCCCTGCAGCCCTGGTACGCCGACCAGCGCTTCACCTTGACCCTGCTCTCCATGCTGGTCATCCTGCCCCTGTCCGCCCCGAGGGAGATCAGGTTCCAGAAAGTCACGAGGTACGGGGCTGCAGGCGTCCTGGCAGGGCAGCGGCTTTGACTGGGTCCCCACTGCCCTGGGTTGGTATTGGGGGTGGGTGGGAAAAGGGGGGGTCTGTCTGCCTCTGCTAGGGGAGCTGTTAGCGTTGGCCTTCCCATTTGGAGAAGGGGGAAAACATTAAAAATCACACAAGTAACATGTGTGTGTGATAGGAAATAGAAGCAAAAGAGAAAACTACCATAATGGCATAACCTGCTGCTGCTGTTTTCTTTAACTGTTACAGACTTCATATGCCCACGCGTGCGCACTCACAGGCACAGAGGCAGACATACACGTACTGTTTTTCATACTGTGGTCTGTGGCTTTACATATATTTTTGAAGAAAAAAGCCTGGCAAAAGTATTCATGCAAATTTGCCACTTGTGTTTCCCTGTTGTGTTCAGAGCAGCAATGGACGTCTTACCTTGGAAACGGAGAAACGGGGGGTAGGGGACTAGAGCCCCTAGGTGCCCCCAGCCCTCCAGTCTCTCGTCCCGCCCCACTGAGTCAGGGGTCCTCCTCCCCACAGCCGGTGTCCTGGCTTAGCTGCCACATCGCGGCTGAGTGGCCGTTGGAGAGACGGTGCCGGTGGTCACCACAGCCTCGCAGGTGCGGCCAGTTAGGAACTGGCCCAATCCGACCCTGGGCCTGAGCACAGTCCTGCCTGAAAGATCTCCCACATCCCCGCTTGCAGATGAGGGACCCAATGCACGGAGCCATGAGAACTGCCTGGCACCTTGCCCGTGTGGGCAGAGCCGGCATTCAGACCCCCTCTGTGTTTGTGGTCATGCATCGTCTGTGTGTTAGCTTCCTAGGCACCCTGGCCGCCTGCTACCTGGCCCTGGTCATCGTGGCACAGTACTACCTGAGGCCCCAGGACCTTGCTCGTGAGCCCCGTCCTGAGCTGAGGTGAGTCTGAGGGGATGGCCTTCCCTGGCTTCCTGGGGTGCTGCAGGGGATCCTGCAGGAAGGACACTTCTCCCCACTGTTTGCACAGAGCCCCGCTCCTCTCAGCGAAACGCCTGGTGTCTCTGATGCCTGAGGTCCCAGCGAAGGCCCCTGTCCCGCCCAGAATGGACACAGCTGTGGGCAGTAGGAACCAGGGACAGGCCAAGGAACACAGCTCTAAGCCCCTCCACCCTGGCTCCTGGGCTTTCGCAGCAGTGTCCCCACAGCCTGGAGCCGGTGGAACCGGCCTGCGAGATGCCGATGCCTGGGCAGAGGGAGCAGGAGTGACAGAGGCCAGTGTGACCCCACCGGCCTGAGGCCTGAGCAAGGCCAGGAGGGGGTGGGTGTCCTGTGGGGACGCGGAGCCTCACTGAGGAAGGGTTTTGCTGGGCAGCTGCTTCAGGGTGTGAGCACAGCAGGGGCTTGAAATCGGATCTTTGGGTGACAGCCAGCTCCGTAGGCATGTGACCTATGAACTTACCCAGGGCTGCGCGCAGAAGGGCCTTGCACTCGGTTTAATGCCCTGCTGCCATCATCCCAATGTTCTTAATCGTTGTCGAACGAGGGTCCGCCATGTTCATTTTGCACTGGGCCCCGCAGATTATGTGGCCCCTCCTGGCCGACAGATTGGAAGTGGAGCAGGAGAGAGCGGAGTCCAGGGTGGCTCTGAGCTCTGGCTGAGCACCGGGAAGGTGGCAGTGCTGTTTCCTAGGACGGAGGAGGCGAGAGGAGCAGGTGGCTGGGGGAGAGGGAGAGGGTGTGAGGTTGGAGTTGGCTTTGAATGCCTAAATGAAGGAACAGGTAGCTTGTCAGACCTGCGTCTGGATTCAGGGAGAGAGAAGCTGGGCTGGAGGGAGGAATGTGGCTGGTGTCAGCCCAGAGATGGCATTTTAGGCCCTGGACTGGGCAGGGTGGTACACTCAGAACCCACAGTGCTCTGTCCGGCACTGAGAGGTCGGGGGAGGAGGAGGAGCTGTGGAGGGGTGGGAGTCGGATGTGTTAGCTTTCTGGAGCTGCTGTGACAAATGACCACAAACCTGGTGGCTTTACACAAAAACAGCTTATCCTCTCTCAGTTCTGGAAGCCAGGAGTCCAAAATCAAGGCGGGGCAGGCCAGGCTTCCTCTGGAGGCTCCAGGGGAGGGCCCTGCCCACCTCGTCCAGCTCCCGGGGCTGCCAGTGGTCCCTGGCGGGAAGGTGGATGCCTCGCTCCAGTCTCTGCCTCCGTTGTCACGCGGCCTCTCCCTGGGTGTCTGTTCCCTTCCTAGAAGGACACCCGTCATTGCACCAGCTCCCAACCTACTCCTGTGTGACCCCATCTTAATTTAACTAATTGCCTCTACAGAGACCTCTTTCCAAATGAGGCATTACTCTGAGGTTCCCAGTGGATGTAAATTTGGGGGGACACTATTCAGCCAGGATAGAGGATAATAGTAGGTTGGTCGCAGATGTTGGTGAACAAAATTTCAGGAAGTTGGCGTGATCATTGCCAAATGTTGCTCCTGGTTACAATGGGCTGAGCCCTGGGCATGGATTTGGAGGCTGCTGGTGGTGTTACTTGGTCAGGGCAGGAGAGGCAGTGAAGGCCCAGGTGGATTGGGTTCAGGAGAGAAGGAAGGAGGCAGGAAAGAGCTCTTCTGAGGAGGGGAGCAGAGGAATGCCCAGCCCTATTTATGCTGACGGACATCTCTTAGCGAAGGAAGAACCAATGAGGAGAGGGCAGGCTCACTGCTAATCTGCAGCCTCGAGTCAGGGGGAGGGGAGGTCCTGTGCTCTGGGGTCTCTTTCCCGGGGCCAGGGGCCTGCACATGTGGGCCCAGGGGATGCAGGCGGGCAGATGGGGCCGTGCCTACATGGGCACTCTGGTGGTTACAGGAAGCCTGGCACCAGGGACAGGGCAGTTGAGGAAAGTGTGGGAAGCCCAGCCCGGTGGGGCGGCGCCATGAGCGGCTTTTAGAGTTAAGTCAGCGTGTGCAGCACGAGCAGGAGTCGGCACTGCGCACGTGTCCCGTGGCCGCTGTGACAACTACCCCCAACCGGGGGCGTACACAGCACAGATTTACTCTCTCTCATCTCTGGAGGCCAGAAGTCCAAAATGGGCCGCGCGGGGCTACAGTCAAGGTGTTGGCAGGGCTGCATTCCTCTTGGAGGCTCTGGGCGAGAATCTGTTTCCTGGCCTTTCCCAGCTTCTGGGGGACACTCGCTCTCCGTGGCTCACGGTCCTGCCTCCGTCTGTAAAGCCAGCAGCATTCCTTCTCTGACCCTATCTCCGTAGTCACAGCCCCCTCCGCCCACCCCCAGGGAAGGTTCTCATCTCAGGGATTCATGCGGCACATTGGGCCTAGATAACCAGGGTCACCTCCCACCTGAGTCCTTACCCCGATGCACACCTGTCAGCTCACTTATTCCCGGGTTGCTGGGATTCAGACATGGGCCTCTTTGGGGGCCATTATTCTGGCACAACCAGGAAACCCTGATTCTGTAGCAGGTGTTATTTACTCCCCACTTCACTATATGTCCCTAAAGGTGCTGGATGCTGGCACCTAGAGCTGCTTGCCAAAGGAAGCTTGAGGGCCACTGTCCTGAAAATTCCCATGCACACCTCTGTCCTTTATGGAGCTTGGGCAGAGGTCAAACCATCCCTGCACTGCTGGGGTCTGTTTGAATGGAGGTCAAACCATCCCTGCACTGCTGGGGTCTGTTTGAATGGAGGTCAAACCATCCCTGCACTGCTGGGGTCTGTTTGAATGGAGGCTGCCTGAGCTCCCCAGCCCTAACCTCACAGGAACAGGCAGCCTCAGAGGGAGGCTGGGAGTTCCTGCTCGTCATGCCCTTTCCAAGCTCTGCCAGCCCACAGAATGTCAAGTTACCAAAATGTCAGCTCAAATGTAATTAGAGAGTGCAACACAGAGCATGCCTCCCTTCCCATCTCCCAAACCCGGGAGTGGACGCAACAATTAAAAATACATTTTACAGCCGAGCTCAGTGACACCTTTCTGGTCTTTAAAACTCATCTTCAAGTTGAGCGTGGCTGTGAAGTTAGCCTTTGTAATGAACACCTGTTCTTGTCTGTTTGCAGCCCTTCCTCCTCGACCTCTGTGTTTAGTGTCTTCCCCACCATCTGCTTCGGATTTCAGGTAAGCTCAGCTCTGTGTTGGCGAGCGTGGCATTGGCGGGCTGTGGCGACTCCCTGCTCCCGTGGGAGACTGTGGCCTCCCTGGCAGGAGAGAGGGGTGAAGGCTTGTTCCAGGATGTGATGGGCTGTCTTCCGGAGACGGCGCGTGTGTTGGAATCTGGGTTCAGTGAGGTGTGACTTGCTGTAGAACTGGGGAACCCGGCCCCCACTGGCAGCCAGCAGCAGCAGCAGCAGCAGCAGCAGCAGAGTGGGAATTCGGCACCTGTCCCTCGGTCTGTAAAACCCTCGCTGGACAGTTGCCGTGCCAGGACACCCAGAGTTGTCCATGTCCTCAGCAGATCTCTGTCCCAGGGGCCTCAGAGAGGAAGCATCCTGCCTCTGGGGGGGGGGGGGGGTCTGGAAGGTGTGCAGGGGCTGCGTGGTGGGGGTACGGGGCAGAGTGTCTGACAGTCATGGACTGAGGGTGGGCTCTGTGCAGTCCAGCTGAGGGGCTTCTGACAGCCCTGGGCAGGGCACAGTCAGACGCCCTTTTTCAGGCACTGATGTCTGAAAGGATCTTGAAGAATGTGTGGGGGGCGCCAGGTGAAGGGGAGGGCGGTCCAGCTAGAAGGGACGGCACAGGTGAGGGGGGGAGGGGAGAGGAGGTAGAGGAAAGGGGGGGAGCATGCCTGGTGGGGCTGCAGGGCTGTAAAGGGCTCTGCTAGGTGGGGTCCCCGGGGTGCCGGAGGGTATGGCGGAGAGCATGGGCTCTGCTCCCCGCCTTCCGGGTTTTCCAGGCTCCTAGCAGGTGGCAGCTGACTCCATTCTTCCATTGTTTATTTGAGGAAAGATGTGCCTCCCTCCTAAAAACCTACCCAGCACACCAATAGCAGAACCACCCCAGAGCAAAGTCGAGTTGGTGGGGTGGGGGTGGGGGGGGTGTGGTTCAGGAGCGACAGTATCTCAGCTTCCTGCCCTGAGTTTTTTCTTCCCTTAGCCGCCAACTGGCGCCTGTTTCTGTTCTTCATCTTGTATTTTCTTTGAGAAACAGTTTGGGAAAAAATCTTGAAACATTTCCATTTCTCTTGCTTATAAATGAGTTGATGGTATCACTTCTGGGGCTTAGCAAGCCATTTATAAGAAATTCTCACATTTTTCCTTGCACACCCAATATTTTGAAAGATCTAGAGCAGCGATTTTGCTGTCAGCTGTTCGTCTGGATGTGGTTTAGCGCCCCTCTCCAGCGTCTGAGCACCATATGGCGCGGCAGGCTCCACTGGGGGCTGCTTTTCAGATGCTTCCCGGGGTGGCCCCCTCACCTTTGCCTCAGCTCCCTCATTCCATTCTCCTAGCAACCGAGGCCTGGCTGAGGTTTCCAGGGACACGGATGCAGGATGGAGATTTGGGAAAAGATGTGAATTGCCGGGTGGGGGAGGGGCTGAGGCCGGAGGCCAGAGGCAGGGCTGTGGGGGTCTGGCTGGGAGAGTCTGTGTGGAGGAGGGCAGGAAACAGGGAGGGAGGGGGCAAGGCTGGAGGGCCGTGCGAGGAGGGGAGGTCTCCTTGTCGTCAGGAGCTCTGACCTGGTTCAAACACTACCCCCCCCCCCCCACATGCAGCAGCCCCACCACCAGCTGCGCGGAGCTGGGAGGAGGGGCCTGCGGAGCAGAGTGGCTGCGGGCTCTGCTGCTGCCATCCCGGCCGCACCTGGGACTTCTCTGTTGTTGTTTTTTAAACAACAGCTTTATTGAGATAGAACTCACATAGCATGCATGTCACCCACCTGAAGTGTACGATCCAGGGGTGTGGTATGTTCACAGAGCTGTGCGACCATCACCACAGTCGATTTTCGACCATTTCATCTCCCCCAGAACCCTGAACCTGTTACCAGTCACCCCACCCCCTCAGCCCTCCCTCAGCCCCTGCAACCAGGAGTCTCCTTGCTGTGCCTGCCTGCTCTGGACGGTTCACATAAATGGAATCCCACGATGCTGGTCCTTTGTGACAGCTCTCACAGCATCGTGCCCTTGAGCTCATCCACCTGGTGGGTGTGTCAGTGCTCTGTTCCTTTTTATGGCTGAGTCATATTCCCCCGTTTGCTTATCCATTCCTCAGCCATGCACACCAGGCAGTTTCCAGTCCTTAGCCAGCGTGGGCGCCTCTGCCTGCATCGCGGCTCAGCGAGTAGCGAGCCTGCACAGCCAGCCCCTCCCACACTTGTTCCAGCAGGGCACCCCCCCCCCCAAATCCCGGGGAACCTGTTGTACCTTCCCTATGAAACCAAACGTGACCCAGGAATCTTAGAACAAACAGAGGAAGAAGGGCAGGGCTCCTCCAGACACCTCCAAGCATTTCCCCCATTTCTGAGTTTGGGAGACAGGAGGGGGGGAGCATTGATCCACGGAGTTCCCTGCCCCTCGGTTGAGGGTCCCCAGGGATTGAGGGCTCCTGTGAGGTCAGAGAAGTCCCGGGAAAGAAAGCCAAAGTGGCACTGGTGCCCGAGGCTAGTCTGTCCTTGAAGGTACATGTGAGCTCCCTGGGGACCATGTTGGGCTAGTTTCCGTGGTACCCAGACTTGCACTGAGTCAGACTGATAAGACCTGAGTCCCGGAGAGCGTGGGCTGGGTAGGGGCAGCCTCCCTGTTGCGGGTGGGTTACTTAAAGGGATGGGTAAACGAGTAACCCCTGGAGCATTCCCCAGCGGTGGGCCAGGCTCCCCGCTTGGCTGGAGCAAGACAGACGTGGTCCTTGATGTCAGGGAGCTGATGGCAGATGCTGAACAAGCAAACCCAAACTTGCTCGCGTGGGGTGGGGGGGTCGGGGGGAACACATGAGAAAGGAACTTGGCCAGGGTAGGGGGGAGGGTCATGTGGGAACACATGAGAGAGGAACTTGGCTGGGGGGGGGGGGGGCGTTTTGAGAACACATGAGTGAGGAACTTGGGTGGGGGATGGGTTTGGGAACACATGAGTGAGGAACTTGGGTGGGGGGTGGGTTTGGGAACACATGAGTGAGGAACTTGGGTGGGGGGTGGGTTTGGGAACACATGAGTGAGGAAATGGGTGGGGGGTGGGTTTGGGAACACATGAGAGAGGAACTTGGTGGGCGGGGGGGGGGGGGGGGGGTGGCGGGGGACATAGGAGTGAGGAACTTGGCCTGGCTGGGAGGCTTTCCTAAGGCATGAGAAGGAGCTGCCAGGCCAGGAGAGAATTCCAGGGAGAGGAAACGGCTTGAGAAAAGGCCCTGTGGCTGCGCAGAAGGACAGGTGGGCCTTGCTCAGTGAGGGAGAGGAGTGGGCCCGGGCCTGGAGAGAGGGCAGGAGTAGATCAGCACGTTTGGTTTTGACCAGAAGTGAGCAAGCATGTGACAGTGGGAACCCTGACCCAGGAGCCTGGGAAGGTCCCAAACCCACAGGGCACATCCAGATACAGCGGCGCCTCTCAGCCCTGCCTGCGCGTCAGGGCCTCCTGGCTGCCTGTAAGGCACCACTGCCCAGGACTGCCCCAGGGAAACAGCGTCCCCGGCACAGGTGGGCACTTGCATGGGCTAGATGTACTTTAAATTTATGACAATCCTATATAATAAAAGGCTAATATGCAAATTGACCAAACGGCTGAACCACCGGTCGCTATGATGCACACTGGCCACCAGGGGGCAGACACTCAATGCAGGAGCTGCCCCCTGGTAATCAGTGTGGGAGCACTGCTCAGCCAGAAGCCAGGTTCACAGCTGGCCAGTGCAGCGGTGGTGGTGAGAGTCTCTCCTGCCTCCGCGGCAGTGCTAAGGATATCTGACTGATGGCTTAGGCCCACTCCCTACATCAGTTGGACATCCCCTGAGGGCTCCTGGACTGTGAGAGGGAGCAGGCCAGGCTGAGGCCCCCCCCCCCCGCACCCCCCTACCCCCCACGTGCACGAGTTTCATAATATGAAATATATGAATCATAAGTATGTGTGCTCCCATGCAGCCACCACCCAGTCAGGACAGAGAACACTGTCAGCTCCTATGGAAGACTCCCTCGTGACATTTTCCACCAAGTGACATCCACCCCACCCACACACTGTTCTGCCTGTGTCACCATAAGTGGTGGTTCTCAATGGGGGTGACTGTGCCCCCCTCCCCCAGTGGAAATTTGGCATTGTCTGGAGACATTTTTGGTTGTAACACTGGGGGCAGGTGTTCCTGGCATCTAGTGGGTCGAGGTCAGGGATGTTGCTCAATATCCTATGATGCCCTCGATGGCCCCTGTTTGGGCTGGTTTGGCTTGTATTTTGAACTTCATGTACAGGAAAATGTTCTTTCATGTCTGGCTTCCTTTGCAGAAACATTAAAGCTGTGAGGTTCTTTCTTGTTGAGGTGCATAGTGTGTACATCCTTTTTCATTGCCATGTAATATTCCACCAAATGACTATCTAGTGGTTTACTTAAGCCTTTTACTGCTGGTGGGCGTTCAGTGGTTTTCTGTATTTTGGACACTTTTGAGATTGTTCTGGGTGAGTCTAATGCCCAGCCACCGACTGCGCCCACCTGTCTTCTAGTGTCACGAAGCTGCTGTCTCCATCTACTGCAGCATGCGCAACCAGAGCCTGTCCCACTGGGCCCTGGTCTCCGTGCTGTCCTTGCTGGCCTGCTGCCTTGTCTACTCGCTGACAGGTAAGGCCCTGCCTGGGGCACCTGGGTAGGGATTGGCAGGAGAAATGGCAATCATGATGAGTATGTATAGAGAGCTTACAGTGTGCAAAGCACAGCGCTATGCAGTTCGGATGCCTTCTCTCATTTAATCCTTAACTCCCCCTAGGAAAGGCCCCATTTCATAGATGAGCAAACGGAGGCTCAGAAGGTCCAGGGCCTGCAGGGTCATGGGTTGGCCAAGGTCTCCAAACTCACCTGGCAAAGCTGTGACCCTAACCCTGGCCCAGCTGTCTCACAGCCCCTCCCTGCTCTGTGCTCCCGCTTGCTGCTGCCTGATGGGACAGTGATAACAATGGTCATCATCGCATTACATCTGGGTAGCCGTTTGCAAAATGTTCTCATGGATTCGATGGATGCGGGCGCTCACAAACCTGTGCTGTACGCAGAGGGTCTTCAAAGGTGACGGCATTGGCTCAGAGAGGGGCTGTGATCTGCCCAGGTCACTGCATGCGCACGGCACAGCCCAGGTCCAGGCTCAGGCTGACTTTGGGGCGCCTTCCTCCAGCCCCGAGGCTGGCCCTTTCGTCTGCCTGTGGGGGCCTCTGGCTGGGGAAGCCCTGGGGCTACAGAGAATGTGCCTGGTGCTTTGGACACCATGGTTTCAAAAAACTTTCTGGGCAACCTCTCCCCAAGCAGGGGGAGGGGTCCCTGTCAGGCTGTGGCCCCTGCATAGGAGGGCCATGACCTGGTCACTGAGAGTCACATCCAGGTGGCTCAGGTCGAGGGCCAGTAGGATCATGAGACTAAAGTGAGCCATATCTCTTGGCCAGAGATGGGTGTCTCAGGGCAGGCAGGTAACTAGGCTGTGAGAGGCAGCATTGGGTTGCAGGCAAGGGGCCTGGTGCGCTGTACCCAGTTCTGTGCTGTCTGTGTGATTCTGGCAGTTGTTGACACCTTGGGTCTTGGTCTTCCCCATCAGGAAAATGGGTGTGCTGCCAATGGCTTTCTGTGGGTGCTGTCGGAGTGGGATGATGGGCATGAAAGGCACTGATATCGTCTGCAGAGCGCTGTGTGCCCCTGCAGTGCCCACTCCATGAACAGGCCCTGGTGGGCTATTTGGAAGAAGGGTTCCGATAGCTTTGCCCAGTGGGAGTTTTGAGTCAGAGGAACAGAGTCTCCCGTAGGCTGAGGACAGGAACACCTTGGGAAATGGCAGAACAGAGAACTCTTCCAGAACCTTCTGTCGGCTCCTAGGAAAAGCCTTACAGGTGGGTGTGTCAGACAGAGTTGGGAGGGGCGCAGCATTTTCTCATCAGCTCCCTGCCCCACCTCCCTCCCTCCCAGGCGTTTATGGCTTCCTGACCTTCGGGACCGAAGTCTCTGCCGACATCCTGATGTCCTACCCGGGTGACGACGAGGTCATCATCGTGGCCCGAGTCCTCTTCGCCATCTCCATTGTGACCGTCTACCCCATTGTGCTCTTCCTGGGGAGGTGAGCTGCCTCGGGGTGGGGTGTGCTCAGTGCAGGGCACTGATACTGATCATGGTTGAGCCGTGCCAGGCACTGCTAGCCCGTGTGTGGTGGGGCGGCCGTCATCTCTGCTTCATAGAGGAGTAAGCAGGTCAGGTGATGAGGTCACTGGCCCAGCATCAACAGGGAGCAGCGTCAGCACTGGAGCCTGGTCTCCAGCCGGCCCTTGACCACCCACTGCGTGGCCCCTCGCTGCTGGCGCGGTGCCTGGGGAATAACAGCCCCTGGTGGAGCCGGAGCCCTGCCAGGTGTGCAGGGCAGGGGGCGGGGCCTCTAGGGCGCCCGAAGGCAGGCAGGTGAGAGGGCTGGAGCCCGGAGCCGTGCGTGCCTGTGCTGGCGTGGCCTCCAGGTCGGTGATGCAGGATTTCTGGAGGAGAAGCTGTTGCCAGGAGTGTGGGCCCAGGGCCCTGGCCAACCCCTCGGGGCTGCTGACCGTCCTGTGGGTCACCGTGACGCTCGCCATGGCCCTGTTCCTGCCGGACCTCAGCGAGATCATCGGCATCATCGGTGGCATCAGTTCCTTCTTCATCTTCATCTTCCCAGGTGAGGTGCCGCTTCCCCCTGCCCCATACCCCCTGCTCCTCTCAGCAGGGAGTCCCTGTGTTGCGGGTCAGGGGTCGAGGCGGGAGTCCTGTGTAGACAGGATGGTTCCCAGCCCTGTTTCCAGGCCAGGCATGGGCTGGCGGCTTTATAGACCCTCCCTCAATAAATCGCTCTGTGCCCTTGACACTCCTGACCTCCTGACGGGGGCTTGTTACTCCCACTGCAGATGGGGACCGAGGCCTGGGGCCTCCCGGTGGCATGGCGAGCGTGTAGCAGGCCCAAGTCCACCTCCCACGGCTGCCGCTCGCTGCAGGACTTTTATTTCTTAAAAATGTTTTCAATTACACGACATTCATAAGGCTCAAAGGCACCCTTGCAATCTTTGTCCCACCTTATCCCCCCGACCTGGAAGGCACCATTTCCGACAATTGCTTAGGAAACCTTCCCAATGTTAGTGAAAGTCCTGAGGGTGAACCTGGAGGCCAAGGCCTCCGGGCCACGCTTGCATCACCTTAAACCCCTTCTGCCCACAAGGAGGCGCCCTGGAGGTGCTGCGGCCTCAGGGCGGAAAACCCAGCCTGCGCTGCCCCGGCTCTGGGAAGCGCTTTCAGATGACAGTGCTGTGGTCAGCGCGCCCCCTTGGCCTCCTGGTCCAGCTGCTGCCGCAGTCATGCTCATTTGGGGTCTGAAAGATACATGCGTTGGCCTCGGTGCCCATGACCTAGTGGTGCCTCTAGCTCCAGCTATTTCTCGTGCTGGGAAGGACTGGCGGGGACAGGTTTGGGATGGGGACATGCCATGGAGCTTTAGGCAGAGCTGCCTGGCTTCAAATCCCAGCAGAATTATTAAAAAAAAAAAAAAGAAAAAGAAAAGAAAGAAAAGAAAAGAAAAGAAAAGAAAAAGAAAAAGGAGAGAAAGGAAGGAAAAGCTGCCAGTTGCTGAACTCAGCCCAGGTGTCGACCTGCGTGTGGCCCTGAGCATCTCACAGAGACCCGGACACGCAGCTGTGCGGCAGTGTCATCTGGGAGACAGAGGCTCAGGAGCCCAGGGTTCGGGGAGATGTTGAGCTGGGACGCACAGCAGGCCTCAGCCACTGCACTGTGCCCCTCGCCCCGAGCAGGGTGAGCCGGGGGCCTCGAGCAACCGTTTAGCTGGCCTCTCAGGTCCCTGCTGGGTGTTGGCTGAGCTCTGAGAGCTCAGGGCTGCTTTAGGTTCCATAATGAAGAGCCGGGGACCCCGTCTCCTTTGCAGGTCTGTGCCTCATCTGTGCCATCGGCACCGAGCCCATAGGACCACGAGCCAAGTAAGTGTCTCCCCGTGAGGTGCAACAGGGGCATTGGAAGGGGCCTGAGTGAGGAGCATGCGAGTGCTGCAGGGAGACCCATCGTCTTGCAGATGAGAAAACTGTTAGCCATGGGGGTATCAGGCCGTGTGCACACAGGCAGAGGGAGTCTGAGCCAGGACTCGAACCCAGGCCAGCAGCACATGGCCTATTATCTTTCCCTTCGGCTCTGAGGGTTGTGGTGTGTGGCTGGAGCTTCATGTGGACTCGGGGTCTTTCTGACAGAGACCCTAGGTCACATTCACAGGTTCCAGGTAGATGTGAATTTGGGGACCACCATTCAGCCCAGTGCAGATGCTCACAAGTCAGAGCAGCCATGGCCTTGGGTCCCACCTGCAGGCCGGGCTCTGTCTCCCCCTCCCCAAGCTTGACTCCCAAAGCCTCAGCTCGGCTTATCTCCTTCTGGGTGGAGAGGGGTTTTTCTGGATGTGCCTACCCCTCCCTGGGCTTAGGGCTGGCCGATGGTCTGTGGCCCCTGCACAGCCCTTCCCTGTAGCGCCCTTTGAAGTCCTGCTGCTTTTGTTTTGTGCCTCGGTCCCAGCTCACAATAGTTTAGTGATGGGCTTTCACCATGTTTTTAATTCTGGAACTGCTTTAGGGCCTTCCGACCCATCAGAGCTGCTCTGAGAGCGCTGCCCCCCCCCCCCCCCCGCCCCCGCCGCCCCCGTCACCTCGCTCTCCCACTCTGATGGGTGGATGTTTATGGCACCAAATGGCCTTCTGAGATGCTGCTTGACTGGAGATGGTCTTTCCATGACAACGGCTCCTCATGGCCTTTGTTAATGGGGCCGGAAATATCTCTGGCGGCCCTGCCATTGTGTGGAGATCTTATCATCACTGTTCTCATCTCACTGTTGCGCCATCTCTTTTGGTTACATTATGAAGCTCGAGATGTGGCCTTGGTGGCGGCCGGTTCTAGCCACCTCTGCCTCCTGCATGCTCATCCCCTCGCCCCTGTTCCGATCCTGTGTGACAGGGCTTTCTTCGTCTCCCTTATTTTGGGGGGCTTCGCCTCTCCCACCCCAAAAGGAACAGGGGTGGACAGGGAGTTTGAGACTAGTGTCTCCCTCCTCCCATTCCTTGGGCTTTGATAACAAGTTGAACAGGATTGAGGTTATGAGATGGCAGGTGGCGGTTTTTTAATTGCCTCGGGTTCTTTCTTTCCTCTTGTTTCAGAAACCCATTCCTACAGGTGGTGGTGGTGGGGGGGGGGGGTTCCCCTGACTGTTTTCCCAAATCGATGACTCTACTGGGCTTCAAATAATGTTTCTCTGTGTGTGTGGCTTGTCTGCGCCAAACTCCCGAGACGTGCGTGCTGACGTGGCTTTGTTGACTTGGCAGGTGCTGCTTGGAGGTCTGGGGAGTAGTGTCCGTGCTCATCGGCACCTTCATCTTTGGGCAAAGCACGGTGGCAGCCCTCTCGGAGCTCCTATGAGGGGCGGCCACCATGGCAGGCGGGGGGCTTCCCTGGGCCACCCTGGTCCCCGCATGAGACCGATGTAACCCCATCATAAAGATGCTGGAGAAACTGGTACCTCTGCCTTCTCAGGTGCTCATTGGGGCTTCTGCTTGTCCGAGGGTCTCTGGTGCGATGGTGAGGGGGGGGCTTGTCTCCGGGGGCTGCCCTAACAAGTGACCACAGGCTGGTGGCTTGAATCAGCAGGCATTTATTCTCTCCTAGTCCAGAGGTCAAGGTGTGGGCAGGGCCAAGCTCCCTCTGAAGGCTCCAGGGGGGCATCCTTCCTATTCCAGCTCCGGGGGTTGCCGGCAGTCCTTGGCTTGTAGACGCATCTCTCTCTGCTTTCCTCTCTGCATGGCCTTCTTCCCTCTGTGTCTGTGTCTAAATTTCCCTCCTCTTATAAGGATGCTGTCATGGGATTAGGGCCACCCTAATTCATCTGAAGTTACTTAATTATGGTCTGCAAAGATTCTGTTTCCAAATAAGGTCACATTCACAGGTTCCAGGGATAGGACTTAATATTTCTGGGGTACACAATTCAATTCAGGTGGCTGAGGCCCAGACAGCCCTGCTTTGGGGCACCAGGATCAAAGACATGGGGTGAGGGTAGCACACAGAGAGCCCCAAAAGGGATTTCCAGTGGCATCCACTGGACGTGGAGGTGGACTCAGGCTGATCCTCGGCCAGGGCACAGGGAATGTGGGAGATGCCCAAGGCGGTGAATGCCCAGAACTGGCCACACAACCTTGCACCTGGTCCACGCTCCAGTGGGGTATCCTGAGGAGAGCCCCCTTTCCTCCACTGGCTGGACTGAAGGGCCTACAGGCCAAGCGGACTGTTTGCTCCATAGTTCCCTTCCGACCCCAGGCCAACTCTGCAGGGAGGAGTCACACCTGGGGCTGAAGATGGGGCCCCAGGGCCTGCCCTGGGCCAGGGACGGGGAAGAGATGGGGGGGGGTTCCAGTGGCTCCCCCAGGCGCTGACCCTGCACAGGCCCAGCATGTTGCTGGGCTCAGGCCACTCCTCGCCCTCGGACGTCTGACAGAAGCCGGCAGTGCGGGGCTGACGGCCCAGGACACCACCGCAGGGTAGGTTCTCTGTGTCGTGCAATGTGCATGTGACCATGAGAGGGTGGTGGTGACAGAACCGTTTTTTTGTGTTTTTCCAGCTTGTCCACCTGCATTAATTTTTTTGAGATATAATTCACATACCAAAATATTCACCCTTTGAAGTGTAGAATTCAGTGGGTGTTAATTGATACACAGAGTCGTGTAGCCATCACTGATGTCTAATTCCAACCCATCACCCCTAAGAAACCCTGCACCATCTGCAGCCACTCTCCCCCCCACCGCCCCTCCCAGCCCCCCAAGTCCCTGGTAACCACAAATCTGCTCTCTGTCCCCACGGATTTCTGTCTGGCCACCTCATGCAATGGACTTGTGCCCTATGTGGCCTTTGTGTTTGGCTTCTTTGACTTAGCATAACGTTTTCGAACCTGTCCATTTCACAGGTGAGGCAACTGAGGCTTGGAACAGTCAAGGCTGCCTGTCCTGAAGGTACAGAGTTAGAGTCGGGACCAGTTTGGGGTTAAATTCCCTCATCCGTTTCCTTTCCACTTCACACTCCTCCTCGAGGGGCCAAGGGGGTGGGACTGCTGTGCCTGACCCCATCGGCAGGGGTGGACCCTCTGTCCTCCTCCATTCTGGCTGCTGGTGGAGACTCTGACGCAGGGAGGGGGACACAGGACCCTGTGCCCACCCCCCTCGCCCCGCCACAGCCTGTGTTCATTGGCCACAGTGTCCTCCTGGACAAGGACATGTGTCAGGGCCAGATTGCTTAAAGGAGCAGTTCTTCTCCCAGTGCTGGCAGTGAGAATAGAGAGTCGCTTACTGGTTGTACCCTGTGTGCTTCCTAAAAGTGCCTCGGTGCTGGCCACATGGCTGGGGCTGTGCTGGGGCCACTCACAGAGTCACAGAGAACAAAGCAGGATGGGGTAAGGGCTGTGCCAGTGTATGAACTGGCTGTGGAGTTAGACTAATACATTTTAAACATTTGTTATCTCAAGATTTGGGAGTTTACAAACCTAAGAATCAGTTTCTCCACCAGCAAAATGGAACAGGCTTATTGTATATGATGCACTGTGGGCTTACTGTGAGGATTAACCCTTTCGGTCCAATTTTATTTTTGGAATTCAAACAGTCTGGTCTAAATTAATTGACGGGATTGAATATTGAACCGGTTTGCGGTGTCAACCTCAGCCTTGACATTGGACCTGCTCCTAGCGCCTGGTCTGTCAAATCAGCCTCCACGTTGGACCGAAAAGGATTAAAGGTGATTCTGTATCTACAGCAGCTAACAGGGAAGCCAAACAATAGTTTTATTTCCAGAAAAACCTACGTTGATATTGGCAAATAAACACTGAGCTTCCTGGCAGCCAAGGGAAAAGGGGAAACATGACACTAAGTTCACCCAGAAGCAGGAAAGCACATCAGGAAGGAAGTGGCCTGACATTAAATGCTACAAAGAGATGAGGTGATGCTGTTTAAGGGGCGACAAACATCACCACTGGGGACAATCGTTTCTCCTTCTGTGACAGGTGCAGATGTGACCCTCAGAGGATTGAGCCTCAAATCAACCATCATAATGCAAAGAAACGCACGCTGGGATGTCACCTCTGATGTCGGACCCAGGAAAGGAAGGTACGTGCTCTCCCGTGGACTGTCCTGCTCCAATACGAAGTGGTGCCCTCAAGTTTCCAACAGCCGCCAGGTGAAGTAAGGGCTGAAGGGGCATCCTTGGGCTTCACGCATGGGCTCCGAGCCTAAGAGCTGAGCTGCCTGCCTGCCCGCCCCTTTCCAGGCCTGTCCCCCTTCTTAGCTGGGCATCCTCCCGCAGTCCCCGGTGAACAGCCCCCCTTCCCTTCTTCCTTCCGGAACCTCGGTTGAGGCCCTCTTCATTCTCCTCTGACACCTGCCCGGGATGGCCATGAGGGGAGCTGGGATTTTCCTGCAAAGCCCATGGCACAGAGCCTGGCCTGTCACAAGTTCCTGGTCAGTGGTCACAGCTGTGCTCGAGTGGAGAGACCTCCGTGTCTCAAAACGAATGTGAACGTGGCCGAGGGGCGTTTTGTAGTCTAGGTGACTAGTTCTCTTGGAACAGCATGGGCTGCAGGGGCTCTGAGGCTCCTGGGAAGCAACCTCCCCCTGGCCCAGGTGCCCCAGGTAACTGCACAGGGAGGCAGCCCGGGGCGCCGCTGCCCCCGAAAGCCCGGACTGCCCACCTCCCACTCAGGATTGCCCCGTGCCCCCCGAGGAAGGTCAGGGGTTTGACCTGGACATGGGAAGGGTGCGGAGCGGCCACTGGATGCAGGTGGTAAACTTCTCTGTTTGGGCAGGTAAGTTGATTGGGATGTTTTCTGTTGTGATGAGATTCGTGTAACACAGAATTAACCGCTTTAGTGTACCATGCAGTGGCATTTAGTACATTCACAAGGTTGTGTAACCACCACCTGTGTCCAGTTCCAAACATTTGCACCATCCCAAAGCCACGTGCCCATTAGCAGTCACGCCTGCTTCCTCTTCCCCCAGCCCCTGCAACTGAGCGTCTGCTTCTATCGGTTTAAGTCTTCTAGACATTTTGTATGAACAGGGTCATACATCTGTGGTCATTGTGTCCGGTTCCTTTCGCTTAGAATGTTCCCAAGGCTCATCTGTGTTGCAGCGTGTCAGAGCTTCCTTCCTCTTCGTGGCTGAGTAACATTCCATTGTGCGGATCGAGCACGTTGTTTCTCCTTCTGCAGTTGTAGGCATGCAGGTTGTTTCCACCTTTTGGCTGTTGGGAGCAGTGCTGCCAGGAACATTCGTGCACATTTGCTTTAATGTGTCTTTTCAATTCCCTTGGGTACCGTCCATACAGACATACGCAGGAGTGGACCTGCTGGGTCATATGGTAGTTGTCTTCGTTTGAGGAGCTGATTGGGATTTTAATGTTCTCATCTGGAGCTGCTTCTCCGCACATATCTGTGTTGTGTGGTGCAGGGTGAGGGTATATGGTTGGGGACAGACAGCTCTGGGTTTGGATATGTGACCCACCTGCTGTGTGACCTCTGTGAGTGACTTGCCCTGTCTGTCTCCATTTCCTCACCTGCGGATCATAGGATGGCGCAGGCAGCGCTGAGGGAGCCACTGCCTCCCAAGTGCCTCACCCCGTAGTGTAAATTAAGTGGGAGCTCTCATACCTTTTAGGGTTGAAATTTGTTCTCTTCAGAGCCCGTTTCCACCCACTCGGAATCGAGGAGGCTCTAAGTTGCTTGTGGGCTGCAATCAGCAGAGATGCTACAATGTGGGGAGAGCTCGGGCGGGCGTGTGATGTGTGGAAGTGGAGCATGCCCAGCTGGCAGTGTTCCTCAGCTGCACCCCGAAGAGCGTCAGCCCCCTGTGAATAGTACTTTTTAAATAGCTGAGCTGATTGGAACAGTCCCAGCTTCTGGGTGAGGTGGGCTGGGGCAGCTGTTATGCCTGCCGATGCCGCCAGCAGGGCCCAGTGCAGTGGCCTTCTCACGAGCCAGGCAGTTCCTTATCGTCATAGGGGTCTTCCCCCCACTTCACAGATGAGGACAACAGGCTCTGAGGGGCTGGCTGCCAGGAAAGTTGGCTCAGAGATGCACCGCTGGGACCCGAATTTGCGTTTCACTCTTCCCACAAGCCCGTGTTGTGCTTTGTGTTACTGCTATTGACTGAGCCGTCGGCATCAAACCTTATGAGGAGGTGGCAGGGGCGTCAAGGTTCAGGCAGCCAGAGGAGGCAGCGTGGGCAGGGACCTCGCCCAGTGTGATGGCTTTAATCACAGCACGTTTCACAGGCTGGCTGCTCCAGGCTGGAGCAGGAGGCGGGAAGATGCACATCGTGGTCCCGCCTCCCCAGGGCTCCCACTGGGCCCAACTCTCCGCTACCAGGTTAAGGCCTGTCTCCTTCCTCCTCCTCCTCCCCAGCCTCAGCTGCTCTTAGTGTCTGTTCCCCACCTACCCGCTCTCCATTCTGCCACCTCTGCGCCCTGAGATTGTGTATGACGTCTTTCCTGATAACCAGGACAGGGAACTAGAAGCAGGGATGTCACAAAGGTTCCAGAATAGGACTTAACTGTTATCTGACGTCCAGGGCCTTGGTCTCCTGTCTTGTTGGAAGAGCTGATGGAGAGGTGTGCCCGATTAACTGTGCCCTGAGGTCTGGCCTTTGTGCCCAGCTCCTGGGAGGTGACCTCGTGCCATCAGCCCGACCTTCAGGGGGGCTGGACCCAATGAACTCCCATCACCGAGGCTCCGTGAGCGTCCCTGGTTGGCAACACTCTGTAAAACGTCACCCGTTAGTGAGGGAGAAAGTCGCTTTCTATACCTGCCACTGGGAGGACCTAAGTGTGGGCTCTGCTCCTGGCGTCTCCCGGACCTGTCCCTGGCGCTTCCCTTTGCTGCCAGCATCTGTGACCGTGGTCTCATGGCTTCGATGAGTCCTAATGAACGGCTGACACTGGGGATGGTCTGAGGTCCCTGAACTTGGTGCCGGGCACAGACTTATTTGTCACAATAGGGTTAGTGCCTCTGTTTTGCAGATAAGAAAATGGAGGCTCAGGGTGCCTCGGTCCAGGTTTCATGGCTAATGAGGGCCCCCTGCACCCCAGTGGCTTCACTCCTCCCGCTGTTACCAACTAGAAAACAGGAAGCAGAAACACAGCATGTGACGGTTCCCAACGGGAGTTTATTTTGTGCTTATCCCAGCGGCGGCTGTTTGCCTCGTATGGCACTGGCTACGTGGGCTCTACTGCCGTGTGCAGACTTGGCACAGGCCTAGGTTGGGCACTACAGGGTGCTGACTCCTACCAGGTAGAGGAATGTAGACCAGGAGTGGAAGAGATGGAGGGTGAGGGGTGGCCTGCGAGGAATGAGGCCGGAGCAGTGGGGCATGTGAGAATGCGGGGGGAGGGGGTTCGCCTTCACTTCGAACAGTGGGAAAATACATTCTTGTTTGAAAGTATATGGAAAAGACCGCTCATATACCAAAGTTTCTAGAAAAGAGGGGGCGACCTTTATAAGAAGAGAGGGAGGGTGCCAGGCTCGTCCGCAGGGCGCTGGGGAGCAGGTCAGTCTCGGCCCACCGTGCACCAGGCAGCTAGTGAGGGGCAGGAGAGACACGTTAAGCAGGGAAGGTTGTTGGGAACCTGTAGCCCCTTCCCCGTGACCCATGGGGACTGTAGTGAAGGGCAGGAGAGCAGCACCTGCAAACACATCCCTCCTTCCCCCGGGCCCACTCTGGGTGCTGGGCGGGCTGGGCTGTGAATCACAGGCCTGTGGAGGGGATGTCAGTGGGGCTGTGAAGGTGGGTGGGGCCTGCCCTGGCCTGGGGGGGCTCATGCCGGGGCTCTGGGCCCACCTCCCTAGTGACCTTGGCCTCCGGTCTTGGCTGAGGCCCTGTCCTGTGGCCTCTCCCGTTGTTCCAAGGTTGTAGGGCCAACTTGTGTCTCTGCCCTGCCCTCCCCTCCTCACCTCTCGGACCCTCTGCACACCTGGCACTGATGTTGCGCACCCATTTGTGGACTACAATTCCTGGCAGCTAAGGGGGCAGAATAAAGGGTCGTTGGAAGATTTGGGCCTTGCCCTTTCTTAACTCAGCCCTCGGTGCCTGGTGGAGGCTGCTGCTCCTGTGGGCACCCCCCCCCCCCAGTGCCATCCCAGGCCTCCCCCCACCTGCCCTCTACCTGGCACCGAGATCCTGGAGAGGGCCTCCGGCTGGCTCAGCGTGTCCACCTTGATGTGCCGGAACGCCTTGCACACGGAGCTCTGCAGGTGCCTGTAACCCACGGGGCAATGGTGAGCCCTTGGGGCTGGGGCTGAAGCACCTGATGTGGGCTTAGCTGTGGGGTTTAGCCTCATGTGAAGATAAGAAGGTGAGGCCCCAGGAAGGCAGATCTGTGGGGCCCTAGAGAGTGAGGGGCAGGTTTGGGACAGAAGAGCGTGTTTCTCGCCTCAGTGAGCATCGTTAATGAGTAGCCTTCGTGGGTTTTTATCCCTTGGGGCAGCAGTTTTCAAACAGGAGTGGCTGGCCTCAGATCCCAGGGCCAGGGGGGACCTGCATTCAGGACCCAGCTGAGGGGGTCACACCCCACACTGAGAAGTGCTGCCTCCCGCTGGCTCCAGGGCGCACGAAGCCCAGGAGGCCAGCGTTCGGGGTGGTGGGTGCTGCTGGAAGTGGGCTCACCTTACCCTCCCCTCTGCACTGTCTGGGACAAGGAAAGGGGCTGGGGCTGGCGTTAGTGGACCTGCGTGCTTACCTCTTCCACTCCTCCTCTGTCTCCCAGAACTCATAGACCACGAAGGTGAAGCCGTCCGACAGCCTCCCAGCGGCGATGCTGCAGGGGAGGGGCGAGGTTGGAGGCAGGATTAGCCTGGGCTGCCCTCCTCTGGAACTCGGTTCCCTCATCCCTGTCCCCCACCACTGCCCTCAAAGAGCCTGGACAAGACACCCCCAGAGCCAGGCTACGGGGTACCCTGAGAGCCTGGCAGAAGCTGGGCACCCAGTCTGTCACCCGCCAAGGCCGTGAGCCACAGTGCTGCTGCCTTTCTGACGGGAACAACCCAGAGCCTGCGGGCCAGCCCGTCCCTCCACCAGGGCAAGGCCTGGCCCCAGACAGTGGCCAATTCATGCTGTTGAATGAATTATAACGAAATATCATTTTAAAGGCTGAATATTCACTTTCTCCTGTCATGCTCTCCTTCATTTAATCCTTAACCCCGTGAGTCAGAACTGGCCAACTGCGGCTGGGGCAGGGCCCCGCTGCGTCGGGCTCCTGCAGGCCCAGGTCACTCCCTCATTACCTCTGTGAGGGCAGCAGCCCACTCACCTTGATTTAAATAGGACTGGGGGTGCTTCCCAGAATGTGGCAGAGCTGGGGGCACCGAGGGCTGACCGCCACGATTACATCAGCGCTAGCACGCCCCTCTGGCCTCCCGCCTGCCCCCAGCTGCTTCTCTTTCCCACGCTCGGCAGAACAGAACCCCGCAGCCCGGGAGGAGAGCTGCCACGGTGGCGGCTGCTGTATAATTACAGGCAATCCCAGGTTCGCCACCAGGACAGACGCAGGGAGGGAAACAGGGCCGCTAATAGTATCATTAGTTCATTAGGCTCCAGCTAAAATTACAGGTGCCTGCGGGCTTGTAATTTGATGAGAGCACGGGGGGCCGGGGATGCGTGCCGCCCACTGATCAGATGTAGCCATGGCCTTTCGCCAGATCCAGAAAGCGCCGCTTACGGGCCTGCCTTTGCGACAGATGAAGGTCATCGGAGCAGCTTGGTGCATCTAAGTCTGTAGCTGCAGCAGAATGAGGCACTGATTGGTTTTGGGGGTGGGGTGGGGTGTCTCTGGATGGGCAGGAAAACACAGCAGGCTGGCATGGGGTACAGAAGGACAGAGTGAAGCCCTACTGCGTGCTGCCTGTGTACAGAGGAGGGGCAGCCAGGCCCCTCTCCGCTCCACCCCACCCAGCCCTGGGCCCTTTGACCCGTGCCGTGAGCACACCGCTACTGTGGCTTTCGGTGCCATCTGCATGCCCACCGCTCCCAGCCCGCCTCTCCCAGGATCTCCACACTCCTATGTGGCATCTCGAATTTAACGTGACTCCCCCGCACCAGCCTGACCTCCCTGACTCCTCTAGGTCATCACACGACACCAACCGCTATCGAGTTTCTGAAGCCAGACAATCTCAGGTTCCACCTTGTCTCCTCACCACTGTTCTCCACAACAGCTCCCCGCTCTGACCATGTCGCACCAAGGCCGTGCCCCTCCCTGGGTGACCGCAGGGCCTCTCCCTGCCCCTGCTGCACACCAGAGACCAGCCCGTGTCTCAGTCCTGCTGGCACATCTCCAATACGGTCCACTGTACTCCAGACGAGCAGCGCGGGAGTGGGTCCTGCCCGCCACCCCCGGCCCTCGCCCTGTCACCTTGTCCAGACAGACCTGCTTGTTCTCAAACTCGGCACCCTCGCTGCCTCCCAGGCAGTGGCACCCGCTGGTTCCGGCCCACACTGCCCTTCCTCAGACTCTGCTGGCCGAATGCTCCGGACGCAGGCCCCCGTGCACGCGCAGCCTCTCCCCTCCCCAAAGCCCCTTCCTGGCCTCCACAGCACCATCACCCTTCAGAACCATCCCTCGTCCTCTGCCCTCTCCCGCCACCTGGACCGCATGTTCAGTAAGAGCAGCGCCTGATTCACGCTGCGCCCCAGCTGCCCCCCAGCGAGAGGGTGAGGCGCGTGCTCTCAGGGTGCAGAAGGCAAACTGGACAGGGAGGGTCGGGCAGAGAATGGCACAGACGGGTGGGCCCGGGACAGGAGAGGACCCAGCGACTTGTGCCAACAGCCCTCTGGGACCACCCTCAGTGAGGGAGAGGGCTGTCGTCTTTTGTGGCCCAATCTGACATGGCCACGGCCACGGCCACCTGGTTCAGCTCTGACAAGAAGCAATGCCGGCCTCGGCAGCAGGGACCAGAGGGGGAGGCCCTGAGGGGCAGCCACATGGTAAGAGTAGCAGCTGACGTTGCACAGCTCCGACTGCTCACCAGGCGCTGACCTAAGCCCTTCCCATTCCTCATTCCATTTACACCTCCAACTACCAAGGGCGTGCGTCCAGTCCGTGCTCCCACGCTACAGATGAGGAAGCTGAGGCCGGGAGATGCAGTCGCTCGCCACGTTTGCACAGCGGGGAAGAGCCCCAACTAGGACTTGACCCGCTCTCCTAACCACCCTGCGGGGCCTTCCCGGGGGTATGGGAAGGCCCTGCCCTGCCCGCCACCCTGCCCTCAGCTTACTCACTGGAAGCAGCTCCTGGCCCCAGCGGTGCCCCGCAGGTACTGTCGCAGCGAGTCCAGGAACTCGCTGAGCTGCTCAGGACACACGGCCATCTCCTGCCGGACCAGCTGCAGATGCTGTGGGGTGCAGGGTGAGTGAGCTTCCTCGGGCTCCCTGACTGGCCTCTCCCCGCACGACCCCAGCCTCCCACACCTCCCTCCTGAGGACAGGACAACTGGGTCAAAATAAAACCCCATGCACACACGCCTTCCATTCCTACACATGAACACTGGCTGAAACAGAACAAGAATAATAAAGAGCCAAATGCAGGTAGCAGTCCCACAAATGCTGAAAAACAGGGTGTGAAGAGGCTCTACGGAGGGGCAGGGCTGCCAGCAAGGCTTCCAGGGCTGAGACAACAAATCAGTGACCAGCAGCATTCATTTCCAATCACGTCAGCATTTTGGTGTCACTGTCCTGTTGATCACCTGGTTCCAGGCCAATCTTTTTTACCAAAGCCCTGGCATCTCCAAGAACACCCATGGAAGGGGAGGGCGACCAAGTGCTGGGGCCACATCTCCCCACATGTGCTCCCTGAGGATGGGGTGGCAGGGCCATTGAGCCACCTGTATCCTGAGTCCTAGGTTCAGGCAGGGATGGGGCCACAGGAGGGTGAGGGAGGCCTCAGGGGAGGGGGTCCTCACCATGTTAGTGCCGTCTTCATCTGAGAGGCGCTGCTGCAGGTCAAACCAGAGGGTCTGAAACAACAAAGCATAGAGTGATGCTGGAGACAAAGGCCACCTCCATCAGGGAGGCCTCCAGGACCTCCACAGTCATACCAGAGTACCCAGGGCCAAAGCAGAGCTCCAGCCCCTTCACACCAAGGTCCCAGGGGCTCGAGTCCCCAGGCTAGTGGGAGCTCCCAGGGGCCAGGCCTCACCAGACAGGGCTCACTCGCCCCTCCATGCACAGTGCTGGCTCAGAGGGGACCCAGGAAGCCAGGCTGGGCGGCCAACCACAGGAAGTGGTGGAGATCCCTTCTGGCCCTGGCATCTGGGGGCACTGGGAGCCACGGAGACCAAGCAGATCTACTGCAGAAGCCATGGAGACTCCATTTTTCGGGGGGGAGGGTGGTTGGGGGGTCTTGGTGGGGGGAGAAAGCAATTGGAACTTAAGATTCCCGAATCCAAGATGCTGGAATTTTGCCATAATTGCTGGCAACAGCCCTGAGATTCCCCATCAACTTACAAATCACCCCCAATCTCAACCCCTGATGCCCCGTGAATCGAATGGTCTAAATAGGGCCTTTTTCACTGGCCTCCCGCAGGCCCTGGGCTAAATGCTTTACAAACACACCTTATTTAACCTCCAGACTCCCTGCCCCACTGTACGCTCCAGGAGAGCAGGAACCCGTGCCTGCTGTTTACGGCCACAAGCCAGGACCCCGAGCAGGGCCAGGACGCTCAACATGCTCAGTGTCACTACTGAGCAGAGGCCTGGGCTCCAGAGGCCACACAAGCTGGGTAGGTGCTGAGCCTGGATTTGAACTTGGGGCCTCTCTCCTCCTGACACAGAACCCGGGTTCTCCTCCCTTTAACGTGGGCGCCCCAATAAACCCACCTGTGTGCCTATCCCTAGCCCCCTTCCCGGAGGACGGCCTGTGTCTCTGGTGCGATCCTACGCCGGGTCTTTCCTCTCTCAGAGCCCGCGCGCCCCTCGCTGGTTTTTAAGGGAACAGACTGGCCGATGTGTTGGCCTGTGACTGTGCAGGTACCACCTTGCAACCCTTCATCATTGAACAAGGGGCCCCGCACGCTCATTTTGCACGAGACCCTGCACATCACACCGCTGGTCCCGGAGCGGGTGCTGACTTCCCGGGGCCCGCGGGGTAACCCTGCTCAGTGGGCAGCCAAGGTGCGTCCGCCGGGGGCTCATCTGCTTCCAGGCTTTACAGCCTGTGGGGGCTCCTGGAGGGCAGGGCCACCGGAGGAGGGGAGGGGAGGGTGGGGGGGGTTCCGTGGCGCCCACGGCTGCCCCACCCTCTCCCAGACTGCGCGCCCCGCCCCACCCTCCAGGCCCAGGCAGAACCCGGTGGCTCAGTTGGTCCATAGAGGGCGGGGCCCGGAGGCGGCCCTGGATTGGCCCCTACTCGGGGCCTGGGCCAATCAGAGGCCGGCGAGCAGGGCCCGCCCCGTCTCCAGGACGCCCAGGTGCTCAGCGGTTACCAGCCTGGCCCTGCCTGTTGTTAAGGCGACCAGGGCGCTAAAAATAAACTTCAAAGAGCCTCCCTCTCGGGCGCCCGAGGGGTTGTTATGACAACCGGGCCACCGGGTCCACCGAACCGCTGGCTCCCACCCAGCACCCCGCTCTAGGAGGGGGGATCCCACCCAGGCCTCAGCCCTGCAGGAAGGATTGCTGCCACCTCCCTCCAACTCCCCGCCTCCCACCTGGGCCTCCCTCTGCCCCCACGGATACTTCAGAACCAACCCCCAAACCCATCAAAGTACTTTTTTTTTTTTTTTTGCCCTTTTGCAAAAGATGTAAGAAATTCAGAAAAGTCAGAGAAATGTAAAATTGCTGAATCCAGGGCTCTGAGATCCTTGGTTTAGTAGAGAGATGGGTGTGGTGTGCACATCTCTATAGCATAGTTTTTAGCACCAGGACGACTAATCGTAATTGCTAGCATCGCTAAAGTTAAGTGCCAGCTTCACACACAGAGCCCAGGACAACCCTGTGAGGGGCGCTATTCTCACGTCCTTCTCTATTGTTAGAGGAGAAACCCGAGTCTCAGAGAGGGTAGGCCACTGGCCGAGGCCGCACGGCTGGTAAGTGGTGTGGCCGGGCTTCACACAGGGCAGTCTGACATCCGAGTCCGCAGGGAAACCTGAAGGCAACCTGTTTTCCTTCTTCCAAGAAACGGTCAGTGTCACGGGCTGCTCTGCGCCTTCCCCAGATTGAAGGCCCGATCCCCAGCACCTCAGAATGTGACTACATGTGGAGGCAGGGTCACCACAGAGGCCTTTAAGTAAAAGTGGGGTCACAGGGGTGGACCCTAACCCAGGATGGCTGGTGTCCTTCTGAGAGGAGGAGACTAGGACACCAAGGAGCACAGAGGGGACCCCATGTGTCTTCTGAGGGGAAGACAGCTGTCCGCAGGCCAAGGAGAGCGGCCCCAGCAGAAAGCAGCCCTGCCCACCCCCGATCTCAGCCGCGAGCCTCGAGCTGTGAGAGAATAACTGCTAAGCACAGCCTGTGTAGGTACACGATGGTGGCAGCCCCGGGAAACAGGTGCAGCGCGTTGGACCTACTGAGTCATGAACTGGTCTCTGGACACACGGCTCTGGAGGGCCGAGTCACTTCCTATTATCTGTGGACGTGCGATATCGTCTTGGAAAGCTCGCACGCTGCTGGCCAGACGTTCATCTCTCCTGGGCCGTCACCATCCCTCAGGCCCTTACAGCTCCTCCAAGCTCTGTCCCCTCACCCACGGTGCTGCTGACTACTGTCTGCTCCTGCGATGCCCCCCCCCCCCCCGTGCCCGCCCACCCTCACCGCTTCTCCTCCCCCCAGGCCCCTCTCCCTGAGCCTGCGCACTGGGCACGGCTCTGGGGTCTGTCCATATCTCAGTCTGGTGATGCCTTTCCAAGGCTCCCTGACTTCTGTCCCACACTCTCAGCCTAACCCAGCCCTCCCTGGGGTCTGGGGAATGGAGGGACGGAGGTGGGGCCAGCGACCTTACCTTGCTCTCCAGCCGTCCTATTAGCTCTGCCAAACGGCTGATCTGGGCTTCCAGGCCCTCCTCCTTGGGGTCCGAGGTGACTGGGGAAGAGGAAGAGAAACCGATGTTGGGCAGGGGCAGGCTGGGGAGGGGGCTCCCAGGACCCCACCCCATGCCCCCGGCCGGGCCACTGCCTGCTCTCACCAGAAGGCACGCTCCTCTCTCGTTCTGTGGCCATGAGTTTGTGGCTGGGGCCGCAGGGGGCACTGGGACTCCCATACCAGGTCTGCACCACGCCGGAGCCGGGCTTGCCGTGGTTCTGGCTGCAGTGCGAGTGGGAGAAACACACGGTGAGGGAGGCCGAAGGGCCCTGACCACTAACATAAGCACCCACCGTGGGCTGAAACGTGCAGCTCGCTCCATGGAGCCGTCCCCGTGAAGTGGGCCTCGTGCCTTTGTTGTAGGAGGAAACGAGTTGGCCAAGACCACGCAGCCCAAGGGACTGAGTCGAGATATGAACTCAGCCCCATTCTAGGCCTCAGCCCAGGCCCTGTTCCCAGGAGGTTCAGTTCCAGGCCCCTGCCCCCACCCAATGGCTCACAGCTCCCACCCCCTGCCTGCTTCACTAGGAGCCAATGTGGTGCCGTGTGTGTGTGTGTGTGTGTGTGTGTGTGTGTATGTGTGTGTTGGCGGGCAGGGGGAGGGCTGGGTTTGTACTCTCTCTGAAAAGGGGAGCCTTACGACCTGGATGAGAGCAGGCATATGACAGAATAGGGAAATCTGCAATCCTGGCCTTGGCAGGTCCTAGAGAGGGGCCTGCCTGCCTGTCCCCACCCCCACCACGCACACACGTGCCCACACGTGCCCACACGTGCACAGCCCCCGCAGGCCCTGACAGGCACACTCAGCTCATCAAGCTCTGTGCCTGGCACAACAGCAGGGACTCAACCAATGCTTGGCAAAGGTCGAACACCCGTGTGCGAAGAGATGCTGGGAAACTCGCCACAGGCACACAAATACACACTGACACGCGTGTCCACACACAGCACACGCACACTCCCTGTGCACGGCCGCCACACGCCGTCCGGACTCTTTGGCCTTGAGCTGCCTTGTGTGGTCAGGTCTTTGTGAACCTGCAAGCTCACAGGCCCCCTGCAGAGGGCAACCTCCCCCCGTCCCCCCACCCCCCACCCCCCCACCCCCCGCCATTCCCTCCACCCCGCCTCGCTCCCCCGCCCCCTGCAGTCCCAGAAGCCCAGTCTCTGAGGTCCAATCCTGGCGGCTCTACAACCAGCAGCCAATTAAATGTGGCCCTCGGACCCTGACGGGGCAGCGGGAGTCCCTGGGGTGGCGGGGTTTGAACTAACACCTTGTGCCGGGAACATGACACCCCCCAGGGCTGAGAAACAGGGTGGCTCAAGGGGACTTGCGGCCCCGGGGAGCTGAACTAGCTGAGATTTGGGGCAGCCGGAGGTGGGAGTGTGTGTGGAGCAGATGTGTCTCCCAATGAGACGTGTCACCCCCGCCACCGACATTCCAAAGTGAGGTCCCACTGTGGGGCAGACGAGATGGAGCTAGCGAAGTGCAGGAAAGTGGCTACGAAAATCGTGCAGCCATCTTCTCTGTTCTACAGCAGGAGAGAAACAGCAAGTTCTTAACCAGGATAAGTGACAAAAAACGAAGGAAACCTCAGTGTGTGGCCAACTTGGGACCCTCAGAATCACAAGAGCAATCACGAACGCAGAGCTCTGGGCTCACGCCCAGGGATCCCCACCCAGTGGGCCCGGCCGGGGCCCCGGGGCCCTGCATTTCCCATTTCCCAGGGGATCTGGCTGCAGGTGTTCAGAGCAGACACATGTCAGGAACCGTATCATTGAGCAGCTTTGCGAGCACACCTGACTGGGACCAGCCCCCCGCCAACCGACTGTAAGACACACTCCAACCCCACACAGCACCCCACACCCTGCCTCTACCGGGAAACCTGCGGCCGCACGGAAACTCAAGGGTCAGTGATGCTTGGACCAGCACCTGGCTCTTGCCCTTGTCTATCTGAATGCCTTTATGTCCCTTTCTGCCGGGCAAAGGGCTGTTTCAGCTGTTCTGCAAAGAGCAGGCAAACAGAAGTCTCAACTCGGGACAGTAAGTGCAAGGACTCATGGCCCAGAACTGTCACTGCCCCTTCTCTAGGCTAACCACCTCGTGTCCCCAGCAAAGAGGGGGACCCCAGGAGCTTGTCCATGGCTTCAAGGACATGCAATCGAGGCCTTAAATCACACTGCAGCAACACGTGAGACCATCGCTCCACTTCCCTTTCGATCCTCCAGAGAAAGGGGCTTGGTGCCGCCCTGACCCCACGCGTGGATGGGTGCCAGCCTCTGACAAGGCGGGAGCCGGCCTCAGGGTCCCAGCTGACAGCAGGTGCGGCTGTCCAGTGACTCGTCTATGGCACGTGATGCTTGTTTCCAATTATGGGAAGCACATACAGTTTCCAAAATTTACCCCCACTTTTCAACAGTAAGTCAAGCAATAGAATAGTCTTGGGCAAAGAATAACGTGAGTGGTGTGGGGACGTGGTAGAATGGATGAGTCTGGGAACCAGCCGTAACTGTATGTGTTGTATGGTACTGCACGACAACAGGCGTTCACTGTATGTGTTGTATGTATGTACTGCACGCACACCAGGCGTTCACTGTATGTGTTGTATGTATGTACTGCACGCACACCAGGCGTTCACTGTGTGTGTTGTATGTATGTACTGCACGCACACCAGGCGTTCACTGCGTGTGTTGTATGTATGTACTGCACGCACACCAGGCGTTCACTGTGTGTGTTGTATGTATGTACTGTGCGCACACCAGGCGTTCACTGTATGTGTTGTATGTATGTACTGCACGCACACCAGGCGTTCACTGTATGTGTTGTATGTATGTACTGCACGCACACCAGGCGTTCACTGTATGTGTTGTATGGTACTGCACGCACACCAGGCGTTCACTGTATGTGTTGTATGTATGTACTGCACGCACACCAGGCGTTCACTGTATGTGTTGTATGGTACTGCACGCACACCAGGCGTTCACTGTGTGTGTTGTATGTATGTACTGCACGCACACCAGGCGTTCACTGTATGTGTTGTATGGTACTGCACGCACACCAGGCGTTCACTGTATGTGTTGTATGTATGTACTGCACGCACACCAGGCGTTCACTGTATGTGTTGTATGTATGTACTGCACGCACACCAGGCGTTCACTGTATGTGTTGTATGTATGTACTGCACGCACACCAGGCGTTCACTGTATGTGTTGTATGTATGTACTGCACGCACACCAGGCGTTCACTGTATGTGTTGTATGTATGTACTGCACGCACACCAGGCGTTCACTGTATGTGTTGTATGTATGTACTGCACGCACACCAGGCGTTCTTCAGCACATACGCCATTCGGTCCTCATAGCACTAAGGAGGAGGGTATGTAACTGTCCCCATTTTACAGTCGCGGAATGGAGGCCCAGAGAGGTACAGCAGCTTGCCCAAGGTCACCCAGCTCTCAAGTACACAAATAGCCCTACCCCAAGTCACAAGTTGGTACGCGCACGGCATACCCCCGTGTGACCCTGCAAGGGCCTGGACGCACCGGATCTGGCTGGTCTGCTCTTCAATGGCCTCCACCGCACTCTCCACGGAGCTCAGCAGCGACTGGATCTGACTGGCCGTCTCCTTCAGGAGGAAGCGGGTCACAAACTGGTCCACATTGCTTCCTCCCTCGTACACCTGTGGCGGGGAGAGCAGGGACAGCAAGGGCTAAGGGTGGGGAGGGACCTGGGGTGTGGGGTCTGGCATGAGGTGCAGGGGCACCTGGGGTCTGTGCTTTTGCCTTACAGTGGGGAGGGGGAAGCCCACTCCACTACTGCCTTCTGTATCTTGGAGGCCACAGAGCTCCTGGATCAAGGCAGGGGGTATGGACTCGGAGGCCAAGGTCTGAGCCCTGGCTTCACCGCTTACTCGCTCTGTGACCTCTAGAGCCATACCAGCAGTCACTGTAGTAGCTATCTACGAGGTCATGGTGAGGATTAAATGACAACATGGACTTAAAATGCTCAGCACAGTGCCTCAGCACGTAGCAAGTACTCAATAAACAGCAGCTGCTATTAAAGAAGATGGTGATATGATGGTGGTGGTGACCATAGTGACAGTGGTGAGGGTGATGGTTGTGATGATAATGGTGGTGACAGTGGTGTGATATGATGGTGGTGGTGATGGTGACAGTGGTGAGGGTGATGGTTGTGATGACAATGGTGACAGTGGTGGCTGTGGTGCTATGATGGTGGTGGTGATGGTTGTGATGACAATGGTGGTGATGGTGGTGGTTATGGTGGTGATGATGGTGAGGGTGATGGTGACAGTGGTGAGGGTGATGGTTGTGATGATAACGGTGATGGTGACAATGGTGACAGTGGTGGTTGTGGTGCTATGATGGTGGTGGTGATGGTGACAGTGGTGATGGTGATGATTGTGATAATGGTGGTGGTGACGATGGTGACAGTGGTGGTTGTGGTGCTATGATGGTGGTGGTGATGGTGACAGTGGTGAGGGTGATGGTTACAATGGTGACTGGTGCTATGATGGTGGTGGTGATGGTGACAGTGGTGATGGTGATGGTTGTGATAATGGTGGTGGTGACAATGGTGACAGTGGTGGTTGTGGTGCTATGATGGTGGTGGTGATGGTGATTAGTGGTGAGGGTGATGGTTGTGATGATAATGGTGGTGGTTATGGTGATGATGATGGTGAGGGTGATGGTGGTGGTGATGGTGATTAGCGGATTGTTCCTGATGTTGCCGTTGACAGAGACAAAGCATTAGGGGAGAAGAACTCACAACCTCCTCTCCCCCTTCCTTCTCCAAGAAGGACTCTGCGGGCGCCTGGGCCTGCACACTGCTAAGCAGAGAAATGATAGATGAGAATCAAAAGCACCCAGAGACCTTAAACTGGCTCCCCAGAGAGGGTGCCCGAGCCCCAGTCTCAGAGGGAGGGTGAGCGGGGAGTCTGAGGAAGGGAGAAGCTGAGGGAGGGAGACAGGCCACCGGAGAGACATCGGGAAAAGGTGGGTGAGGACGGTTTTCTAGGAGTTTTGCTCTGAAATGTGAGACAGGATTTCCCCTCCTGCTAAGAGGCTGCAGCAAAGACCTTTCTCAAGCTTTCTGGAACCAGTTGAGTTTCTTTTGCTGCAAAGGCTTTACAGTGGAAGGTTCAGCCGGGTCGCTCAAGGACGATAACAATCAAAGTGGCGCTGTGCTGGGAGACGCTGGTCCCCAACGCCGGTGCTCGCTCCCGCCGCCTCCGCAGGCCTGACCTTCCACAGCCACCTGCCCCGGGGAACCTTGGAACTCTGCCCGGCCTCCGCAAGGCAAGGGAGACCAGGAAGCAAATGAAACCATCCATCACTCTGACTTGGAATTAATTAGCAATAATTGCACAACGGGAAACATGGCTACAGACAGACGGAGAAATGGAGGCAGGGAGCAGGGGGAGAGTGGGGTGCAGGGAGGCCGAAAGGAGGGGCACACAGGTGGGGAGGTGTGGGGGTGGACATCCTGGACCCGCCACCAGACCCGGCACGCTGGCGAGAGGCCCCGGCAGAGAATGAATTTGTGGCAGAAAGTAGATGAGCTTCTGGTAGCCCAATGCATTGCAGTGATCGATTATCCTTCCTGGCAGGCAAGTGAACTCACAACCCAGTGATCAATGGGCTCTGGACAAGCGAACAAGAAGATCCGTGGTAGAAAGTGTGAACGCAGAGGAAGGCTGCCGGAAGTCATCAAACAGAGAAATGAGCTAAAGCGAGTGGGTTAGAAGCACCCGACCAGGGACTGAGGGCGTGTCTGGTCAGGGATCAGCAAGTGTAACTGGTCAGTTCAATTCCAAAGACAAGTTGTTTTCAAAGGAGGAGAAATGCAGCTTTTACAGATTTCGCCTCCACAACTGATGTCTCAGCTGAGAGGCCGCGCCATGTTCCAGAGGAAAAGGGTCAGGTCCAGGAACTCTGCACCACACGCACAGATTCCTCATGCGCACAGTAGCAGGGAGATCATGCAGAAGTCTGCAGGTCGAGGGAATTGACCGGATGAGCACCTTTCCTGCAAAGAACGCCCAGGAGTTTCTCCCAAAGCATCCAGGCTGAATCAGAGAGAGAATTCAGCAATAGGAACGCTGTGAGGCGATGGTGAGCACCCAAGTGAAGCAATAAGTCACAGAAGTCAGGAGGTAAAAACAGTCACCACTCCTCATTAAATTTTAACTACACTGATTAAGTCAACAAGGAGTGTGAACGTTTGGAAAAACAACGGAAAATCTCAAAGATCTCCCTAATTCCCTAAAAGAGAACAGGAAGTATTGCTGTCAGCCAGGTTTAAAAACAGAAGCAGAGTCCTGGCTGGGTGGCTCGGTTGGAGCACTGTCCTGTGCGCCAAAAGGCTGCGGGTTCCATTCCCGGTGAGGCACACACCTAGCTGGGGAGTTCCATTCCCGGTGAGGCACACACCTAGCTGGGGGGTTCCATTCCCGGTGAGGCACACACCTAGCTGGGGGGTTCCATTCCCGGTGAGGCACACACCTAGCTGGGGGGTTCCATTCCCGGTGAGGCACACACCTAGCTGGGGGGTTCCATTCCCGGTGAGGCACACACCTAGCTGGGGGGTTCCATTCCCGGTGAGGCACACACCTAGCTGGGGGGTTCCATTCCCAGTGAGGCACACACCTAGCTGGGGGGTTCCATTCCCGGTGAGGCACACACCTAGCTGGGGGGTTCCATTCCCGGTGAGGCACACACCTAGCTGGGGGGTTCCATTCCCGGTGAGGCACACACCTAGCTGGGGGGTTCCATTCCCGGTCGGGGCCTGTACAGGAGGCTATTGATCAATGTTTCTCTCACATGCATCTCTCTCTCTCTCTCTCTCTAAAGTTAATAAAAACATATCCTCAGGTGAGGATTAAAATTTTTTTTAAAGAATTACAAATGTTAAAAATGTGTGTTTTAGAAGTCACTAGTGAAATGAAAACTAGAATGTCCACCTTTGAAATCATAATCAATGCTAGAAACAAAGCAGACCATCAGAGGGTAAAATGTCAGAGGAGGAGGCATAAAAACGCGGGAAGCACAGAGGATGCCAACAGCAGTCAGACCAGAGAGATCATAGTAACAGAGAAGCAGCAAATCCCCCCGTGGGGACTCAGCCCCAGATCTGATGAAAGGAGACGCAGCTGGGGCGCCTGCAAGCCACAGGATCTAGGAGAGAAGTCTGTGCTAAGACTCTGCAAGCAAATTTGAGAGGAACAGGGGAAGTTGCAACATCACTGTGCCGGCAGGATGTAAGCGAGAAGTACTCCACGGAAGGGTAGGGACAGAATGACAAAAGCACGACGCATAACAAGGACAGAGCGCCAAACCTCTGAGCCGTGGGAGAGGATGTCGCTAAGCGTGGCCATGGGGATTCAGACGGTACCATCTCTTCAGAAAGCCTTGTATCAGGAGCCTCACACTGCTCATAACTTTGACCCAGTAATTCTCCACTTTTGATCATCTATCCTTAAGAAATTATGCAAATACTTATGTCCCAATGTTATTCATAATATCAAAAACCTGGAAATCTAAGATGCCCAACAGAAGAGGAATAGTAAGTAAATTTAAATAAGAAAATTTAAATGGATGCTTCTGAACAGTTTTAAGGGAAAAAGGTTTAAAAAAAGCAGAAAATAAATTTTTATACCCAGAACAATATTAAATATATTAAAGAAATACACATGGAAAAAAGGCTCAAAGGTAATAAACTAAAATGTTAATAATAATTAGGGACAATGGGAATTAGAAGTGACTTGAAATTTTTCTTTATACTTTCCTCTACTTCCTAAAATGTGCCTGTTGAATATGTACCATTTTTATAATTAAAATATTGTACCAAAGTTCTATAGGTATCAAGTAACATGGGCAAAAATATTAAACATATAAAGATAAATGACAAAACACAATATAGTGTGAAAAATTAGCTCATCTTTATCCAATAGGACAGATAAATTAGACAAAAATAAATAGGATGCAAAAGACAGTCAGGGAAAAGTGTACAAGTCTTTAAAATGGGCTGAAAAGATTACTGGGCTCCTTGTCTATACACCCTCAGGCTTATCGATATCTTCTTCCCTTGTGTTGGAGCTACTTTTAAAACTTGAAGACAAAAAAAAAAAAAGTGATGATGATGCCTAAGTTCTCCACAGAAATGCATGATTCCGTTTGCAGAACATAATGGCCACGCCCCGAGGACACTGGCCGCTCTTACACTTGCTCAGACTCCTGCAGAACTCCTGGGCGCCCACAGACATGGTGTGTGCTGTCTGGATGTCCCTTTAAGCGAGCTGTGACATCTCACCGGTTCTCACATTAATGAATGAGTTAAATACGATCCTGGACACATGTGTATTTTGTATTTGTCCCAGAAACACGATTTCACTTTTTTGGCAAAGTTGTCTTTTAACAGCATAAATTTCATAACAAGGATAGCTATTTTCAAACTGCACATTCTGAAAGTATGATCCACATCTTCTCAAGCATCCATAAGCTACTTATAAAAATAAATTAAATAATACGCCATGAAGACATCACCTGGCTGGGTGGCTCAGTAGGTTGGAGGATCGTTGTATACCAGAGGGTTCCATTCCCACTCAGGACACACACCTAGGTTGTGGGTTCGACCCCTGGTAGGGGCATCTAAACACCATGCCCTAGGTATACCGGTTAATAATGCGGATTTTTTTCACTAGATGGAGTTACACATATGTTGATATATATACGATTTGATATGTATGCTATTTTGTTGTACTGACAACACGCTTCAAAACTTCATATGTCAGATTTTCTGAAGTGTTAACATCATAGATATTTTTACACTTAAAAATGTAGAATTCCATGCCCAAAAAAGAGCATTTGCGGGAAGTTTAATTCATTATTTTAATTTGAAGAAAAGTGCTGCTGAAAATTATTGTATACTTCGGGAAGCATATGGTGAACATGCTCCATCTCAAGATACTTGTGACGCTGGTTTAAATGCTTTAAAAGTGATGATTTCATTGTGCAAGACAAAGAACGTCCAGGTCAACCGAAAAAGTTTGAAGACCAACAATTACAAGCATTATTGGATGAAGATGCGTGTCAAACTCAAAAACAACTTGCAGAAAGCTTAAACACTGCTCAGCAAACATTTTCTGATCGTTTACAAGCAATGGGAAAGATTTTAAAGGAAGGAAAATGGGAGCCACATCAACTGAACGAAAGACAAACGGAAAACCGAAAAGTCATCAGTAAAATGTTGCTTCAGCGGCACGAAAGGAAGTCTTTTTTGCATCGAATTGTGACTGGTGATGAAAAGTTGATTTATTTTGAGAATCCCAAATGCACAAAATCATGGGTTGATCCAGGCCAACCATCAACATCCACTGCAAGGCCAAATCGCTTCAGAAAGAAGACAATGCTCTGCGTTTGGTAGGATCAGGAAGGTGTGGTGTGTTATGAGCTACTAAAACCATGTGAAACCGTTAATATTGATCGCTACCGACAACAAATAATTATTTGTTGATATGTGTAACTCCATCTAGTGAAAAAAACCTGCATTATTAACCGGTATACCTAGTGCATGGTGTTTAGATGCCCCTACCAGGGGTCGAACCCGCAGCCTAGGAGTGTGTCCTGACCGAGAATGGAACCCTCTGGTGCACAACGACACTCCAACCTACCGAGCCACCCAGCCAGGCGATGTCTTCATGGCGTATTATTTAATTTATTTTTATAAGTAGCTTATGGATGCTTGAGAAGATGTGGATCATACTTTCAGAATGTGCATTTTGAAAATAGCTGTCCTTTCCTTGGTATGAAATTTATGCTGTTAAAAGACACCTTTTCAAAAAAAGTGAATTGAACCACGCTTTGTCGTGAAACAACCAGAATGTTCCAGAAGAAACGGCAAAGTAATTTTGCTTCATGATAACGCACCATCACATACTTCAAAACAGTTCAAGACTCGTTAAAAGATCTTGCCTGGGAAGTATTAACCCACCCGCCCTGTTCACCAGACCTTGCTCCTTCAGATGACCACTTGTTCCGATCGATGGCACACGCACTTTCTGAGCAGCACTTCAAAACGTGCGAAGAAGTGGAACACTGGGTCTCTGAATGGTTTGCCTCAAAACAAGAAAAGTTCTATTGGGACGGTATCCACAAATTACCTGAAAGATGGGGAAATGTGTAGCTAGCAATGGACATTACTTTGAATAAAGCACTTTTGATGTTTCTCTTGAAATTATCGTGTTTTCTTTGATTACAAAATCCGCCATTATTAACCGGTACATCTAGTAATAAGTGAGGGTGCAGCCTGTTAGAGAATAACATTAAAATCCATGGTTGCACTGAAAATATCATTCAAGGGTAAATGTTTAAATTCAAACTTTAGTATAAGAAGTTTAAGCATTGTAGTTCACATGTAAAAAGAATAGCAACAACAAATCGAAGGAAAGGGGAGAAAGGAAAAAATGATGATAGAAACTGAAAATATGGCAGAAAACATTGTGAAATTTAAATAAATGTGTCGGGCTGGTTATTAAAATGACTAATGAAAATGAGCAAAACTTGTCAAATGTAAGTTTTTAAAATGTAGCAAAATAGGACAAAAATGGAAACAAGAACTGAGCTATATCAGATGTTTTATTCAACTTAATCTGCATTAAGTGCCTGGTTTGTGTCAATGTTTTAGATTTTTTAAAAAATCCTAAGAACATACAATGCATAATCCTATATAATAAAAGGCTAACATGCTAATCGTCCCCCCAACCGGGAGTTCAACCAGGAGGCAGGGCCGGCTGGCCAACTGCCCATGGCCCTTTCCCCCAGCCGCCCAGCCTGATTGCCTTGATTGGGGCCGGCCAGCTAGACTCCACCCATGCACAAATCCGTGCACCAGGCCTTTAGTTTCCCATAAAACGGATCATGTCTGTGACAGTTTTATTCAAAACTATACTAAAATGGACATAAAAAGTAAAAAAAAAAAAATTACTCTGCTGTGGTTCAGTGGTTAGAGTGCTGGCCCAGGCAACAAAGGGTCACGGGTTCGGTTCCCAGTCAAGGGCGTGTACCTCAGTCGCAGGCTCGATTCCCAGCCTGGTTGGGGTGCGTGTGGGAGGCAATTAATCAACATGTCTTTCTAACATCCATGTTTCTCTCTCTTCCCCCCTCCCTCCCTTCCACTCTCTCTAAAAACATCAATGGAAAGAAAATTTAACTAAAACTAGAATTGACCTTAACATAACTATTAAAATAATCCCCTCCCCTGTTCAGTACCTGGATCCAAGCCTCATAGATAAATTCTATTTTCGAATAGAAAAGTAATTCTGTTCGAGAAACTGATTCAAAGCCACCTACAGTTCATTTCCAAACTATCCTCGATTCTCAAGTCCCAATAGAGAGAAATAAACACTCAGCTGGTGACAGGATCCAGCCATGTGATAGAATAATGCCTCATGGAGGGCTTATCAGAGGAAGCTGAGGGCTGTTCAATAGGAGAGCAGCTAATAATAGAATCCACCCCATCAACAGCTTGAGAAAACGCACACCATCATTTTTAAAAGACAAAAAAGACATTTCAGAAAATTCACTACCACCTCCGAAGACGGAATTTAACGAAGGGAACGCAGAAATAATTTTTGAGCAGGCTGAGGGGATCCTAGAGTAAGAGCTGGCATTAATATAATAATTAGTGGCAAAACACTAGAGAGATGCACTTGGAAATCAGAAGCAAAACGAGGATCACTGACGCAGCGCCATTAGGACGTTTTACGATTTGGGACAAATGCCAGAGGACTCACAGAGACACAGAGGAACACCTCCGAAACGAGGGGCCCGCGGCTCCCAGCGGATGCTCCCACTGCACAGCGACAAAAGCCACCGAGGCAACCAACATCCATGGGTGCATTTGAAATAATGAGCTGCATTTCTATACACACACATCGGTTAGAAAATACGCAAGAAAAAGCAATGCCAGTCACCACGGCAACAACCCGCTGTCACCGCCACCCGAGACGTCCCAGGGCTGCACCGAACGAGAGTGCGTGGTGTCTGAGAGTGCAATCCCCACACCGGTCCCCTGGACGCGGAAACCCGCTCCTGGGCGGAGGCCGGGGTCACAGCGCTGAAGTTATGACCGAAGACCAAGCAGCAGCTGTGAATGTTATAAACGGCTCTCGGCAACGGTGCCCCTCACACGTGAGAAATCCGGGGCTCGAGGGGGTGGGAGCACCACACAGCCTGTTGGGAGCGGGGCTGGGCCGACGCCCTTGTCTGGGTGACTCGGATTCTGGGGTCTGGCCTCTTTCCATGCTCCCCGTAACCCACCGCCCGCCTTGATACTTGCAAATACCACACAGTCTAAAGACAAACAATGAAAAGGAGTCGGCTTTACATGTTATTAAAAGACACTTTAAAACACCAAGACTCAAAACAGCATGACTCTGGGATGTGGGTGGTGGAGGCTCAGGGTGAGGCTTGGCTATTTCGGGCTCCGGGAAGAAAGGGATTCTCTAATCCTCTGCGGAGCCGTCACTGAGCAGCATTTGAAAAATGTACAGAATGGCGCTACCTGTGCCTGGGCCATACAACAGGAGCCTACTAATAAAAACTAGTCACCTTTGCTCGGTGCCAGGCCCTATGCTAAGCAATTGGAGACCTTACTTCATGCAGTCCTCATAAAGATCCTACAGAGCGAATGCTCCCATTCCACAGATGGAGAAACTGAGGCTCAGGAAGGAAAGTGACGGGCTCCGGGTCCTTCAGGCAGGCCTGGCTGACTTTATCAGTCTAGCTCCCTGTCCCCACCCAGCAGACGGGGCTGGCCTTTTCTGAGGTCCCACGGGTCGCTGCAAGCCCTTGGTGTCTAGGTGTCCCTCAGGGCCTGGCCTGCTCCCCGCTCCCTCCCTGCGTGCCCTGGTCAGTGTACCCAAGCGGCCGCCCCTGCTCCTGGCTGACTAACACTCCAGTCACCCCCGGCAGCCTGAAGTCCCATGCTGTGCTCTATACCTCCTGACAGGTCCCTGACTCAGTTTCCCCTCTCATTCCAGCCAGTAGGTCTGGCTGTCTGGCTACCACTCTGCAGGGTTCACCTCTCTGAGCCTCTGTTTCTGTAGCTATAAAATGGGGGAAGTGAGAGCAGCCACCCATGGGGTTGCTGTGAGGATTAAACTGAGTGTTTAATCCTGGGCATCGTGGGTCCTTCGGAAGTTTCTGCGCCTCTTCTCCGTGAAGGCAGAAAGATCACGCCTACCCGTCCCCTCTGCAAGTCGCCAGCCAGAGGAGGTACAGTCTCAGGCAGGAAATGAAGTTGGGGGGTGGTGGGCTCTGAGTTATGTGAAGAAGGCGCAGTGAGCCCCAGCCCATACCTGGCCTGATCTCCCTGCCCCCATCCTCCTCCAGGTCATACACGCAGACGAGGAGGCAGGACGAAAGGCAGAGACTTTGGAGCCAATCGGAGACACAGCAGGGTCTGCACTCCTAATGGCCCCTCTGCCCAGCTCTCGGCTTCAGGCCTGGGCACGTGTTCTCCCACCAGACACCATCCGATTCCTCACGTGAGCCCACCCTTCCCCTTCCCCTCTCGTGACCCTGCTGCAGAAGGCACAGGCCCGGCAGCCATGATGCTCGTCCACGGGCGAGGGCTGGGCTGCCTGCTGCTCCCTTCCCAGGACCCCATCCGAGGGCCACGGCCGATGCTGGGAAAGGGTCTCACCCTCCAAACCACATACGAGACACCGGGTGGACAGGGCCATTCACGGAGCCGCTCTGCTCACTCCACCTCCGCTCCCGCTAGGAGAGCCAAGCAAAGCCCGCCCAGGGCCAGGCCCACCCAACACTTGTCCTCACAAACCCAGGCACCCGTGGGTGTAGATGCCCCAGAGAACATCGGAAACCAGAGCTTGGAACCCCAGGGCCACCCACACCTGCTGACCTTCTTGGTGTAGCCCATGGCCTTCAGGACAGAATGGTTCAAGGTCTCCAGGGAGGCCAAGACGTCCTCATAGTCCCCCATGTGGTCCACAAAGTAATCTGGGGTAGGAGAGAGCAAAGATCAGGGGTCACAGGAGGATTCTGCCCCTTTCACCAATCCCCCGGTGCCCCCTATTCCCACTACCCAGTTCCCCTCCCTCCACACATCTTGGTCCCTGCATTGCCTAACCGGGTACCTACCACACAGCTCCTTCGTGTCCACGTGGCTGCAGAGAGAGAACAGGGGAAGGGGGACTCAGAAGCCGGCCTGTTGGGTCCCATCCTTCTGCCCTCCCTCCACAGTGTGCCCGGCCCATGCAGCTGGTAAAACGCCTGGTGCCTTCCCTCTTCATTCCATGCCCTGGCATCGCAAGCCCCACTTCACAGGTGAGGGTGCAGCAGGTAAATGGCACCAACCCTTCCGAAGGCCCAAGCAGGGCTCCGTCGGCACCTCAGTCTATCCGACCCCCTCACCACACCACCCACCTGCTTCCTCCCCCAAAGTCTGCTGATCGCATCATGAGCAGACGGGACCAGGATGGAGCTCAGGAAAAGGGAGGCGAAAGGGAGGAGATGACATTACAGGCTGAGACCAGCTCTCCTGCGACACGCTGCCCTGGGCACTCCTGCCTGCCTGGTCCTGGTCCTGGGCGAGCGTCCGGTCCTCACCCAAATCCCAAGCCCCAGGGTCTGCACCCCATTCCTACAGCCTGGATGGGGAAGGGTCCTGCCCTTCCTGGAGGAGGCTGAGCACGAGGGCCGGCCCCACGGGTGCAGGTGCGGGCAGCGAAGCAGCCTGGGAACACAGATGCGACGCAGGAGTGTGCCCGGTGGGCCCCCAGGGACCCGAGTGTCTGCAGGTTCGAAACCTTCACTTTCTGGGCCCCAGTTCCTCACTGAGTGGAGGGGCTGGCCTAGAACCTGAATCCTCCCAGCCCAGGCTCATCCACACGCCTCCGGGAAAGGCGCCTGAGCACTCCCGCCGGCTGAGGGCACCGGGATGGGGCTCAGCCAAGGCCCAGGCCCAAACCGCTGGATCCGGAGTCAGAGGCTGTGCGCGCTGCCCGGGAGGTCCCCTGATTCGCTGTCCTAGTAAAAGTGCTGACAGGTCTCGCAGAAAGGAAGCCAGTTCACTTGTGCTTAAACTAGCATTTCCCCGAGCTTCTGGCCCGGGGGAACTGTTCCGGACAGAAGCCTAGCCAGCTCCCCCAGGAGGGAATGCCCACGCTGCCTCTGGGGAGCCCTGGAGAAAACGCCGAAGGTGAGACCTCCCCGCTGGCTCCCCACTCACGTGCTCTCATGGTCAAATGCACAAAACCTGCACCTCTTCCTCCCCACCCGGCTGGCCCAACACAGAGGCACCCGATGAGAATGCATCATCAATGGGTCTCAGCCCTGCCAAGCTCCCGGGCCGGGAGGGACCCCTCAGACACCCCTGTCTGATGCAGAGACACGCCCTTCTCTGGAGTCTGTGCTAGGAGCTGTTTCCTCCAGGCGCCTTCCCTGGACACGACACCGGCTCCACCTGCCCCGGTGTCGGCCCCTGCCTTCAGGACGCTCAGCCCCAACCCCTGGTCCAGGCCTTCACGGCGCCGGGTCCCCTGCAGATGAGCCTGGGGGCAGCGCCTTGTTTCCACATCTCTGGCCTGTCTCAGGGGACCCAAACTTATCGAATCTGCCCCAAGCACCACCCCCCGGAACTCTGGTCCTCTTCCCCGGAAGTAGGCCTGAGGAAGGTGACCAGGTGTGGGCTGAACGGGAACCCAAGGAAAAGGAGAAGGTGGGATTAAGGCTGCGGCTGGGGCAGGGTAAGCAGCATTTGCTCCTGAGTCAGGGATGGGTGGGCCAGGAGGTTCAGATGGATTCTGAGATGTGGGTCAGGGTTATGACTGAGTTGATGAAAGGTTTAATTAGATGAGTCAGAAGTGGGATTCACATTAAGAAGTAGAGTTATGGGGCGATGAAGCTCAGGGAATGTAATCAATAATACTGCGATAACGATGCATGGTGCCAGCTGGGTACTGGAAATGTTGGGGTGAACACTTTGTAAAGTATATGATTTCCTAACCACTACGCTGTACACCTGAAACCTAGGCAAACTAATACTGAAAGTAAACTATAACTAAAAGAAATAAAGTGAGGCGCCAGCCGGTTTGGCTCAGTGGATAGAGTATCGGCCTGCAGACTGAAGGGTCCCAGGTTCAATTCTGGCCAAGGGCACATGCCCGGGTTTCGGGCTTGATCCCCAGTAGGGGCTGTGCAGGAGGCAGCTGATCAATGATGTTTCTCTCATCATGTTTCTATCTCTCTCTCTCCCTCTCCCTTCCTCTCTGAAATCAATAAAGATATATTAAAAATTAATAATGAAATAAAGAAACAGAGTTAGGATGAGCATCTGGTTAGTTTGGTTTCGGATGGGAGCCGGTGAGAACAAGATGGCAGCGTTGGTGTTGGGTCGGGAAAGAAGCACCAGGTCCCGGCAGAACTGGGCTGAATTAGCAGAAGGTGCTAGAGCCGCCAACTTCCCTTCACCATCCAGAGTGATTTCTGCAAAATCTAGGGTCTCTCTCCGCTTAGCCACATGTGCCAGAAAAGACCAGCCTGCCAAGGCGGCCGCTGACTTCGGACGACGGAGTTCGGGGACGGCAGGGGTGGGCAGTGGAGGCGGGCGCCGGGCAGAAGGAAGGGCGTCCTCCCAGCCCACGGCGCCGGCTCCAGCGCGGGGACCCCGGGCCCCGCTCACTTGGTGTTGTCGGAGTCGATGGTGTGGAAGAGACCCTCCAGCTCCGTCTCGTTGAGGACGCCATCCGCAAAGAAGAGCTGGAACTCTTCCAAGGACAGCTTCCCATCGTCTGCAAAGGGGGAAGGAGAGCAGCTGGCGTCTGAGCGACAGGACGTCCCCAAATCCAGACAATTCCCAAACCAACAGAGCAGTCCCGTCGGCGAATCCCAATCGGCCAGCGCACGCCAGTTCGCGGGGAATGACTGACTCACGCAGCCAATTCCCGAACCAGAGACCCACACCTATTGGAGATAATCCTCAAACCAACACACACAAGCAGCAGCTCGTCTGCGGGACTCACGCTGCAGGAATTCACCCAACAGCCAGCACCTGCCCCGCCAGGCACTGGCCTCGCATCGACCCGCCTGACCACCTGGGCCGGCACTGTTCACAGCCGCTCCACACCTACCACACCTGCAAGAGGGCCCGAGGGCGGGCAGTCTGATGGCCTCTCTCTCTCTCTCTCTCTCTCTCTCTCTCTCTCTCTCTCTCTCTCTCTCTCTCTCTCTCTCTCTCTCTCTCTCCCTCCCCCGTCCAGGTACCCAGATGATATCCCCACATTTAAATTACCTCCAGCGCCAGCACCCACATTCTGATTGGGGAGAAGAAAGACCCCTCGCCCTGTGCCCCATCCACTCGGCAAGCTTCAGCCCAAACCTTTGAAAGGGCTGATGTGTGACGGTTGCCAACAGTTGGCACGGAGTTCTCTCGGTGGCACAGATGCCGCCTTAAAGATGCCAAACCACGAGGAAAGGAGGTGCCTGGCCTGGGCCCAGCGCTGGCCCGCCCGCCCGCCCTGGGGCCGGGAGCTGTGGCTCTGGGATGCGGAGGGCGTGGGGCTCTGTAAGGGGCACCACAGCTGAGGCATGCCACCTGCCACCCACCCCCCTCCTCCCTCTCACCTCTGCTCTCACCCACAGCCCCCTGGCACAGCGTCTGGCAGGGAAGCTCTCTGAGCTGAGGGCAGAGGGGCCGCTGAGGGAGGGGCTCACAGCAGACCTGTGACTCCAGGAGAAACAGCCCTCAGTTTCCCCCTCGGCTCCTCCCACCCCGCTGCTCTCCACCCCTGCAGCCAGCAGCCCCTCAATGAGCCTGCTCTTCTTAAAGGAGCCATGCCTGTGGGCGGCAGTGGAGGTCAGGCAGGACGGCAGGCCTACGGCACGTCCCAGCCTCCAGCCCCCATGCAGACCCCCTCCCATGGCGTCCAGCCAGGCTGCCTCAAAGCCCAGCGAGCCCACCTGGCACCTGTGGGTGGACTAGGAAGAGATGCCCTTTCCTGGTTGGGGTGAGGGCCTTGCCCAGCGTCAGGGCACAGGGTTGTGACGGATGCAGGCTGGGTCTGAGGCTCCCGATTCCTTAGGCAGTGGCCCTCGTGCAGGGCACAGCTTGCCTATGTGAGCCCAGAGCGAAGGTGTTCTTACATCTTAAAGGCGCTGGAGTGCCCGTCTCTGCTCCCAGCAGCTCTGTGTGGGCTCAACGTAGGGCTAAAGGACAAGCTGGGGAGAGGGAGACCCTCACACTTGTCCTCACTTCCCTCCCCGTCATCAAGCTCAGGAGAGAGTAAGGACTAACTGTGAGCTGTGAGTGCTCGGAGCCTGGGGGTAAGGGCGGGGTCCCGGATGCCTCCGCCATCCAGGCTCAGGGTTCAGTGTCAAAGAGGGAGGATGAGTTTGTAACTTTCAAAACCTAAGAGTCCCCCCAACACTCCCGCTCAGAAGGCCCAGAACCCAGCCACGCACGATACCAGCTGTGAAATAAACTCTAAGCTGTGGGTCTTTGTCATCTGGCCAAGAGGAGACGTTCCCTGTCCTATTTGGCAAGATTGGTGATCAAGCCAGCAACCACAGCACAGAATCAGGGCAGACACACGGGGCTCTTACTGCGTAGTCACTCATTCAGTCCTCACCACACCCCATGGCACGGTAGCACCGTCACCCCCATTTCACAGACCTGTAAACCGAGGCACAGAGCCGTTAAGGGGCTTGTCCAGACCCCACAGCTGGGGCTCGAACCCAGGCCATCTGGCTCCTGAGGCCACGCTCTCACCCAACGTGGGGCAGGGTCTGGTGGCAAGAGCTCCAGCCACAGGGCGGCCTGGACACGCTGAGGTCAAGTCCGGGCTCAGTGGAAGGGAGCTGGGATTGCTTCGTGGTGTCTGCGTGGGCACAGCCGGGGGTCTCCCTGCCTCACCCGCTCCTGCCTGTCAGGTGCCCCGTTGTCTGCACTTGGGAGAGCGGCAGGGGGGCCCAGGCCTCCTGAGCACAAAGGCTCCCAGCTGACATTTATCTCGAAGGCCCCACCACCGCCCTAAGGAATCAGATCAGCCAATGAGGGAAGCACCCTCCCACCAGGCCCCGCCCATTAGACCAGCGGCCTGGCACCCCCGCCCAGCGGGCATTGGCAGGTGTCTCTCCCAATTAGCAGGAGCTCAGCCTCTAGTCAGTGACCTTTCAAATGCCAGGAGTCTGCATCCCTGCAGAGAGGCGCCGGCACCTGCGCCTGCCCTCCGGGCTCCACCCCCAGGCCGCCCCTCGGAGCCCTGCCGTCTCCATCTCTGTGAAGATCTCTGTCCTCAGAGCAGGACGGCTGGCCCGTGCTCCTGTGATCCGAGGGCCCATCCCTCCCAGCCTCAGCCTGAGCCCGCACTCCATCTTCCGCCCCCGCCCCCGGCATCTTATTCCGCTGGGTGCCAGGGGAGGGCCGCGTGCGCCTGTGATCAACAAGTGTGCGCACGAGCCTTTGTGTGTCTCTGGTCTACACCCACACTCACCCTACGTGCACACCGCGCCCATCCCCTGCCCACACGTTTTCAAACTGAGCCCGAACCCATCTGCCACCCCCCGCCCGCCTCAAGGGAGGACCTGCAGTCTGTCACTTGCCCTCGCCAAGCCTTGCTACTGTCAGCTGCGGCAAGGGGTACGGTGCTTCCTGTGCCAGTAGGAGCAGAGTGAAGACCAAAGGAGGAGGTCCATGAAAGCTCGGTGCCCGGAGGCTCAACGGCGTCGGCAGCCTGCCCCGCAGCGGGCACCTGTGCAGCACAGGAGGGAACCCAACACCTATGGACAAACCAAGGCTATTTCCACGGCGCGCGACGCTCCTCAGCTGTTCAGGGCTCGCTGCTTCCTCAGGGGCAGCCCTCTGCGCTGCGGGCTAGTTTCATCACCCCCACTACAGATGGGGAAACTGAGGCCAGAGAGTTTGGGGGCTGGCCTGAAGTTACAAAGCTGGGAAGTGGCTGAGCCAGGGCTTGCACCCGGGCAGTCTCTGTGACAGAGGAGGGGCCCCGCCCCCTTCCACAGGCTCCGCATCCCACACACCCTAACCCTGGTGACACCCCCACGGCCACTCCGCGGTGGCTGGGAAGACGCAAGGCCCCAAGGGGAGCAGCAGGCTGGGCCTGTACGGGGCCCGCAGGAGAGAAGTTGAGAGCCTACAGCTGTGCTCAGGGGCGGAACCACGGCCTCTGACTGGGAACAAGTAATGGCGAGGAAAGCCCAGCTGTGCCTGGAGACCAGGGTGCCACCCACCACGCACGGATGCACGGACAATCCCACATCCACTGGGAGACCACAGCCAGACACACTGCTACGCCCCAGGGCTGCACAGCCACACTCGCATCCATGTTCAGGCCCATCACCTAAATCCACAGGCACTTAGCAAGCACCTACTGTGTGCTGGGCGCCAGGCCCACGACAGGGACAAGCCTCTAACCCCCTCCTCTAATCTCTAACACTGTTCAGGCCACGATGCCACTGTCATTTCCTGAGCCCCACCGAAGCCCCCCATCTGTTTCCTTTCTCCTTGCTCCAGATGCAATTGCTCTGATGGTCCTTTGGTCCAAGAGGCCCGGGAGGGGCCATCACGCCCAGGGATGGGGTCAAGGGGTAGAGACCCCAGGCACTGACTTCCAGCCAGGCCTGCGCACCACCTCCTCCCACCCCCTCCCCAAGGCCTCAGGTTCCATCCCCAACACCATGGGGGGGGGGGAGGGCAGGGAGGGGGACAGGTCAACTCACAGGGGCAGGGAGAAAGGGGGTGCTGGGACCCAGGCTAGAGCTGCGGCCTTGAACTCCAGCCTACGACGGAGAGGGGCTGGGACTGATGCTCGGGGCCCTGAGGGGCAGGCACATCTGTTCCCACTTCCCCCAGCAGAGACCTCGGCCCTCAATCAGCTTGTTTCAGTAAATGAGCAAACACTGAGCACTGCTTAATTTTCCCTAAAACACCTATCCCACACCGCCCTGTATTTTCCCAATAGCCTAGGCAAGTAGACAGGTAAGTGTTATCACCCCACATTACAGACGGGGAGACTGAGGCCTGGAGAGGGACTGTGCCTTGGTAAAGCCATGTAGCGTCGCTGTGGGCCGGAGAATGACTGCAGTATTTATAGGAAGTTGTCCCGCTCTTTGCCACACCTGTGAGGTTCGGGCCTTGGGGAACCTGGTTATCCTCACACAGGTGGGAGCCTACCCAGCAATCAAGAGGGGAGCGTCAGGCGTTCTATGGCAAAGCAATGTGCTGCTCACACTGTCGGAGAGGCTGGGCTACCCTGGGCAGGTCACTTAACCTCTCTGAGCCACGACAGCGCTGATAGAACACGGGATGCAGCACCCACCGCACCAGGCAGCCGCGAGGAGGAAGTGTGCCCCGGCCTGTGAAGGGCCTAGAGCAGTGGTTCTCAACCTTCTGGCCCTTTAAATACAGTTCCTCATGTTGTGACCCAACCATAAAATTATTTTCGTTGCTACTCCATAACTGTAACGTTGCTACTGTGATGAATCGTAATGTAAATATCTGATATGCAGGATGGTCTTAGGCGACCCCTGTGAAAGGGTCGTTCGACCGCCAAAGGGGTCGCGACCCACAGGTTGAGAACCGCTGGCCTAGCGTGAGGCTGGGGGCTTCCTTACAGCGTGGCCCAGCCCAGCTGTGTAAGGGTTAAAGCACACCAAGCATTTACCACGGGCAGGACACCCTGGCATCAGACATCCCTTCACAGAATCCTCATGGCATCCCCGCTGTGTAGGAACTAGGGCGTCCCGTTGTACAGAGGGGAAACTGAGGCACCGAGCAGGACCAGGATTTGGCCTTCAGATTTCAGAGACCTGTACCCTTAACCTTTAGGTTCAAGGTGGCCCACTCCCCACCCCTGGTCCTTTCCCTTGAGGCGTCAGGACGGAGAGAACCAGGTCCTCATTCAGGGGCAGCATGGGAGGAAAACTCACCATTTTTGTCCGCGCGGCGGAAAATCTGCAGGGAAGAGAGATGGGTTGAGTCAGCCCTGAGCAGAGAGCAGGTGCCCTCCAGCGGCTCCTGAGCTGGAACAGATGTCCCCTCCCCCAGCAGGTGCCCTGGGAAACTGAGCCCCCACTTTCTCCCTCCCCGGGGAGGAGACCCGCCGGCTGGGATCCAGGGTGGGAGAGGGAGGGATGTTACAGGCAGAGGCCCTCCCAGCCACCCCAGCGGAAGCAGCCGCCCACGCTCCCTCTGTGCCGCCAGCCTGCCCACAGCCACGCTGACAGACACATGCACACGCGTGTGGACACTCTGGCTCACACTGTCCACATGCTTGGGGGTGCACTCCCAGCGCCACCGGTCCATGGGGCTTCACCCACTGTCGCACCCTGAGTTGCACAACCCGAATTTGTGTCCCGAGGACACAGCCACAGGCCTTGCAGCCTCAGGGCGCTCCAGGGAGGTTGGGTTAAGTCCGAACAGAGGCCTCTTCTAAAGGAACCTCCAGGCTTGGCCACTGGACCAGCCACAGGCAGGAGGGGCCTTTGGGCAGGGGAGCGAGTAGAAGCAGGTTGACAGGAGCTCAGGAAACCAGCTGCCACCTCAGGTAGGAAAGAGGAGCGGCCAGCCCACGCCCCCACCCCCACCCCCAGCCTGAGCTTGGAGACCAGATAACTCCTCCTCCTGGCATTTCGGGGCAGTAGCCCTGCTGATGGAAGGAGGGAGAGGTAGATCACACCTCAACCACCCACCTGGTGCGTCCCTGAGATAAAGGACAGAGGCCCCTGCAAGCTATGGGGCGGCATCCATTATCCACCCGAGGCTGTGACACACTGACACAGCAGCTCAGGAGTTCAGCCCCTTCCTTAGCTGAACCCTGATGCCAGGGTCCTGGGCAGGAAGGGGAGCACTCTCTGGCGCCCCTCAAAGCCTCAGCCCAGGGCCCACACTCCTGCTCCGAGGCTGGGTTCCACCCTCAGGTGCCAGCCGAGGGCCTGGGTGTTACTGAACACATGACCACCTGCTGTGGCTCCAGAGTCTGCACGAGCATGGAGCCCCCCCATCTGCTCATCACCCCATTTCACAGATGAGGACACGGAGGCTCAGAGCCCGCACGCAGTACTCCAGGACCCTGGGGCCCACCCCCTGGACTGTTAGAGGAGAGAATGGGAGGGGTCTGCACCCAGGGTCTGCGCCCCCCCCTTCCCTGCAGGGCGGGCCCAGGGCTTTCAGCTGCCAACTCTGCTGGGGTCTTGAGAGAGGGTCCGGGTGTGTTGGGCTGTGCATGTGTGTGTTTGGGAGCACCAGCACCAGGACCCCAAGCACTCCCAGCAAAGCTCCACCCTCCCCGCCCTGCCCAGCCTTCTCTGCCCAGAGCCAGCTGTGGGTTCCAGGAAAGGAGAGAGAAAATCCACTCGTGCTCACGTGCACAAGCGCGCACACACACACACACACACACACACACACACCCCTCCCAGAACACCCGCCCGCACTGCCAGGGGCCCTGGCTGGGACATGCACTCCCCATTGCGGTGCTGTCTATCTCTGGGGTACGGGGTGGGGAGGAAGCCCCTCCACCTCCGCCTGGCACCCCACCTCCCCATCCCCTGCCACCCACCCTACAGAATCTCCCTCCCATTTGGGGAGTGGGAGGCGGGAGCAGGCTTCCCCTGGGAAGGCAGTTTGGGTTCCAGAGAGGATGGGGGAGGGGTATCGGGGGAGGGGGAGGAATGGACAGGGGGACTCAGGGCGGCATGGGGGTGGTGATGGAGCTCAGAAAGGTCCGGACAGGGCTCCTGGGGGTGGTTCCAACTCTCTGGAAAGGAGAAGCGAAGACAGCGGTGGGGAGTGGGCTTTGCTGGCAAAGAGCGGGTGGCAGGCTGATAGGGGCTCAGGGTCTAGCGAGGAAGAGACCGGTGGTCTCAGGAAAGTAGCCACCCACGCAGGGACCAGGCTGGAGAGCAGGAGGGGGTTGGGGCGGTCAGGGGCTCCCGTCCTGGGAAGGAAGGGGGGTGAAGGATGATGTTCGGGCTGGGAAAAGATGGGGATTGGGCCAAGACAAAGTAGGGGGATGGTGGTCAGGTCGAGGGGGCTCCAGGATCCGGCTCCGAGAAGCTGAGGGAGGGGGTGCGTCCAGGTGGAGGGATGAGCCTGGACCTGGATGGAGACGATGGGAATGTGGAGGCGCTGGGGGCGCGCGCTCTGGGACGCAGAAGGGCCGGTACCTGCTCTGCGCTGCCGAGGGGGATGGGCAGGGGGTTCCCTGTTTAAGGAAGAGGGGGGCCAGCGGGTCCCGGCGGCGACGAAGGAGGGCGACGTTGGGGGTCTCCCCGTGGAAGGATGGGGGCTCGGGGTCCCGGCCCGCGCGTACTCACGTCCAGGATGACAGCGGTGCCCCCGCGCGGCGAGGCGGGGCCCGGGCAGGGGCCGGGGTCCACGGCGGGGTCCACGGCAAGGGCGTCAGGGGCGTCGGGGGCGTCGGGGACCAGCGGCACCCGGGGTTCCCCCATCCTGGCGCCCACCCAGCGCAGCAGCCCGCCCAGCGCCCGGCCCTGCGGCGGCGGCTCCCGGAGCAGCCTGTGCGCGCCGGCCCTGCACAGGCGCGCCGCCCGCTCGCACATCGCGCCGCGCCCGCCGCCGCCGCCGCCCGGAAGCCCGCCGACCCCCGCCTTCCCGCCGCGGCCCGCCCCCGCGCGACCCCCTCCCCGGCTCCGCCGCCGCCCGCGCCGCCCGCCCGCCCTCCCTCCCTCTGCCCCCGCGGCCGCGGCCAGCGCGGGGACGGGCCGGCGCCGGGGGACCGGGCGGGGACGGGCGTGCGCTCCGCCCGGACCCCGAGCCACGTGCCCTGTGTCCACCCCCCACTCCCAGCGGCCGGGCGCGGCGGCAGAAGGCTGCCCGCGGGGGTGCTGAACCCCGGCCTGGCCAGGGAGGAGGCTGCCCAGCAGTCGCGGGTTTGGTGGGGGTCTGGGTGCGGGGGTTTCTCCCCCCAAAAGTCTCCCGCTGCAACCCGGCCCCCCCCCCCCTCTGCCCCCATGTCCCCCTACTCGCTCCTCTGGGCGCCGCCTCAGGGGCCCGAGCGTGGTGTCCGACGAGACCCGAGCGCCCTCTGCTGGCTCCAGCTGCCGGACTCGGCGCCCACTCCCTGGGCTTCCACCGCCACTGCCAATTCAGGGGCACCCCCTTCCCTCCTGGGGGCACGAGGCTCCCGCAGACCTCTCCTCCCAGAACCAATCTTTTCCCAGAACACCCTCTTCCCCTCATTCCAAAGCTACGTGCTAGGCCCTGGGTCCCAACAATGGGCAAAAGGGATGGGAGTCTTGGCCTCCTGGAGCTTACAGCGGACTGGGCAGACAGATGCCGGACAGATTCCACCAATCAATGAACCATTAAAACGGAACTGCTAGGAAGTGGTGGGACCTTGGACCCTGAGCTGGTAATTTCCCTGGTGCCCATGGAGGGGTGTGTGTCAGAAAGTGCTTCCAAGAGGAGGTGATTCTCATGCTGAGGGAGTGGAAAGAAGAGGGAGGGTTCAAGAAAGGAGGAGAAAGTGGGCTGGAGGCCTGCCTGTGCAAAGGCCCTGTGGCAGGTGAAGGAGGCACGGTGAGCACGAGGGACTGACTGAAGGGTAACCATATGCTGCGCCCCATTCCTCACACACACCTCCCCTCCCCTTTCTAACACACTGCCGTCACATCTGCCACACTCGGGGCACCGTCCCTTGTCCCCCAACCCCCAGCACAAGGGCCTCCTCCCATAGGGCCCTGTGCTTGCCCCAGCTTAGAGCAGGCTCCTCGGCACCACGCTCTTCCCCAAGCACAGACGTCTCAGACCCATGAGTGGAGGCAGGTGCTGGTTTTATTTGGGACCTGATTTTGGAAGGAGCGAGCCTGGAGTCAGACCCCGATGGTCCCCGCTCACACTGGGTCCCCTTTCACCCCAAGTTGCAGGTCTGGGCCGTAGTTCCGGCCCTGAGCTCTGGTCTGAGTCTGTAGCCTGGGTTCCCCACTCTTCAACTGAGGAGCCTGTTGCATGAGCTCATGGCTACTCCTGTCTCCTGCCGGGAGAGGCCCCTTCCCTCAGGGGGCGTCTTGTGTCCAGCAGGGCTGTGGTGATCTCCCCTCCTCTTTAGGGCCTGGGTGTGAGGATGCCCGACCGAGGGCTAAGGCGGTTTCCTGGCCTCCTTTCTCAGCAGGGAGCTGGCCACGGCCAGGGCCCCGCCCTGCACAAACCGCACAAAGTTGTCCCCGGCCAGCGGCCCCACAGCGTACAGGCCCTCCTGCTGTGTGCTCTGGTAGGTGAAGGGCTCCACGTCGATGGGGTTCCTCTTGGCGCTCAGAGGCTGGTCAGGGTCCATGGCGAGGTGGGCGCCTGCCCCCGGGAGGAAGGAGAGGTCGGGGTGGGAGCCGATGAGGACCAGCACCAGGGAGAGGCCGAAGACCTTGTGGAGGCCCTGGGGGTCCTGGAACAGCGCCTGGCGGTCCTCCTTGAAGAGCAGCAGCTGGTGCTCGGGGAGGCTGCGGTAGCCCTCGTAGGGGCTGGGCGACAGGATGGACTGCTCGCGCATCATCTGGTGCACCTTGTGGTACTCCGGGTACAGCATCTTGGGCAGCTGGTTGAAGACCAGGCCCGGGTCGTCCACGGGCCGGCGGAAGGCGTGGATCACGGGGATGTTGTAGTGGCGCGCGTAGAGCACCGCGTCGGCCGCCGACAGCCCAGCGCCGATGATGAGGACCGGGTCCGAATCTGGGGTCACTGTGCCCGCCCTGATGGCCACCTCCAGGGCCGACAGCTCATGGTGGACGAAGGGCAGGGTCTCCCCGGGGATGCCCAGCCGGGCCGGACTGTCCGACGTGCCTGTGGCCAGGACCACGTTGTGGGCGCACAGGGAGAAGGGCTGCTGGCCCTGGTCCTCGGCGGTCAGGAAGCCGCTCACCTGGAAGAGGGGGCTGGGGTCTTGGGCCCCAGAACCACTGGGCTCGGGGATCCCCCACTCCACAGCCGTGACCACGGCGCCGGACACAAAGCTTTGGCCCAGACCCTTCTTGTTCACGTAGTCCCTGTAGTAATGAGCGATGTCCCCGGCTGTGGCGCGGCTGTTACGGAGACCTCTGGGGGGAAGGACACGGAAGGGTGAGTGACAGAGAGGGCACTGGGGTCGGGGCTCGATCAGGTGGGACAGGGCTGGCATCAGGCCCTGCAGCCGACTACGGCTGTGCCACCCTCCAGCCTTAAGGCTTGGCCAAGGGGCTTAGTCTCTCTGGAGCCTCAGTCGCCTCTTCTGTAAAATGGAGCCGATAGAGCATCTTATTAGGGTGGGGCTGGGTGTGGCCTCTGAAGGCAGATGGCCTGCGTCCGTACCCTGACCTGCCACTGGTGAGCTACTTCCTCAAACTCTCTGCCTCAGTTTCCTCATTGCAAAATGAGGGTGACCATGGCGACAGCACCTATTTCGTGCCATTGTTGAGAGGATTACATGATGATACAAACGAAGAGCTTAGAAGAGAACCTGACAGGCAGTAAGGGCCACGTGAGGGTCGGCGGCTGTTATTACCGCTAAGGACTAAGTAATACCATACACACGTGTGGTAGGAGTCCATTTTTATAAAGTTCAGAAACAGCCACAACTAATCTGTGGAGTTACAGGTCAACACAGTGGTTGTCCTCGGGGCGGGGAGCTAGGGGGTATTGGGAGGGGTCCGAGGGGGTTCTGGGGAGAAGGGATCTATTTCCTGAGTATGGGTGGCTGGGCACAGGTGTGTCCACTGGGAAATTCCGTCCGCCTGTACACATGTGCACACATGTGGGTTGTGCACGTTTCTATACGCATATATATTTCAGTAAACAAGTTGACTTAAAAAATAACCATGTGAAGCACTTGGCCTAGTCCCCAGCAGGGACTAGGATTATTATCGCCACCATCATCACTGTCACCACCTCCTCTGGGGCAAGGGCCGCAGGCCAGTGTGGCTGGTGTGGAGCGGTGGCTCCTCTCAGCGCCTCCGTGTTTCTACCTGCGAGCCCTCAGGGGGTCCCTTCCCGCCTGTGGACTCACTGTGAGAGATGAACTCACTCAGCTGGAGTCCCGAGTGACAGCCGGCACATCCCCCAAGGCCACTCCGGCCCCCCAGCTCCCAGTCGGCTCCTAAAACTGGAATCCGGGATTGACTCCCTCTCCGGTTCAAAGCACTGTCCTCAGATGATGCTACCTTGGTGTTCCTTACAGAAATGGCACATTCGAAGGAATGGAAGCTCCATGACTGGTCAGTGGCTTAGGAATGGGGCAGCCCTGGGGGCAGGGAGGGCATCTGCCTGCTTTTTTTGGCTCAGCCATCTAAGCACTAGGCCCTGCACGTAGATGCTTCCCCTCCCTGGGGAACATTCCGTGGCCATGTAAAAGGATGGCTGCAAGGGCTGTGATCGCCACGTGAGATGCTCACACAGTGTTAAATTTTGAAAGTGGGTTATGAGAGGAAATGCCTACAAGTGAAATTTAAGTTCCTGTCTGTTAAAACATCACTGTGTGCTAGATGTTTTCCTAGCAGATGAATCCTGGAAGCCTGGGTGCCTGCTGGGTGGGAGTGACGTGTGCCCTGTCACAGCCCTGAGGGTGGAGGAAAGCAGGCAGACACCTCACAGCGGGGATCCTCTGCCTGGACCGCTGGGCAGCCCTATGCCTCCCGCCCTAGGAATGCATTTACTCAGTGATTTAACTTTCTCCAGGGCGGTCAGAGGTGTGCAGTCTGGGCTTTAGGAGAGGAAACAAGATGGGAGGAAAATATGCCGAGATGTGGCAGCAATGGACAGAAGTATGGGGTTGGGCGACTTGTTCCTTTCTGTTTTCAGTTTTCTGTAGGGTGGTTGTGCTTCTAATACAAGAGCATTAAAAAAAATAATAATAATCTATATATATAAAAGCCTAAGGGACAGAATGACCAAACGACCAAACAACTGGCAGACTGGTTGCTCTCATGTGCACTGACCACCAGGGGGCAGACACTCAATGCAGGAGCTGCCCCTCTCATGGTCAGTGTGCTCCCACAGCCAACCTCCCATGGTCCCACCCCCACCCCCAACCCCTCGTCGGCCCACCCCAAACAGCCTCGATTGCTGGCCAGGCCGAGGGACCCCACCAGTGCATGAATACATGCACCAGGCCTCTAGTAATAAGCAAAGGAGTGCAGCCTTTTAGCTGACCTAGAAGCAAGGAGACTGTTCCACGCCAGGCTCAGAATTGTGGGAGGGGCAGCAGGGAGGCCTGAGGATTGGGGAGGGGGGGGGCAGGGTGTGGGAGCAAGGGAGGCTGTCTCCTTGGAGACTGGGATGCTATAGGAAGGCCAAGTCAGGGGGTCATGGGAGAGGGGGAGGGAGCACTGGACAAGGAGGCCCGGGGTGAACCTGGTGCTGCAGACCCCGGCCTGTGGATCCTACACAAGTCCCTTCCCATCAGCGCCTCGGTCTCCCACCCAAGCGCCTGGAGGAAGAGGAGGGCAGATGAGAGGATCCTTGGAGCCCCTTTAGCTCAGGCTCCTGGGCTGGTGTGGGGGGTGGGCCTGGGTCTCCCTGCCCACATGGGCTTCCAGGGCTGCCTCACCTGCGCTTCCGGCGCATCCAGTCCTTGACTTCCAGGTCCGGGAGCCCCATCCACTGGCCTTGGCTCAGGGTCACCATGGAGCCTTCAATGGACTGTGTGGGAAAAGGGTCCTTTGGTCCAGACCTCTGCTAGCCCCCAACCCACTTGGGCTGGAGGACATGGGGCCTGAGCTCACTGGGAAAGGGAGGAGGGGGAGGAGGGGGAGGGGGAGGAGGGGGAGGAGGGGGAGGGGGAGGAGAGGGAGGAGGGGGAAGCTAATAGGAAAGCTGGGAAATGGAAGAGTCCTAACCCTGACTTAGGGAGGGAGTCTCCCCAAGACCTCGGTAGATTCGCCCCAGATCGCCTCGCACCCTCCTGGTCCCACTTACATGCCAGGCTCCCCCAGGCGGGTTCCGGCCCAGGACCACGTGGGGGATGGCTCGCTCCTTCTGGAGCTTCCAGGTGAGGACAGACTCCATGTTCCCCCCAAAGTCTGTGTCTGGGCGCAGGAGGGCGTCAAAGAGCAGGGCCACAGGGCTCTGGCACCGGCCTTCGAGGCCCTCAGACAGGTAATCCAGGTCCTGGAAGGGAGCGAGCGGCACGGGTCAGGGGCCACCAGGGGAAGGGCCGGCTCTGCATTCCCATCCTCGCATCAGGGTGGCCGGGGAAGTGGGGATGCTGCCTCTCGAGGGCACGTTAAGGGGTCTGACGAGTCCCGCAGCTGCCCTTTGCCTGTGTCTCTCAGATGCGCATGAGTAGGAACACTTTCTCTGCACATCATACTGAGGAGCTAGCCTCCTGTTGTGAGAAAGAGCTTTGAAAAATGCCGATCTACACCAACCATCAGCTTACTTCCTCATCCACCAGCTCGAGTGGCAGGTGACCTGGAGGATGGATGCTGCCTGAAGGGGGCGAGGGTGGGGGTGTGGTAATGTGTGGCCTCCAGGAAAGGCAAGCAGCCAGGAGGGGGCTCTGTAAGCCCCGCTGGGCAGGAGGCAGGAGAAGTGGGAAGCCTGGGGCAGGTTTCTCAGCCTGCACTCCTGGCACTGGGGCTGGATCACGCGTTAGAGTGGGCGCTGCCCTGTGTGTTGTGGGATGTTTAACAGCATCCCTGGCCTCCAGCCTCTAAGCCAGGGGTAGCATCCCTCCAGCTGTGACAACTGGCATTGTCTACAGGTATTGCACAAAATCGCCTCCCGTTTAGGCCCAGTGGTCTAGGGGCGGAGACAGCTGATGTGGCATTTGTGGGTCTCGAAGAATAGCCCTGGTTTCTTTCAGTTTCCACGGCTGATTTTTGTGGCCTCTCATGTTCCGGGTTTGGGCTTGTGTCTAACAAATGCTTACTTTGGTGTTTGCCCTGGGAAAGCTGGGAGAGTTTCCCCAGAGGGGTGTGTCACCCCCCCCACCCCCCCACCCCCCACCCCCACCCTGCTCTAGCCCACCTGGTCCAGGATGGAGACCCCCGGGGCCTCGGAGAGCTTCCTCTGCAGCAGGGGGTGTGGGTGGACGGCATCGGGCTTCACGTAGGGGGTGTAGCCGGAGAGCAGGTAGGACAAGCAGATGCCGGAGGGACCATTGCCTGGGGAGAGAGGGATGGAAGGTCACTGCTGCCTCGGGCTTTCGTCTCGATCTGCCTTGTTCACTGAATCACTCTTCATTCATAAAAATGACACATTTATTAAGCCCTTGTCATGTGCCAGGCACCGTGCACACTGACAGTAACAAGTCATAGCAATTGCTGAGAGCCTGCTAGGTGCCGATAGTAGTGCTGTTAGGGGCAGTGCTACTTAAGTAACAATAAAGTGGTAATAGCCGCTGGAATTCATTCAGTGCTTACTGTGTGCCAAGCTTTGTGTTAAGGGATTTTAATAATAAAATAACGATATACTGACAGATGCTGCTGCTGCTGTACCAAGTCCCTGAAGTGCCTGCATTCTTCCACTGAGCTCTCCCAATGACTTCGGCGCGAGGTACACGCTACTCTTTTCCTCCTTTTATACAGAAGGAAGCTGGGGCCCAGAGATGTTAATTAACTTGCCTGTGGCCACACAGCAACACCACCCAGAGTCTGAGATAACTAAGAACTAGTTCTGTCTGGTTGGTCAGAAGACAAGTGAGTCATTGTAGTGCTGACTGCTGCATGCTCAGGGCTGGGGGGTGGGCCCCAGGGCCTTGGATGCTCAGGAGGGGAGCTAAGCCACCGTGGGCCTCCTGCCCCCAAGTCTGAATGAGCCTCACAGCTTATCTGTGGAATTTCTTGGGCAATTACCTCAAGACATTGCTTCTATTCTTATCTTCCCCTCTTTCTTTATCTTGCACTATGCAGAACAGTGCCCAGATGTAGAACACTATGAAAGGACAGACCGCATGGAATGGCTGATGCTCAACTGCTTTGACTTACAAAAAGGAACACATTTCATGGAGTTCAACCTGACGTCTGCATGGCGAGGGGCCACCTGTCCTCCGTGCTTGCAGACCTGAGGACAGGACTACACGCTTCGGCTGTGCCCCCCCTCACTCAGCACCCAGCCTGGTGCCAGGTACGGGAGAGCACAGGACAACACAGACTGAGGACCGAGCCCCCACCCCTCGCTGCCCTTGCCTTGCAGGGTCTTTGAAGGATTACATGGAATGATACCGCATAAGTTGTAAGCATAGCCCAGCCGGCGTGGCTCAGTGGTTGAGCGTCGACCTGTGAGCCAGGAGATCATAGTTCAATTCCCCGTCGGGGCATATGCTTAGGCTGTGGGCTCAGTCCCCAGTGTGGGGCCTGCAGGAGGCAGCTTATCAATGATTCTCTCATTGTTGATATATATCTCTCCCTTTCCCTTTCCCTTTCTCTCTGAAATCAATAAAGATAGATATATATTTAAATTGTAAGCATAGCACTGGGCACAGAGTGAATGCTGAGTGGTGAATTTTAAAGACAACAAAAAAATGAATGAATAAATAAGTAAATAAAGGCCTGGGCTGGCCCTGCCTGCCTCCTGACCACTGATACTGGAGGCCCCTGGAAAGCTCAGGGCAGCCCCTCCCCTGTCCAGGGCAACACTCACCGATAATGATGACCTTGAGGGGCTCTGAGCTGCTGGCACCCAGGTGGTCCTTCCTCCAGTTGCTCATGGCTGCAGCTGATGGGGGGCTTGGCGCTGGCAGCTGACCTGGAGGCACAGGGAAGGAGGGGCCACTGGGTGAGCGTTGGGTGTCATGTGGTCCCTTCCCACCTGTAGTATAGGTGTCCTCCTGTGGCCCTCAGGGTCAGGTCCAAGTCCTCCCAGAGGATATAAAATTGCCAGTCTCTCTCCCGTTTTGCTCCCTCACACCTGCTCCATTCCAGCCAGGCCCTTTCCCCTCCCCCAATTCTTCAGGGTCACCTCTGCCTCTCTGAGCCTCAGTCCACTCTCCCCATCTCACCAATGGGGCCGTAACAATACCCGAAGCCTATTATTCACCCTCCTTGAGGCCCCCTCTGCCCAGCCTGAGGGCCAGCCGCGCACAGCACTTCCGTGCCGGCCATAGCGCCAGCCTGCAATCCAGCTACAGGTCTTGGTGTAGGCTGGTGGACTTTGGAGCCATCACCTGGCCCTAGCAAGGCACTTCCTAGCTGGTGACCACGGCCCATTTCTGGACTTCCCTGGGTCTGTTTCCTCATCAATAAAATGGGCTGTTGGGGACATAGTGAGGTCATGTATGTGAAAAAATCTGCCACTAGGGAAAGACCTGAGCTCACTGCCTACCCTAGGGGCTGGGCCTGGAGGTGGGGGAACTTTGGAAGCGTAGAGTAATTTGGTTTGGGGAAAATGCCTATAATCCTGAACATTTCTGGAGCATCAGCGCCCCCTGCAGGCCACAGACTAAAATCACTCAACAGGACCCAAACCCAGTTCTTCGGGTTGTAGGTGCTGGAGAGTCCAGATCCACTTCACATCCCCCAACCCCTCTAACAGGGCCCCGCCTTACCCACTGTCCAGCAGCCCTGCCGTCCTGAGGGCCACAGGCAACATCCAGGTGAGTGTGTGAGGAATGGGTGGGCGTTTGGCACTTGCTATCTACTGGGTATTTAGCAGAATTTTCTCAAGTCCTCCTCACACTAACCAGATGCAGGAAGTACTGTCAAGGCTACCGTCCCGTGTAACAGGTGTGTAAACAAGGGCGTAGAGAGTTCGCACAAGTGTCTCAGTGTCTTGCAGCAGCGTTTTCAACCAGGGCTAACTGTGCCCAGGCTTTGCCTGTGACCATGCCTGTCCCCAGGTATGACCCAGGGCTCCTCGCCTCATCTTGGGCCTCGGGCCGGGGACAACCACCCTCTCCTGTTGGGGTGAGCCTCCTGTCCCCCAGCATCTCCCTGGGGAGACAAAAGGTAGCACCCAGCTGACACTGGGGTGCACGGTCTCCATGCCTGGTTCCCTGTGTGCCCGAGGAGAGGATTTGAGGCGCATCACTGCCACTCATAACAACAACAGGCTACCATTCCTGTATGTCTATGGAGTGGCTTGGTGCCAAGTATGTTGTAAACACTGTGTCCATTCACTAATTGAATCCTTATTTAACTGGGCTGTTATAAGTACTCTTACAATCACTCCCATATGACAGATGGGGAAACTGAGGCCCAGCAAGCTTCCTACAGCCTGTACGGTGTTGCCAGGAGTTCTGCCCTGGCTTGCACGGGCCCAGCTGGCTGGAGCCCAGGCCACCTCTTTGCAGAGTGCAGTGTGACAGGGTGTGGCAGCTCCTGCCAGAGGCCCTTCCCCGCCTGGAAGTGTAGCACACGCGCCCGTCCCTGCCCGCCCTACTGCTCTGTCCCTGCGCTGGTGCTGGGGAGGGAGCCGGGGGGCCGCGTTCCCAGGTGGGTGGGCAGGTTTCTCAGTAACCACCGCGGCCCTGGAGAACAGGGCGGTCGCTCCCAGAGCTCTCCTCTCACTCTCCTGGTGCCTCCAAACAGCCCTGGGCACCGCCCCCGGTCGTCACTGTCCCGGGAGTAACAGCAGAGCGGACACCTGTGTCCTTGCTAAATGCTCCCTGTGCTTGAACTCCTTCAAGCCTCACAGTAACTGCTTTGCAGATGAGAAAACAGGCTTGGGGAGGTGAGGCTATGCCCCTGAGGTCCCAGAGCCTGTGGGTGACGGAGCTCGAGTTTGATCCCAGAGGGCTGAGACCACCTAGTCCCCCCATGTCCCCCCAAATGAGTATGCGAACCTGCTCCGAGCCCCCTGGCACGCCCACGCAGGCCACCGCTCACCACCTCTGTCTCTGAATCCTCCCAGCACCAGTGAGGAGCTGACGACCCCTATCACCCGCCCGGGAGGCGCAGGGGCCCGGGTACCCCCAGGGCTTTGGACTCCAACCCCAGTGCTCACTCCCAGAAGCTTCTGGATGTCATGCACTTGAGGTCACCGCCCAGGGCCGACCGGAAGGGTCATTTCCTGTGCAGCGACACGGCCGTCCCGGAGACCTGAGCAGCGTCCAGTTCCCATAACCTCGGAGGAAGGCACACCGCCAACGCACAGCTGCCAGTTTTCCTGTTTCCATTCTTTTCACGCTTCCTAGCGTGTGGAGCCAGGCAGGCAGCGTTTAATGTTAACTTTTTGTTTCAGCCCCTCTGGCTGAAGAGGGCAGGTGTCATCTAAAAAAAGTTCACATTGCCCTGGCCGGTTGGCTCAGTGGAGAGAGTGTCGGCCTGCGGACCAAAGGGCACGTGCCCAGGTTGCAGGCTCCTCCCCGGCCTGGGCCCTGGTTGGGGCTCATGCAGGAGGCAACCAATGGATGTGTTTCTCTCACATCGATGTTTCTCCCTGTCTTTCCCTCTCTCTCTTCCACTCTCCCTTAAAATCAATGGGAAAATATCCTCGGGTGAGGAGCAACAAAAAAATAAATAAATAAGCATGTAAAAAGTTAACATTAAAAACGGATTCAAAATCACCAAAGCAGAGAAGCATCAACAAAGCGGAAATCAACGCCCTTTCAGAGAGTGTTTCCCGTAGGCTTGCAACACCGTCCTTCCCAGTCACTGACTTCAAGCGGCTCCGAGGCCCTGGGACGCCTGCGTGGCTGCGTGGATTGGGCGCCTCTGGTGGCCTGGAGCCCCGACACCTGGACCCACAGCAGCCTCTCCAGGTGGGTTTTTTAACCAGAGGGAGGCCGGAGGTCAGGAGGAAGGAGGTGGCTTGCCTAGGCCGCCCAGGGGTGTCTGAGACAGGCCCACGCGCACAAATCCAGCCCCTGGATACCTGTCAGTGCCACCAAGCAGGTGACATGAGCTGTGGGCGGGGGGATGAAGAGGCGCTCTGTGGCCGAGCCTCTCCCACCTGGAGGCCCCAGAGCTCCGAGGTCCCCAGGCTTCCTGATCTCAGCCCCTCCCTCCTCCTCCCTGAGAAGCCAAGGCCCTGGGGCCCGGGCCGTGCTCGGGCACCAGGGGTGAGGTGGGGGGGGGGGGTGCTGCCCCACTTGAACAGGAGAGGCGGGACCCCAGGGGAAGCACCCAGTCTGGCTTCAAGACCCAGTGGCCTCGAGACACTGGGCAGCATGCCTGGAGTTAGCCACACCCCTCTCTCTCTCCTGCCAAGAGCAGCATCACATGGGCAGGGTGAGCTCCGACTGTGGGCAGCAGGGCAGTTGTCCTGCTGAGGTTGCCAGGCACCTGGAGGTGGGCATGGCCAGGAGGAGGAAACTGGCGGTGGGGGGAGAAGCATGCAGACTGGGAAGCCAGGGTGGACCTCCTCTCAGGACCACCTGGGAGCTCCCTTGCCTGGCTCCAGGGCCCTGCTGGCCACCCCTGCCCAGGACAACTACCATGTCCCACCCCCATGCCTTGTCCAGCCCACTCACCTGACCTACAGGGGACCAGGGAGACTGCTGAGCCTGGTCTGGTCCTGGTCTGGTCGGATACTAGGAGAGCCCGCGAGGGAAGAAGCTCATTACCCTTTAGGGATCCGAGAGGCTGTGAAAGGCCAGGGCAAGCCAGGGTATTTCAAGAGGCGGGTGGTGGGCGGGGCCAGGAAAATCACTTTCATAAGCGTGAGTCAGCAGGGGCCCCTGGATGAATGAACTTGGCAGTCATCCTGCCTGCCCCAGGGCCAGCCTTAAAGGGGTCCCCCCACAGGGCTGTCTGTGTGGCAGAGGGACTTGGGGTGACCAGGCTGCCCCCTACCCCACTCCACCCTAGGGGCTCAGTGAGTGAATGGAGGAACCAGGGACGCTGAATGAGCCAACCTGCAGTTCCCTTAGGGAGCAGGAGAGGATCTGCACCTTTAAGTGGAGAAAGACTTCCCTTCCTTCACTCCCCCTGGCTCCATGGTGTCTCCACTCTGGCCCCCACCCCCAAAACACCCTCTGGCACCAAGCTGCCCAGCTGAGAACCCGGCTCTGCCACTTCCTGGTCAAGCTGCCTCAGTTTCCTCATCTGAAAAATGGGGTCAAGTAACAGAGTGTTCCACTTGGGGTGGGGGTGGCATTTAAATGACCTCATCCTGGGTTACCCCGCCTAAAACGTGAAGCCTGCTCCCTGGTTCTTATTTTTTTCCTGAGCGCGTAGCAGTGCACACCTCCCATTTTGCTGATTCTTACTTATTTTCTTGTCTCGCTCCCCAAACCAGGATGTGGTTCTGTGTGGGGAGGGAAGTGTAACTGTCTGTTTTATCCCATGTCTCCAATAGTGCTCAGCACACAGTCGGCGCTCCAGAGGAAGGAAGGGATGGAGTTGGGACGGGATTTGGCCCATGGACCTCAGTGTGCGGATTAGCTGTTATTTTCTTGTCCATGTGATTGTCCCCCATGTGACTCTCTCTCATCGGGGGACTTCCCTGCCAGCCCTGCCAGGGATGGGCGTGGTGACAAGTGGGGCACCAACTTGCATGTGAAACTTAAGGGGTGCCCAAAGCACTGAGAGATCAAGAAAATGTCTTAATGCAATTTTTTTAAAAAAAATCAAAATTAATGCAAAAAATCTAGGGTAAACAAAATACTAAAATTTCGAATGAAGACGGGCTGTGCCAGGGCTGCGCTGAGCCACAGGGAGGCCTGATGCAGAGAATCAGAACACTGCTGCTGTCTTTGTTTAGATTCCGAGCGGTTCTCAACCTGGGGGTCACGACCCCTCTGGGGGTCAAACGACCCTTTCACAGGGGTCACCCAAATACATCCTGCATATCAGATATTTACATTATGATTCATAACAGTAGCAACATTACAGTTATGAAGTAGCAACAAAAATAATTTTATGGTTGCGGGTCACCACAACATGAGGAACTGTATTAAAGGGTTGCGGCATTAGGAAGGTTGAGAACCACTGGTTTAGAACTTTGCCATTTTACTCACCCTGCATTTGGCATTATTTTTTCTTTTAAAAATATTGCATGAACGCATTGTGTGCCTCGATTTTTGGAGTGCTGTGTGCCCCTTGCAGTTTGTGCCAGAGGTGATCTCTCTCCCAGTCCTGGCACCAGGTCTGACTGCAGGGCTCCTTTCAGGGACAAAGGGTGGGGCACCTCAGAGAATGAGAGACCTGCTGGGACCTGCAAAGAGAGAGGGAGTGAGGGAGAGAGAGAGAGAAGCGGAGTGCTGGCACAGGGCGGGGCTGGGGAGCACCCAGAGGGCTTGGGGGCAGCATGAGCTGCTGGGGTGAGGAGGGTCCTGGGTTTAGGGAGGAGGTCAGGCACAGTTGGGTTCATGGCCAAGGGCCCCAGGGGCTGGGGAGATGAGTAGGGAGGTGGGCAGCACAGGGCCAGCCCTGCCCTCGGCCCCACTCTTCTGCCTGCCTGTCCCCTGGGTGCTCCTGGGAATTGCTGTGTGTCAGGACTCACCCTCAGAAGGGCCCAGCACTTGGTTTAATGCTCTGTTGTCATCACCTTAAAATCCTTAAGAATTTTTGAACAAGCAATCCCACATTTTCATTTTGCTCTGTGCCCCACAAATTGCATGACTGGTCCAGGCTGGGCATCAGTGACCCCTGGGGTCATGTAGCATGTAGAGTGGGGTAGAGGAAGCCACTGCTCCAGGCCTCAGCACTGCTGCAGGTGTGCTGTGTGACCTTGGGCTGGCGGTCTACCTCTCTGGGTCTCTGGTCCAACCATGGCCTTGTTACCAACACTCTTTGACACTCTGAACCCGCACCCAACACACAGACCAGGATTAGTGGGGGTCTGACCACACAGAGAGCCTGTGGGAGTTAGGAGCGCAGTTCTGGGTCTGACCACACGGGGAGCCCGTGAGGGCCAGGAGTGCAGTTCCGGGTCTGACCACACGGGGAGCTTGTGAGGGCCAGGGATGCAGTTCCTGGTCTGACCACACGAGGAGCCCGTGAGGGCCAGGAGTGCAGTTCCGGGTCTGACCACATGGGGAACCCGTGAGGGCCAGGAGTGCAGTTCCGGGTCTGACCACACGGGGAGCCCGTGAGGGCCAGGAGTGCAGTTCCGGGTCTGACCACACGGGGAGCCCGTGAGGGCCAGGAGTGCAGTTCCGGGTCTGACCACATGGGGAGCCTGTGAGGGCCAGGAGTGCAGCGTGGGGACCTACCTCTTGCACAGTCTGCATCTTTCCCCAGCAGCCATGTCGCTGGCTTCACTTCCCCATCCCAGGGCTCTGGTTTGCAACTTCCCAGTGCTTTGGATGTGTAAACTGAGGCAAAGAGAGATATCCCAGAGTCAGAGACTCCCATCGGAGGGCGAGGCTGGGCTTGGGGAAGCCTGGGGATGGAGGTCCAGAGGGGAACCCAGGAAAGAGGGGGCTCCTGGGACCCTCATATCCTGGGTCTGGCGGGTATTTCCTCCCTGACCTGCCCGCTACCCCCACCGGCCTTGACCCATCTTCTGGATTTTGAAAATTTGCTGATATGGAGAATCGTAGGCGAAATGTGGACTTTATTCCCTGTCACAGGTTCACTGGCCAGGAGATTATCAGAAATAGAATGTGTTGAACTGCTTCCAGGAAATCGCAACTAAGACAAAGACAGATCATGTCACAGGCAAAGAGGTGATGGTTAAAGAGTGGGGCACAGCGAGGGAAGGAGCAAGATGCAGGCTGACTTTCAGGGAACTTGTGCTCTTGGACTCCAGTGGGCACCCCAGTTCCTCTAGACCAGTCTTGTCCCCATTCTCCACCACGAGTTCAAGTGGCTATTAAGCACCTAACGCGTGAGCCTCTGAATTCAGATGTGATGAAAGTAGGGCAGCAGATGCACGGAATAAAATACAGGGGCCCAGGTGATTTGGAATTTCAGATAAACAAGAAATAAACTTTTGGAGCCCAGCCAGCATGGCTCAGTGTTTGAGCATCACCTCTGACCAGGAGGTCACGGTTTGATTCCGAGGTCAGGGCACATGCCCAGGTTGCTGGTTCAGGAGGCAGCCAATCAACGATTCTCTCTCATTATTGATGCTTCTATCTATCTCTCCCTCTCCATTCCTCTCTGAAATCAATAAAAATATATTTTATAAAAAGAAATAAACTTTTGGTATAAATATGTCCCATGCAATATTTGGGATATGTGCATATTAAAATTTTTTTCATTATTTATCTGAAATTCCAAGTTACCTGGGCAGCATGTATTTTCTTTGGCAAATCTAGTTGCATTAAACACACACTAGATTTCAAAGAGTTAGGACAATTTATAAAAAGAGGAAGGTAAAAATGCTGGCTGCTTATGCAAATTGGGACATTCCCAGAGTTAGACTGACATCCCCCCCGCCCCCTCCCCCCATGTTCCAGGAACCCCCTCAGTCCTGAGCAACCAGGACGGTTGGTCGCAGGGGAGCACTGCAAGGGGCTGGCAGCGTGACTTGGGAGCGATGCTTCCCTTCTGAGCCTCAGTTTCCCCATCTGTGCACTGGTATTGCCAGTGGGGGGCTTGCAAGGTGGTGACAGCTGGTCAATGCAGCTGAGGGAAGGGACCTGGCACGTGGTGGGGGGGACTCAGACTCAGCAGTCTGTCCCACTGGTATGGCAGCGCCCCCTCCAGGCCTCCTGCAGGTGCTCTGGAGCTGGGGACCCAGCGGAAGAAGGTAGGGTAGCCTCAGGGTGCTTCTCTGGGGTCCTCTGCCCCATATCAAAACCACCATTCCTCTCTCCCTCAGACCTTCCAGAAGCATCCAAAGGAACCACTCCAGGCCCCTCCTCCCTCCTGTCCTCCTTGTCTCTTCTCCCTTGTGGTGGCTCCCACAGCGCGGCCGCTTGCTGGGCACCTCCAGGCGCTGGCCCTGTGGACAGACGTTTCCTTCCACACAGCTGAGGCTCAGCCGCCAGCCTTGACCCTGAGGCCGCACAGCAAGGGCAGCAGAGCTGGGGCTCAAACCCAGGGCCACTCCTGAGAGTCTGGGATCGCCCAGAAGAAAGGCAGGCGACGAACTAACAAGAACAAAGGTCCTTCCTGTCTCAGGGGCAAAGGCACGGCCCAGGGACCCTCCTGAAAGGCCCGCCCATCCCCACAGCCACCCCTTTACCACGTGCCCGCACCCCAAGGCGTTTCAGGGACCCATACGCCTGGTCTGTACCCCAGTCCAGGAGGAAGGCAGGGTGTTATTATTCTCCCATCTACAAGCGAGGAAACGGAGGCCTGAGCGTGCAACATGTGGCCTCCGGTCACGTTACGGCGCTGACCCGGGACGTGACCAGGTTGTGCACAGCGCCCTGGCACGCGAGGCCAGGCCCCTCCGGGGCACGCCAGGAGAACTAATATTTGCCGGTGCCCCGCCGTTTACAGAGCCTTGTTATTCACCTTCACTCATTGATCCTCCCGCCGACCGGAAAGGTGGGCAAATATTTTCAACAACAACTTTAGTTTGCAGATGAAGAAACCAGAGAGACCTGCCCAAGGCTAGGCAATGAAGTGGAGCAGCAGCCCTAGTGGGTTTGGCTCAGTGGATAGAGCACCGGCCCGCAGACTGAAGAGGCCCGGGTTTGATTCGTCAAGGGTACGGACCTCAGTTGCAGGCTCGATCACTGGCCCAGGTCAGGGTGCATGCAGGAGGCAACCAATCCATGTGTCTCTGTCACATCTATGTTTATCTCTCTGTGTCTCTAAAAGTCAATGGAAAAATGTCCTCAGTTGAGGATTTAAAAAAATAAAAAATAAATGAAGTGGGGCAGGTGTGAGCTGCCAGGGTTCAGCATGGATGTTTGACTCGGGGAGTCCCCGTAGATCCCTGGGAGACAGTGCCAATGCTGGGGAGGGCTGTGCCCTGCCTCCACCCCTCATGGAGACCAGGGAGGTGGGAGCTAGAGAGGGAGTGTGGGGCAGGCCCCGGGAGGAGCATCTGCACAGGGGTGAATTCGGGGGGGGGGGGCGCTCCAGCCACATTCTGTTTCTGGATTCCCTCATTTTTTCCTTAAAAACCAGGGGGAAAGCTTTGGCTGAGAGTGAATGTGCTTGTCCCACAGTCAGGGTGGACAGAAGTCCAGCCCAGGAGTCAGACAAACTGGGATTCTGGCTCCATCACCTTCAGCTGTATGACTCTGGGCAAGTGACTTAACCTCTCTGAGCTTCCATTTTGTTGTATATGAGATATGGATAATGAGATACGGCTGCACATCAGAATCACTTGGTGGTGGTGGTGGTGCGGGGAGGGGGGTTGAGGGAATTTGAAGATACATTAATGCCCAGGCCCCAATCCCAGGGATTCTGACATCACTGGGCTGGGGTGCGGGTGGACATGGGGAGTTTCACTGGCGATTCCCACGTGCAGCGGGGCGGTGCCTCTGACCCTGTGGCTGTTGGAGGAGGAGCTGAAACACAGTGTGGAAACCATGTGAAGTCTTGTCTTGGGAAGAGCCAGGCTATGGGGCCGGCAGGGGTCAGCTGGTGACCCTGATGGGGGCCTTATGAAAAGCCCAAAGAACCATCAGCGCCACCAACGGGGGGAACCTCGACGTCATCTTGCTCATTTACTGCGACTCGGTTTCCCTGACTCAGCTCGATAACCTCTGCAACTCCCGTGTCCGACTCCCGAGAACCGTTCAGTCACCGTGGTGAAGGCTCGGCCAGGACTGTTCTGCGGCCTTTGGAAGCGGCAGTTGCAGAGCCGGCTGGCAAGGTGGCAACTCTTTATGACAGAGGCGAGGGCAGCAGGCTACAAAATTATGGGGCTGCCGAGCTTGATGTGTGGGCCCGTGGGCAGGCACTGGAAAGGAATCAGGGAAAGAAGAAAAGGAAGCTACAGTGATGGCCGGGGCCCAGGAATCTTACATGGATTTAAAAAATTCTAATTTTCATTATCTTTGTATAAACCATAATGATGATAAGTAAGAACAGTTTGGGACAAAGATTTCCTGTGTTCTATTTGGTTCACTGATGTATCGCAATGCCTAGCTTGGTGCCTGGGACACAGTAGTGGCTCAGTAGTAATTTGAATGAATGAATCACTCTTGTTGCTTTCAGACTTCCCTTAGAACATTTTTGACCAGAATGGCCCCTCCTGGCTCTATATCGTATGCATATGGGTTGGCAGGCCTTCCATATACTTAAATCTTTGATGACAATTTTGAATTGGTCAAGGTTGAAGACAGAGCCCTTTCCTGGCCCTGGGAGTCCTGCAAGGGCCGGGCCCAGGCCACTCAGCACTCGGAGAGGGGGCTTGGCAGCATGAGGAGGCTGCAGACTCCAGACTGCCAGGGCGTGACTGAGCAGCCCCTGCTCTCAGGCCTTCGAAGGGGTATGTGGTCCATTCTACTCCATGTTCATTGCCATCAACAGAGAGGCCAGGAGCAGCCCTGGGACTGCTGACCTAGTTTCTCTCTGGCATCGTGACTGTTGCCCTTTGTCCCTGGGAGGCGGGCATCACTTTTTTATTTGCCATATATTCTGCTAAAAAAAAAAAAAAAAGCCCTGTTTGCCACTGTTATCCAGTTTCACAAACCTTCAGGCCTTGACTTTTCGGGCAGGTGGGGTCAGGGCCCCGGCGAGCTAATTTAGTGGCAGGTGAATTAGACCTTTTCCCAGCGACAGCACAGACCAGCCCCGTGCGGAAGAGCAGCTGTGCCAGCAGGGAGTCCACGTGGGCACAGGGTTCCAAGCCCTGCCCTTTCTACTGAGGCCCTACTGCCTCCAGAGTCTCTTACCAACTCATAAATGGCAAAGTAGGCCCTGCACTCCCTGCTGGGCCACCTGCTGGGATGCCCGCTGCCCTTAGTCTGACCTGGAGGCCTCTCCCATCAGCCCTTCCTGGGCCTCCTCCAGGCCCCCAGCACACGATGCCATCCTCACAGCCTCCCCCTGCTCTACCCAGAACACCCCGCCTTGCTTCCCTCTGGTTCTGGGCAGACCTTTCTAGGTCCATCTTGGATTCTCTGCTGTTCAACGTGAGGGTACCTGGAGCTTGCATTTCCTGAGACCTACTGTGTGCTGGGCTCCTACTAAGCACTTTACAAGCATGTTTGTGGTTAACCAATAGGGCCCCTGTCCCTGTGGACAAGCCAAGAAGTGCTTGACACCCAAGTGTCCTGAGTTAGAGTGAAGACATGGAGGAAGTGGGGGTGCTGGGGCCACGGAAGCCCTGCTGGAGGGGTGGCACTTCGGCGAAGCGGGCGTGAGCCCTGGAGAGTGGGGTGGGGAGACGAGGGAGGCAGGGCAGATGCTCACGTGCAGAAGCCCAGGCTGGAAGGGAAGAGAGGAGAGGCCGGGATGACGCCGAGAGGACGGTGCCCTCCCCACAGCCTGCTCAGCGCTCACACCCCACCTTCGAGGAAGCGTCCTACTCCGCTGGAGCCCAGCAGTGCTAAGGGCTGCGCTTTCACAGGCGTGACTTCCCCCTTTTGGTTTTGACTCTGGAGTCGCCTGGACCACAGGCAGACCCCGTGAGGACCTTGCAAAGCAGCTTAGAGGCCCCACTGGCTCCAGGCCAAGGGGACAGGGCAGGCAGCCCGGGAGGGAGGGCGGCCTGGGCGGCAGCAGAGAGCGGCGAGCCGAAGAAAAGAGAGTCTGGAATAAAAAGGAGAATCAGGAAAGCTATGGCTTACGGCATCCTAAGCAAATGCCAGGCCTGTGCTCAGCGCTTTGTGTAAATCAATCTTCACATCACTCTCAGGCAGGGAGTATTTTTTTAAGTATATTTTTTTATTCATTTCAGAGAGGAAGGGAGAGGGGGAGAGGGAGATAGAAACATCAGTGAGAGAGAATCACTGATGGGCTGCCTCCTGCACGCCCCACACTGGGGATCAATTCCAGGCATGTGCCTTGACCTGGAATTGAACCGTGACCTCCTGGTTCATAGGTCGATGCTTAACCACTGAGCCATGCCTGCCGGGCGACAGGTAGTGTTATTAGCACGTTCACAGATGAGCAAGTAAAGGGACAGCAAGGGGCCGAGCTAGGCAGTGTGTTGGCCACACCTTCTGCAGCTTATTTTCCCGATTTTGCCCAATTCCCTTCCTGGAGGAGAGAGAGCTTTTTTTTTTTTCTTATCCTCACCCGAGGATATTTTCCACTGATTTTTAGAGAGTGGAAGGAAGCGGGAGAGAAAGAGAAACATCCCTGCACGCGCCCCCATCACAGCCAGGGATGGAGCCTGCAACCGAGGGATGTGCCCTTGACCAAAATTGAACCCGGGACCCTTCAGTCTGTGGGCCAGCACTCTATCCACTGAGCCACACTGGCTAGGGCAAGACAGAGCCTTTTTGCGAGCCTTTTGGTTTCTGAGGAAAGGGGGCCCAGTTGGTCTTCCTCGACACTACTGAGCTGAGACCAAACAAACATGCATTCTGGTTGGTCGCCATCATCATCTTCACCACCATTACCTCCATCAGCGGCATCACTGGGTAGGAAGGTAACGGACTATTCCTGATCTCCAAGTTTTCTGTATTTACACGTTTTCTGTATTTACACGTGTCCTGTCATAGGTTTTTAGAGAAGGGCGGTCCGGTGCCGGCACTGCGCTGCTGTGGTGAGTGCTGGGCAAGGAGGTGGCTGAATAGACAAGAGCCCGCCTTGCTCACTGGGCTGCACCCAGCAGGACCTGACAGGCCCTGGGGCCCTTGGGCTGACTTCTCTCTGACATGCTGGGCAGCCTGCCAGCTGACCCCCACTGCCTGCCCTCTGCAGTGCTGGGTGCTGCCCACGGGCACAGTCAGGTCTGGGCAGGGCTGGGAGGCTCTGCATGTTTGGAGCATGGGTGGAGGTGGAGGTGGAGGAGCAGCCTGGCTGTCTGGGTGTGCAAAGCAGAGTTGCAGACATGTCTGCTGCACGGGCAGGGGTCCCCAGCCATCCCCATCTCAAGACAATTCCTGCACTACCGGCCTGAATGGTGGAATCTGAGGCCTCACCATCCGGACCTGGCTCCGCCCCCTCACAAGTCCGTGCAAAGATAGGCTTGTCCACCTCTAGCCATCAAGGGTACCAGACCTGACTCCAGGCGACATGGCTCTCTTCTGGCTTCGGCAGCTCCACCCTCAACCCTCCACGTGCTCGGGGTGGGCAGTCCCTGTCTCCCCAGCCAGCGGGCAGGATCAGACCTCCCCCTGCTCCTGTGCCCTCCTCACTGCGGACCTCTGTGGCCTGCTCGGAGCCTAGACATTTGCAGAATGGTCAGGCACAGAATCCTGGGCACAAGGTTGTCTGCGCTGGGAGCCCGAGGCCCCATTTCCCAGGTGGAGAAGCTGAGGTCCAGCGAGGGAAGTGGTTCATCTCCAGAGTCACACATGGGAACCTGACTTGGAGTTCAGCCCCTGCTGCTGCCCCTCAAATGGCTGTGTCCTGGGGGAGGGGCTCAAAGGTCCCTGCTTCAGTGTCTCCCTGAGCAGAATTCATGCATCGGGTGCTGTGCTGGCAGGGGGACATACGGCGGTGGAGAAAAAGACACAGGTCTTTCCCTCAAAGGAACGATGCGGGGGAGAGGAACAAGCAGGTGGACGGCGCACTGTCACTGACTGACCAGTCTGGGCACACTGGGGAAGCCGTCCTGAGAGAGACAGTGGGCGGGGCATGGAGGGGGGAGAGGGAGTGGAGCTTGCTGTGGGGATAAAGGTCCAGGGTGCGTGGGTGTGGTCACTCCTCCTTCCCAAAGAGAGATGCCCAGGGCTCTCCGCCCTGAGTCCGGTGGCCCATCCTGGGCGGGGCAGCCACCCCCGGCTCCCTCTTCCTCCTCTGGAACTGGTGTGTGTGGCTTCGGGAGCAGAAAGGCCTGAGACTCCGGCTGGGGTGACACGGGCCAAGCTCCTGAAGCCCAGCCCAGGCCTACCAGCCTGCAGGAAGCTGTGGCCGCAATTGTCCCTTCGTCCCCTGTGCTGGCACCTCCTGGGGGACCTCACGGGGAGGAGAGGAGCCTGGGTCCTGGCAGGAATGGTCCTTGTGGGTCTCCTCCCTTGAATCCACCATAACTGTACCCTGACTTCCCCACTGTCCCCAGCAATGGCGGGACTGCCCGTGTGTGTCTAGGAGCCCCCAATCCCCATCTCCACCCTGTTCTGGTTCACCCTACCCCAAACTGCCCGAGGCCCCTCTCCCTGGACCAGAACCGGAACAGAATACGGAACATGCAGGCCCAGGGCAAAATGAAAATGCGGTGCCCCTTGGCCAACAATGATCAAGGACGTCAAGATAGTAACAGCAGAGCGTAAACCCAGCCTGGGCCCTTCTGAGAGCTGCACGCACACCCATTCATAGGCGCAGGGGTGGGTCTGGCAGCCAGTCATTTTTAGGACAAGAAATGCCTCGCAGCCCAAGAACTTACTAGGAGTCTGGCCCTGACCTCCTCTCATTCATTCATTCATTCATCTGCTTATTCACTCGTTCAGTCTCTGAGCTCCTGCTGGGCACCAAGTTCCCCTGAGGCCCCAAGATTAGACACACATTGGTCCTGAGTCTGTGCTGGCCTTGGAGGAGCACCCCACGCCCCAGTTTCCATGACCGCTCCCGGCCTCTCAACACCCACCCAGCCCAGGGCACTCTGCCGGGCACCTTCCCTCGCGCGGTCCAGGGTGGGTGCCTGGGACTCGGTGGCTGAACGCATTGACCCCCAGGAGGGGCCCCCACACAATGGAGCATGAAGTCCTATTGCTCACCCTTCACATCCCTCTGCCTGTCCCCTCCCCGAGGCCCCTTGTCTCTCGCCTGCGCCATCATCATTTAATAAGCGAGGTGCCCTTGTAACTGACGCAAAGCAGACAGCAGACCTCTTTGCTGACTCCCACACGTGCTGCCTGCTCTTGGCCGTGACGTCAATGAGTCACTCAGAATGCTCTCTCCTGTGGGATCTTTCTCGACGCCGAGGCCGGGATCACCCACGGCGCCGAGGGGGTCAGTGCTCCCTCCCTTTCTCATGAACGGAGTCCCCGCCTGCCAGCGGCACGGCTTGTTTATCCGTTTCCTGGACGTTTGGCTGCCTCCCTCTTGTGCTTCGTGCGGACATCTGCTTTCGTTTACGTGGAGTAAATGCCTAGAAGTAGGGCTGCCAGGTCGCAGGGAAGGCAGGCGTGAGTTTATGAGAAACTGCGCCCGGCTTCGGGGTGGGGGTGGGGGGGCCCTCCGCTGGGTTCTGCAGCCGCCTCCTGGCAGCCGCCCTCCAGGCAGCCCCTGCCTTTAGGGGAACGTTCAGACCCAGCAGCACCGCGGGGCCCTGCAGTCCTGCTTATCTCCCAGCACATCTCTGGCTCCCTTCCACCCCAGCCTCACACTCCAGCCGCAGTGGAGGCCCTCGACGGAACACGTCACTTCGTCCTTCTGCACGAACTGTCCTTTCTGCCTGGAGCATGTGCCCCGCTATCGCCTTCCCGGGACAACCTCCTTGTTTCTAAGATCTCGCTGGAGCAGCTTGGCGACCTGCTGACGTCCCCCAGGCCCTGACCTGTGTCCTGGGGCCCACCTCCCCGCCTGCTCTGAGCCATCTTCGCTGGGGCTCTTCTGAGCATGGCAGGCTGGCACTGTGGTGGAGGCCTCCCAGGCAGGGCAGGCATGGGCTTCTCCTCCCAGCCGTGCCCGCACAGCCGAGCAGGAGGCCTCGCACAGCCGAGCAGGAGGCCTCGCACAGCCGAGCAGGAGGCCCCGCACACAGGAGGCCTTGGTAGATGTGCAGTAAATGAATCAGCAAAGCCGAGCCCGGACACATGTGAGGTGTGACACCGTGTGGTAGAGCACATGCATCTTACACGGGCAGCCTGGTGAGTTTAGCAGATGTGCACGCTGGTGTGGCCATGTCCAGGCATGGAAATGCCCAGCTCTTGGCCTGATCTGTGTCCCTGCGGATGAGTGCCGCCTGTTCTTGAACTTGCTATAAAAGGCCCCACACAGATGCGCTCTGCTGTTTCAGATCCTGCTCAGAGAGGTGGGCCCTGGGCCCGAACCCCGCTGCCCCTGAGGGAGCGTTTCCCTCTCTCTCCCTCTTCCCACTTCCTGTTCCCGTCCTCAGGCTGGTGCAGCCTTAACCTCTCTCTTCCTGCTGTCGGCAACTTATTCTTAAAATGAAGAGGACCTGAGGTGGGCACTGCCCTGGTCCCTCTCACAGACATCCCCCTCCCCCTTGTCCAGGCCTCCTGTTTCCTGGTCTCGCTGCTCCTTGGCCACCCCTGGCCTTTCAACCCCTGCGAAGTCTGGCCCACAGCCACCTGGCCCACCTGGCCACCTCCAGGCTTGTGGGTGTGAGGACACACAGGCACGTTATACGAGTTGGGGCCAGTGGCTTCCCAAAGTGGGGTCTCCAGACCAGCGGCATCAGTGCCGCCTGCGACTTACAAATGCCAGTTCTCAAACCCCACCCGACTCATGACTAGAAAAAACTCAGGTTTCTGTCATTTACTTCCACACTCGCCATACTTTGCCCACCGGGTCTCAGACACTAATGTACTTCCACACTCGCCGTACTTTGCTCACCGGGTCTCAGACACTAATTTACTTCCACACTCGCCGTACTTTGCTCACCGGGTCTCAGACACTAATGTACTTCCACACTCGCCGTACTTTGCTCACCGGGTCTCAGACACTAATGTACTTCCACACTCGCCGTACTTTGCCCACCGGGTCTCAGACACTAATGTACTTCCACACTCGCCGTACTTTGCCCACCGGGTCTCAGACACTAATGTACTTCCACACTCGCTGTATTTTGCCCACCGGGTCTCAGACACTAATTTACTTCCACACTTGCCGTACTTTGCCCACCGGGTCTCAGACACTAATGTTCTTCCACACTTGCCGTACTTTGCCCACAGGGCAGGGTCTCAGACACTAATTTACTTCCACACTCGCCGTATTTTGCCCACAGGGTCTCAGACACTAATGTACTTCCACACTCGCTGTACTTTGCCCACAGGGCAGGGTCTCAGACACTAATTTACTTCCACACTCGCCGTACTTTGCCCACCGGGTCTCAGACACTAATGTACTTCCACACTCGCCGTACTTTGCCCACCGGGTCTCAGACACTAATGTACTTCCACACTCGCCGTACTTTGCCCACCGGGTCTCAGACACTAATGTACTTCCACACTCGCCGTACTTTGCCCACAGGGCAGGGTCTCAGACACTAATTTACTTCCACACTCGCCGTACTTTGCCCACCGGGTCTCAGACACTAATTTACTTCCACACTCGCCGTACTTTGCCCACCGGGTCTCAGACACTAATTTACTTCCACACTCGCCGTACTTTGCCCACCGGGTCTCAGACACTAATTTACTTCCACACTCGCCGCACTTTGCCCACCGGGTCTCAGACACTAATGTACTTCCACACTCGCCGTACTTTGCTCACCGGGTCTCAGACACTAATGTACTTCCACACTCGCCGTACTTTGCTCACCGGGTCTCAGACACTAATGTACTTCCACACTCGCCGTACTTTGCCCACCGGGTCTCAGACACTAATGTACTTCCACACTCGCCGTACTTTGCCCACCGGGTCTCAGACACTAATGTACTTCCACACTCGCTGTATTTTGCCCACCGGGTCTCAGACACTAATTTACTTCCACACTCGCCGTACTTTGCCCACAGGGTCTCAGACACTAATGTACTTCCACACTCGCTGTACTTTGCCCACAGGGCAGGGTCTCAGACACTAATGTACTTCCACACTCGCCGTACTTTGCCCACAGGTTCTCAGACACTAATTTACTTCCACACTCGCCGTACTTTGCCCACAGGGCAGGGTCTCAGACACTAATTTACTTCCACACTCGCCGTACTTTGCCCACCGGGTCTCAGACACTAATGTACTTCCACACTCGCCGTACTTTGCCCACAGGGTCTCAGACACTAATGTACTTCCACACTCGCTGTACTTTGCCCACCGGGTCTCAGACACTAATGTACTTCCACACTCGCCGTACTTTGCCCACCGGGTCTCAGACACTAATGTACTTCCACACTCGCCGTACTTTGCCCACAGGGCAGGGTCTCAGACACTAATTTACTTCCACACTCGCCGCACTTTGCCCACCGGGTCTCAGACACTAATTTACTTCCACACTCGCCGCACTTTGCCCACCGGGTCTCAGACACTAATGTACTTCCACACTCGCCATACTTTGCCCACAGGGCAGGGTCTCAGACACTAATTTACTTCCACACTCGCCGCACTTTGCCCACCGGGTCTCAGACACTAATTTACTTCCACACTCGCCGCACTTTGCCCACCGGGTCTCAGACACTAATGTACTTCCACACTCGCCGTACTTTGCCCACAGGGTCTCAGACACTAATTTACTTCCACACTCGCCGTCCTTTGCCCACAGGGCAGGGTCTCAGACACTAATGTACTTCCACACTCGCCGTACTTTGCCCACCGGGTCTCAGACACTAATGTACTTCCACACTCGCCGTACTTTGCCCACAGGGTCTCAGACACTAATGTTCTTCCACACTTGCCGTACTTTGCCACCAGATGTGCAGGTGTTTTCCCATGCCCACCGGGTCTCAGACACTAGCCGGTGTCCTACAATTCGATTCTGACACTAACTGGAGTTGGCACAGACCTTGCAGGTTAAGGGCTCAGCCCCATAAGACTGCCTCTACTTCAAATGCCAGTTGCAAGGAATGGGTCCCCGGGTTACCCACGCTTCTGTCCAACTTGGCATCAAATTGAAGGTTCCACGACCCCTTGCCCAGGGCCACTAATTTGCTAGAGCAGCTCCCAGAGCCCCGGGAATCAGTTGCTCACTATCGTGGATTCATCACAGGGGAGACTTTACGGATACAAATGGACAGCCCGGTGAAGACATGCAGAGGTGTGTCCTGCGCACAGGACTCTGTCCCCAGGGAGCCGGTGGCACCCCACCCGCCCCTCCATGTGCTCGCCAGCCTGGGAGCTCTCTGAGCCCCGCGCCTCGGGGCTTTATGGGGCTTCATCACGCAGGCAGGCACGAGGACTGCTACTCAGCCTCCAGGCCTCTCTCCTCCCTGGAGGATGGGGAATGGGGCTGAAAGTTCCAAGTTTCTAAACATGGTCTTTCAGGTGACCAGCCCCCACCCCGAAGCTGGCCAGGAGCCCACGCAGAGTCACCTCATTAGAACAAAAGACACCATCATCCAGGACGTTCTAGGTCAGCGGTTCTCAACCTGTGGGTCGCGACCCCTTTGGGGGTTGAACGACCCTTTCACAGGGGTCGCCTAAGACCATCAGAAAACACATATATAATTACATATTGTTTTTGTGATTAATCACTATGCTTTAATTATGTTCAATTTGTAACAATGAAAATACATCCTACATATCAGATATTTACATGATGATTCATAACAGTAGCAACATTACAGTTATGAAGTAGCAACGAAAATAATTTTATGGTTTGGGGTCACCAGAACATGAGGAACTGTATTAAAGGGTCGCGGCATTAGGAAGGTTGAGAACCACTGTTCTAAGGGGGTTAGGAGCTCTGGGTCAGGAACGGGGGTCTGAGATCAACTGTTAGAATAAAAGATGTTCTGAGCACCTTGATCATGTAGGAAATGACAACGATTTTAGGAACTCTGGCCAGGAGCTGGGGATGGTGACCAAAATACATATTTCTCACTTTTTTTTGGTTAATCCTCACCCGAGGATATTTTTCCATTGATTTTTAGAGAGAGTGGAAAGGAGAGGGAGAGACAGAAAGAGAAATTATGAGAGAGAGAGACACACTGATTGGTTGCCTCTCGCACACACTTGGACCAGGGCCAGGGATGGAGCCTGCAACCCAGGTATGTGCCCTTGACTGGAATCAAACTAGGATCCTTCAGTCCGCAGACTGACGCTCTATCCACTGAGCCAAACTGGCTAGGGCTATATTTCTTATTATATGACAATATCACACCCACTAAATCAGAAAGTTAGGGGGTGGGGCCCAGCAATCTGTGTTCCCACAAACCCTCCAGGGGTTCTGATGCAGTTCAAAGGTGAGAACCACTGACTCATAGTATGAGAACAGGATGGTGATGAATCAGTCAAAATGGAACATCACTTTCTTTGAGTAGAAGTACATTATCATTGTTCTAAAAATACAAAGGAGTTCTGGTACTCAGGGCTGATGTGGCTGATATGTAATCAGAGCGCGAGCCCAGCCTCCTCGGTGGGCCAGCTAGATCCTGGCTGCCCACCTGGGTCAGACCCGGCACAGATGCCAGCCCCACACACGGGAGAGGTGATCATAGGTGTCTCTCACCTCCCTGAGAGTCAAGGCCCGGCATACTGATTACTTTCCACTGGCTTCTCCCAGGTCCATTCCTACCTTCTCTGCCCCACGCTGAGCCCAGGGAGGCTGGTGCCCGGGCCAGCGGCCTGTGGTTGGGTTTGATCAATGGGAGACGGTGGCAGGAGGGCAGAGGGCAGGAGGACAGCGTGGTCCGTGAAGGGGTGCGTTGGCAAGCATCTGCCAGGCAGGCTAGGGGAGTGCTATGGAAGCCCTAATTTGCAGTGTTTGTCCAGTTCTGTGGTGTAACTACATATACGGAAGTATTTCCATCACACAGATGCGTAGATGTGGGTAACTTCATGAACACAGTTAGTAGTGAAATGTAGCAAAATCACTATGGACTGATGAGTTTTGAGCATTATCTTTGTTCTGAATATAACTTATTAGTTATAAGTTGATGTGTTTAACAACTGGCTCACAAATTCCTGAAACTTTTACAGTTGGCCTTCACAAGCGGGCACGAGCCTGCTGGGGCACTCTGCTGGTGGGGCAGCCCCATGGCCAGGCCTATCAGGAGGGTCTGTAGGGCCTGCTCTAGGGCTGCGACTCCTCCCCCTGGTCCAGCGCTGCGACTCCTCCCCCTGGTCCAGCACTGTGACTCCTCCCCCTGGTCCAGCACTGTGACTCCTCCCCCTGCTCCAGCACTGTGACTCCTCCCCCTGCTCCAGCACTGTGACTCCTCCCCCTGCTCCAGCACTGTGACTCCTCCCCCTGCTCCAGCGCTGTGGCTCCTCCCCCTGCTCAGCGCTGTGACTCCTCCCCCTGCTCAGCACTGTGACTCCTCCCCCTGCTCCAGCGCTGTGACTCCTCCCCCTGCTCAGCACTGTGACTCCTCCCCCTGCTCCAGCACTGTGGCTCCTCCCCCTGCTCCAGCACTGTGACTCCTCCCCTTGCTCTGCTCTCTCCCAGCTTTCCTTGTCCCTTCAGCCTGGGAAGGACTGGCTTCCTGCAGTGCTATCCCCAGTACGTCTCAATGACTCTCCTTGTTCCTTTGTTGGGTAGCCCAATAGTGGTATCCTGGGGGTGGGGGACAACAGAGCAGACGCCCACCTCCGTCTTTTTTTAACTTATCGACCTTCTGCATAATATGTCATTGGAAGAAACGATTCTGAGGCCAGAACCAGAAACCCAGAGGGCACGGTGGGCTCTCGAGAGCAGAAAGATCCTCAGAAAGAGTGACTGCACCGGGCGCGGCAGGTAGGCGTGGCCTCACCTGTCATAACAATGCACAAGGCCTTGGACCTGGCAATGCCCTGTGAGGTGTTTGTCTTAGAGACAGACTCGCACCATGTGAAATGATGTCTGTGTGAAGTTATTCATTACAACACTCTTTAGAAGAGCTGAAAACGAACACAACCCAAGTGTCATCATTAAGAGGTTCATTAAATAGGTCCGGGCACATTCTTAAACGGAACAGTTGCAGCCATTCTTCACAATAATGACATGAAAGGTGCTCCCTGATCACCGTGAAAGCAGACCTGGTGGGGGGAGGAGTCTGCTTCCCCACAGGCCATAAGGAGGGGCCTGCTCTCCCACCCCCTGCTGCATTCCTAGCCCCACAAGGGCTTTGCTGAAAGCACGGGGTGTGGGAGAAGCAGGAAGAGGTGTGGACTTGGGTCTGGGGTGGTCAGGGAAGGCCTCCCTGAAGAAGTGACATTTCCACTGAGACCGGAAGAACGTGTGAGAAGCCAGCCACACGGGAGGAGCGCTCCAGACGGAGAGGGAGGCAGGGGCACAGGTCCTGGGCTGGAGGGCTGGTGTGTGTGAAACGGCAGCAGGGCCAACGGTTCCAAACTCTGGGGTTGAGGACTGGGGGAGGTTGAAAAGGCGGGCAGAGGACCAGCCACGCAGGGCTTCAATTGGCAGCACGTGGAGAAACTTGCCTTGGGGCCACTTCCCAGCTGTGTGACCTGAGGCAAGTGACTTAACTGATCTGGGCCTCGGTTTGCTCGTGGGGAAAATGGGGAGGAACCACTACACAGGGTTGGGAATGATGTATCACATTGAGAACTACGCCTGGCGCATGGTAAGCTCTGCAGAAGTGCTAGCTGCTATTATTATTATTATTACTATTATTCATAGAGGATCCCGGGAGACAGAGCCAGGCCTGGAAACCAGGTCCACTGGCTTGGGGTTCTGGGTGTTTTCCATTCTACCTCTCCCTGCACACACCCTGATTTGGAAAACTGCAGCTGGCAGAGGCCCCGGGTCTGGATCCTGTCCAGGCCTCTAATTGGGAGCTTCCGTGTCTCTAGCACTATGACCGCATCTCTGGAAAGAGGGCTCGGCGTGCCTGCCCACCCCTGCAGGCTTCCAGTGTCCCCGCAGGTGTCCGGGCAGGCCTGAGGCTGCATCCTGCTCTGGGGGGGAAGGAGCTGGAGAGTGGCCCCAGGCTGTGTGCTGATGGGGTGGTGGCTAAGGGGCCTCAGGGGCCTGGCTGTGGCTCTGAGGGCAGTGGGGAGGCGTCCCAAGTGCTCAGGGACACGGTGACCCTCTGCATGATCCTCCAAGCTCTGGCAGGCATGGGTTGGGCTGAGCCCTGGGTGGCTGCTTGAGTCCCTGGCCTGACCTGCTGGCTCAGGGCAGGCAGCAACTGGCGAGGGAAAGTGCAGCCAGGAGGAGAGGGTAGACTTGGAGCAGGACCTGCGGATGCCTCCCAAGCTGGGCCACAGAATCGCTTTTCCTTCCTTAGCTGCTCAGAGTCAACCTTGACTCCTCTTCATTCACACCCCAACCCATCAGCAGGCCCCACCAACTCGACCTGCAGATGCACTTGCAATGTGGCCGCTCTGCACCACACCCAGACGGCTGCCAAGCCTCCTAACCACAGCCCATCCTCCAACAGCACCTGGCACGATCACAGGAAGCCAGGTGGCATCCCTGCTCCTGCAGTGACTTCTCACCCAGAGTATAAACCAGTCTGGTCTGCCCCTCCCATCCTGGCCCTCCTGGGCCCCTCGCTGCCCCCAAACACTCCCACTACAGGGCCGTGCACGCTGTTCCCTGGGCCTAGACCAGTGGTTCTCAACCTTCCTAATGCCGTGACCCTATAATACAGTTCCTCACGTTGTGGTGACCCCCAGCCATAACATTTTTCGTTGCTACTTCATAACCGTAATTTTGCTACTGTAATCAATATGTAATTATATATGTGTTTTCCGATGGTCTTAGGTGACCCCTGTGAAAGGGTCGTTCGACCGCCAAAGGGGTCGCGACCCACAGGTTGAGAACCGCTGGCCTGGACAGCTCTTCCTTGACTGCCACGTGATTCGTTCCTCAGTTCATTCAGGTTTTGGCTCAAGTGAATTCTGTGGCCAGAGTACCCCATATAAAGCAGTATTCCTACCCTCCTTGGCCAGCTGTGTTTCGACATGGCCCATACCATCACATCACATACTGCATGCTTAATTGCTCATTTTGCCTGAATCCCCCCCCCCCCACACTGGGATGGATGCAGGTTCCCAGAGGGCAGGCTGTTTCTGTTCTGTTCCCTAGTCCAGTGGTCGGCACACTCATTAGTCAACAGAGCCAAATATCAACAGAACTTCTTCAAAACAGACTCGCCCAGGCTGAAAACCGACTTCTGCGCATGGGCCACGAAGTTTCAATCGCACTGTACATGCGTGCCCGCACGTGGTATTTTGTGGAAAAGCCACACTCAAGGGGCCAAAGAGCCGCATGTGGCTCGAGAGCCGCAGTTTGCTGACCACGGCCCTAATCCATCTCAAGCCTAGTATAGGGTCTAGCACATAATAGGTGCCTAACAAACACCACTGCATAAATTGAGCCGTGAGCATTCCTTAAGCAAGGCACCACGAGGGCCAGTCTCCTGGGCTCCTGCCTCTGGGACTGCCCTTTCTGTCCCTGGTGACACAGTGTGTGTGTGTGGGGGGGGGACGCCTTCAAACCCGGGCTTCCCCTCCAGCAGAGGTTCAGACACTGGAGTGGGAGCCAGGAGGGCGGAGCTGGGCCTCTTTCTGGCCACTGATTGGGCAGGTCTCATTTCATTCATCCAGCCAGCAGGGCTAGTGCTCAGCTCAGAGCTAGAACATGGTGCACAGGCCTGGGGAGCTCAGGGATCAGGGGAGGGGGCTGCGGAGAGCAAAAGGCAAATGAAAAATGGATGAGAAGCCTGTGGCCCCAGCTAGCAGAGTCGGGCCATTTTCTGCAGAAGGAAGAGGAAGCTGGGGGGAGGGAGGCTGCCTCCGGGAGGGGCAGTGTTGGCAGAGCCAGCGGCTGCTCTCCACGGGACATTCCATCTCAGCTGTCCCAGAAGTCAGCTCTACCCCCCTCTCCCCCTTTCTAATATCAATGGCTTGGGGAAGTGGTGGGAGTATGTGATAGGGATTATTGGTCAAGCGTGGAAGCTTAGCCACCTGTTACAATGCACACCCTGTACATCTCTGAGTTCAGATACCATCATATCTTGGAGAGAGGAGACGGGGAATAGTGGGCTAAATGGTGGCCCCCAAAAGATATGTTGAGGTCCTAACCCAGGAACCTGTGAATGTGACCTTATTGGGAAAAGGGGTCTTTGCAGACATAATCAAGCTAAGGGTCCTTATCAGAGGCAGGGAGATCTGAGACACAGGGAAGGCTACTTGAGGGAGGCAGAGCCCAGAGTGATGCAGTCACAAGCCAAGAAAGCCTGGAGCCCCCAGGCGCTGGAGGAGGCTGGGAGGACCCTCCCATAGAGCCTCCGGAGGTATCCAGGCCTGCCCGCGCCTTGATCTAGGACTCTGACCTCTGGAACGGAGAGAATAAATGTCTGGGTGTCAGCCCCTCCGTCCCCAGTTTCTGGCCATTTGTTGTGGCAGCCCAGGCCACGCCTCCAGGAAGGATTGCAGGGGATTAAAACCTGGCTGAAAGGTGATTTTGTTTAGGATTAGCTTTCCTTCCAAGTTTCAGGTTTGGGCTTAAGTGAGGGTCCTGCCCAGCTGCGTACCTCGCTGCCCTTTCTGGGAGTTGGGGAGGCGTGGTGCCTCCACAGGCAGAGAATGAGGTTCCCAGCAGCGAGGCCCTGGTGCCTCTCCCCTCCCAGAGCCCAGCTCTGAGGTTGCCCAAGGACAGGGACGCGGGGCAGCAAGTGGCGCAGCGGGCCTGCCTGACCTTGTCTGCGTGGCTGCGGCCTGGCAGCCCAGGAGCTTTGCTGTCAACCTTGGAGGCCATTGGAAGCAGGAAAACAGCGTAGGGGAGTGAGGCTCTACCAATCATGGCGAGGGCCCCTGCCCCCCGCTCCAGGTGATTCTGAGTGTGCAAGGGGTGTGCTGCTCCCTAGAAAGGTGATGGGGGGGAACCGTTTAAATACAGAGCATTCACCCCGCCCACAGAGCTTAGCATGTCATGTGCAATACTTCACAGGGCGCCAGCTTCCTTCCCAAGGTCACCCCCCAGCCAGTGGCAGGGCTGGGCTCAGAACCCGAGGAGCTCAATCTTGGCAGAACAGCTGAGAAGGAATAAGAGGGGCTCCTGACCAAGCCAAGGACCCGGGGTGCAGGAGGGGTGGCAGAGGTCAAGGGTTCAGGGGGAGCAGAGGCCAGGGTTGGGAGGAGCAGGAGTGGGCTGGAGTGACCCGACAAGGCCAGGCTAACCCAGATGTGGGTACCGCCATCATAGCGGTTGTTCTGGGGGTGGGGCTGGTGGAACTGATTTGGGTCTGGGGGTGGGACTGAGTTCCAGGTGCTGCCCATGGGCAGTCCCTGGTGTGTGGGTGCAGAGAAACCAGGGCTCACACCGTCCATCGCTCTGCCTTCGCTCAAAGGGCAGGGAGCGCACTGTGAGTGCAGGGAGACCCCTGGTGGGGTCAGCTGGACAGAGAAAGCCAGGCTGGGAAACAGTGCGAGCAAAGGCTGGTGTGAGGCTGCAGCGGGGGTGGGGAGGTGGGGTGGGGGCCTTGGGCATCTGCCAGGCCTGCAGTTCTGCAGGCGTCGAGGCCCCACTGAAGCACAGAGGTTCAGTGTGCGTGTGTCGGGGGGGCGGGGGGGGGGGGAGGTATGTGAGAGGGGGCTCGTTCACCACATGCCAGGCTCCGCCCCAGCCTGGACTCCAGTCAGAAAGCCTAAGGCCTAGCGGAGTCAGCCTGACAGAGCCCAGGCGAGCACCGCCCTGTCTCCCAGGCCCGGTGACGGGTGGGTGGGCACTGGCGAGGACTGCTCCTCAAGAAGGGGTGGCATTGGGGCCGGTGCTCTGGAAGCCACCCGCTCCTAGCTGCAATGGGAGTGAGTGCGCCATCTGTGTGGCCCGATGGCAATGGCCGGTGGCGTGTTTTAACCACCTTCTGCACATGGGGTGTGTGCTGGGGCGTCCCACGGAGGAGCGCCCTTCACCCTTCAGGCAGCCCTTGGCCCCTTTACTATTGGGGATACTGAGGCTCAGGGTTGCCGTTTGGCAAACACGGTGCTGGGGTTCTCAGCCAGGCTCCCTGACTCTACAGCACGATCACCCGTCCTCACTCCAGGGCAGAGCCACCCTCTGGAGACCCTCCTCCTCTCTGGCCCCCATACCGGACCCCACGGCTCCCCTAAAGAAGGCCCTACCTCTCTAGGCCTCTGGCCCCCTCCTTACCTGATAATAAAGGCGGGGTGCTGGGGGGCTGACAGGTGACCAGCACTAGATGGAGAGGTGCAGGCACGGGGAACTTGCCCTCCTCCGGGGGCCCCACCTGCGTGTGGCAACAGGAAAGTTGGGGGACAAGGGGTCAACCTGGCCTGTTTGTCGCATCACAAAGTCCTGCCTAGTCTGGCTGGGTGCTTAGTAGGGGGAAGGCTCAGAGGGGCGTTAGTGGCCTGCCCAGGCCCAGCTCCCTCCCACAGTGCACTCAGTCACTCAGCCTCAGTGGGGGCACCTTGAAAATGGGTACATCTCGCCAAGGTAAGTCCAAGGCAAGAGGCTGCCAGGTGAGGGGCCCTGCAATTGGGGCTTCAGAACTCTGGGCGGGGACAGGTGTTACTAGGGCCAGCCAGTGCCATCACCTGCTTGCGGCCTGGGCTGGGGCCCAGGTCTGAACCTCTGCAAGCTGTGTGTGGGACTGCACCCAGGACCCAGGCCGTGTGCCCTGGGCATCTCAGGCAGCCCTCCCCACCTGCGGCCGGCAGCTACCTTTCTCTACCTACTGGAGCTTTCTGGACGGAGCCGCAAGGAGAAGCTAGATCACAGAGCCTTCCAAAAGGAGGCGGAGCCAGTAGCTGCCCTATGGCAGACGTGAGAATAGACTGGGGGCGGGAGGAGGGGTCCCAGATGCCAGAGTGGCCCCTGCCATTCAGCAGGGCTGCAAATTATCTCGTTCAGCATCCCCAAACGTTCCCCCCAGCAGCTGCAAAAGCTTTTAATCAACAAAATTTCACTTGGAGTACCAGTATCACATATTCTAAAGTAAAAAAATTATTTTACTGGTTCATATCTGTTTTTTGTTTATATGTTTATAAAGTAAAATGAATACACTTACTTATTGTAAATTCAGTAATGGCCACCCAGCTCACAAGTAATGATGCCAGGATTACCACCATATCTGGGTTTAAATAAAATGCGCCCAAGCCTGTGTCATAGCCAACAGTCCTTTGTAATCACAAAATTGAAAACAACTTTAGGAGCTATGATTTCGCTAAGTCTGAAGGCCATAGATATAACAAAGATGGCCAAACAGAGTCATGCCTGGGGTTCTGAGATGGGCTGGTGAGTTTGGATGAGTAAAAAAGCACAGGAAGACATAATTCATAAACTTTCATAATTCATAATTCACACCATCTTGTGGGAAGCCAGGCTTGGTCCTGCAGGAATCGTTGGCTTTCCTCTCAGGGAAAGGACCTGACAACTGAATGGATGTGTCTTCCTCTCACCTCGTCTCTCCTGCCACTCGAATCCTCCCTCTGCTCTGAAGCAACGTCATTGCCTGCAGGAAGTGGGGGTGGGGGTGCAGCACCACCTACGGCCTCCCCCGCGTTTGGGCACACTGGCCTTTGACTCAAGGACATAAAGCAAGAGATGTGAAGCATGTTTCTCTGGGCTCAGCCGATGTCGGTGCATGGGTGGAGGTTAGTTTGGAGGGACAATGGTGTCAGGTGTCTGTTAATCAATTTCTCCCGTGTGCGTGTTTGCCTGGGTCTAAGGCCAGGACTATTGTCACTGTTGTTTCTAATACATCACACTCTTCAGAAGTCCAGCTCTCAGCTGCTTCACTGGAGGGTGGTGGCTGCATGACCCTGAGATCTTGGGTAGAAATCTTAACTTTTAGCAACAAGGCTATTTGGAAACAGCAAACATTGGAAAGGAGGGGTCTGGGACGTCTGGTGCTTGTTCTGACAAGATGATCTGTGTGGCTGCACAGTACAGAGAGCTCTGAGCCACGCTGATAAAAAGCTGCAAATTATTATAGGTTTAGAGAGTTCTCTCAGGGTGCTCAATTCAACAGATTTTGGGAGAGGCCAGGGTATTCTGAGGGTTTGATGAAGTTGAGATTAGCTTGTACCACAAGCTGGCAGGTTGGTGGCACCAAAATTTGATAGATCACATTGATGAACAGATTTTCACTTCAGTTAAAAGTTACAAATATGATTTTTAAGTGAAAGCTTAATAAAATACTCGTGGAGCTCCGGAAGGCCCACAGAGCCTGGCCAGTCGCCCCCCATCACGGTGCCAGGTCCCACTGGGAAGCCACCGCCTCCGGCCACCGAGGGCAGTTCCTCTGGCCAGGAGCCGGCTTCTGACTTCTGCCTGCAGGTGGCTTTCCTTGGCTCCTCGCACTTGTTGCTGGGCTCTTGGGAACATACCTGTAGCACCAGCCTTCGAGCCCAAGAGAGAAGTTCACTCTGTGTCCAGAGCCAGGATCCTTCAAAGTGCTTCCCTTGTGAGATGGGTGCTACTCTGGTGGCTCCTGGACAAAGGGATCAACTCGTTTCATCCTTTTCCAATTTTTGTTTTTTTAAAAGTCTCTCGAGGACCTTTTGCGTCTGTGGGGAAGTTATCCTAGAAGCAGGAGAGCAGCAGGCTCAGGCGGGCAGCCCCAGATCCATGCCCTTGTGAGAGAACGGGGAGCCTGATGTGTAGGATCTGGGTACAGGTTTAATACCAGGGTCGGTTTATACCTGTTAACTTAGGTTAAGCTCCAAGTTCAGGAAAGGAAGAGACAACACTGCCATCTAGTGGCAAATGGGGTGGACAGCGCACACAATGACAGCTGATTCGGATCCAGTTGTTCAGGTCAGAACCATTTTTAGCATCAGAATGAGTCTCTACCACATGTGACAGCGACCCGAGGCAGCAGGGGGTTTGCAGGCTCCTCCCTCTCCAGCCAGGGCACCCTCACCACCCAAGGAGCCAGCTGACGCGTGCAGGCACCACGCTACACTCCACCTGCCTATCTCCTCAAGTCCCCTCAGTCCCAGGAGGGAGCCAGTGACATCAGCATTCTGCACAGGGAGCTGACGTGGGTGCAGACCTGTGTTCACAGCCAGGCGGGCGGCCCACTTCACCTGGGGGGGAAGGGGACACTGTCTAGTTTGAGAGGTGTAAGTGGGACTGCAGAGAAGTGTGGCTTTCTAATTTCCCTTTGTGTGTGTTTGAAGGGAACTTCCCTGATAGGCCTCGGTCACACAGCAGTTCTGTAAGAGCAGGGCTCCTCCCCTGCAGCTTTGCCTGGGCTGCCTGGTTGGGAGGCAGGTCAGTGTGGTGGAAACGCACGCTCTGGCACTAGTCCGCCCTCCCCAGCTGCTCGGTCCTCTCTGAGCCTCAGTTTCCCCATCTGCTAGTGAGAAACACTCCCTCAGGCTTCAGTGTGGAGAATATCTGGCCCAGAGCAGATACTGTTTCGTTCTCCTTTGCTGGATGACTAAGTATTAACTATTTGGTAAATGCAAATGTAATTCAGAAAAAAAGAGAAAAAGCCAGAAGTGCAAGAGACCTGGGGTTCACCTCTACAGATTTTGCTAAATTGAAAATAATGCAGAGCTTTCTGCAGTGAGGAGAAACCACTGGGCTGCTTTTGTTTCTAAGAATAGATAAAAATGGATTTGATATTCCAATGAGTGTCTTAGAATCCAATCAGAAATCAGAAAGAGATGTTTGCTCCATTTAAGTCTTAAGTGCACCTTATGCCTAATTTCAAACAAAGCCCAGAATAAGCTGATACAAAATGTTAAAGAGATACCAATTCCTTTTAAGCCACATACTGAACAAGAAGTGGCCCCTTTTCGCAGGAGTGTTATGTCCTCAGAGGACCGGAGGAGGGCAGAGCAACACCACCCTTAGTTGCTATCCATCTGGATCCAGGGAGGATCCAGCTCTGGGAGAGGAAGGGAGAGATGGAGGAAAGGGGGAGGCAGGCATCAGAGTGACTCCAGCGCACCAGGCAGAGCTGGTTGGGGGCTGTGGACAAGGTAGCAGCTGGGGGAGCTTGGGCCATGCTGCTTAGTTGGGTCCCCAACTGGAATTGGGGTGCTGCTTAGTTACAGGGGTGCTGAGACTGCCTCATGCAGTGAACAAAGTAGAAATTCCTGGGAACAAATTACTCCACTTAGTCACCTTGTAGAAACTGTGAACAGAAGCCAGAAAACAGCCAAACGCTGACAAATACGGGGCTGACAGATCCCAGAACCTACATAAAGCAAGTGCAACAAAGTCCAGAGGTCTGGCTTGTGTGGCTCACTGGTTGAGTGTCGACCTATGAACAAGGTCAAGGTTTGATTCCCAGTCAGGGCTCACGCCCAGATTGCAGGCTTGATTCCCAGGAGGGGGTGAGCAGGAGGCAGCCAATCAACGATTCTCTCTCATCATTGATGTCTCTCTCTCCCCCTGGCCCTTCCTCTCTCTGAAGTCAATTAAAATATATATATATATATATATATATTTTTTAAAAAAAGTCCAGCCCTAACCAGTTTGGCTCAGTGGATGGAGCATCAGCCTGCGGACTGAAGGGTCCCAGGTTCGATTCTGGTCAAGGGCATGTACCTTGGTTGCGGGCACATCCCCAGTAGGGAGTGTGCATGAGGCAGCTGATCGATGTTTCTCTCTCATTGATGTTTCTAACTCTCTATCCCTCTCCCTTCCTCTCTGTAAAAATCAATAAAATATATATTTTTTAAAAAAGTCCAGATGTCTGAACATTTGTAATAAGGACAGTAACTGCACTTATATAAAGCTTTCAAGTGCACAGTTACTGTCCTTATTACAATGCTTTATATATGTTGTTTTCCTTGACCCTCTCAGTAGACCCTGAGGTAGGTGCTGTGGTTACACACATTTATAGACAGGAAACTGAGGCAAACAAGAGCAGGAGGCTTGCCCCAGGCTACCCAGATGAGGAATGGTGGGGCTGGGATTTGACCTGGGCAGTGGCTGGAGCCAAAGCTGGTAGACTCAACCATTATGCCATGCATTGTCTTCCAGAACAAAAGGGGACCCATGAACAAGTCAGAGCAGGTTGGCCCCGAGTCCATTATCGCCGCTTGAACCAGAATTATTCCGAATTCTGGCAGAGCCCACAACTGGGGTCTGTCTGAATTACAGACACCAAGGCAGTGAGAGATGAGGATCCCGGTGGTGGTGGGGGAGACATCGAGGAGGAACAGGTTCTATGGGATGGTAGTGGAATATGGCTTCAGCCTTGAACCTGGGGAGCTATGGAAACCACAATGACAATTTATGGAGCACCTACTACGAGCCTGTCACACTGTGAGGCATTTTTCAGAGGATTGTGGTCAGAGGGATTGCTAGGGCCCACTAAGAGTAATGGGATGGACACCAGGCCTTGGAGACAGCGCCTACACCCAGAGCTACTGGGTTGCCTTGTGATGATGTCACCTGGGCAAGGGGCAGGGCTCTCCTGGAGGATGTGAATTTCCAATGCTAATATCAGCTGAGTAACCAAACCTGGCCACTGATACTGTCTCCTGCTCTGCTGTGATCATTGTGCAAAGGACAACGTATGTACAACTGGGCAGTCTAATCATCCCTCAGAGGAAGTGGGAGCCAGGGTAAGCGTGAGAAGCAAGCAATGAGGGGTTTCCTGCGACATTCATGAGGCGGGGAATTCTGGCTCAGTGCATTGTAAGCTCTTTCCTTCAGTGATTTGGACTGAGGCACGGGGAAGGAGGACCCATCCCCCTCAGTCCGTTCAAGCTGCTATGAAATACCACTGCATGGCTTATAAGTAGCAGAAATTTCTTGCTTACAGCTCTGAAGGCTGCAGCATGGTCGGGTGAGGGCCTCTCCTGGATGGCAGAACGGGTGAGGGAGCTGTTGGGGTCTCTTTTATAAGGGCACTAATCCCATTCATGAGGAATCCATCCTTATGACCTAATCACCTCCCAAAGGTCCTACCCATTAACACCATCACCTCCGGGGGTTAGAATTTCCACATGTAAATTTTTTTTTGGGGGGGAGGGGGCACAAACATATAGACCATAGCACCATCCATATCCACTCACCTTCTCTATGGCACGCCTGCTGCAGAGCAGCTGTTGATCTTGGAGCCTGGGGGTAACTAATAGGGGTGGAAACTCTGGTGTAGTGGTTACAGACACTCGAAGGGCATGGGGCACTGGCAGACCCCATCACCACCAGGAGGAATTCCGTCTTTAAAAGGGGGCCCAATGGGATGCCAGGACTGCTGACCAGGATTCTGCAAGTAACACTAGAGCCCAAGGGCTTTCAAGATTAGCTCAAAGCAATGCAAAGAAGCATGAGACAGTTTTGACCAGGATTCAGAAAAAGCAAAAGTTCTCGCAGAGACCACTGCTACGCTGACTATCACATGCAGAACATGACAGGGAAAAACAGGGGACAGCTGTGGAAGATGAAAAGCAAGGAAGGCAAGGTGACCTCTCTGCCGGAGGACAGCAAACACTGTGAACAGACATGCAGAGACACACACCTGCCCTCCATCCTGTAACCATGGTATCATTTCTCTCTACATCTCGGATGAAGGCCACACACTAGGGCCTCTTCATGCAGCCCCCAAACGTGCCAACAGGCTGGCTGGGAACCAAAGGCGCAGCTGACATTTCAGAGCTGATTCTAGCTTGTAAGGTCTCAGATCTCAAAGACAACCACCACGTGATCTTAAATGAGTTTAATGCTTTGCAGAACAAACATGTTCTTTACTATTAAGTTCATTATGAACTTGAATCACTAAAAATTGTAAAGTCCATAACTGGTTTTAAGCCCTAAGCAACACCACCTTTGGTGTTCAGTGATTTAACTTAGTAAACTCTGTGCAAAGTCATGAACCTTTCCATACATTTGCAATCTCCAAAATATAACTAGTAAGTTGCAGCATAGCCCTCTACCCCTTTGCAAAGAGTGGAGAGCAATGGCTCAAGTCACCATGGCTGAATTATGTTCTAAGCTTGAAGAAAAATCTGCTCTCACCGGGGCCATGTGCCTGCATCCCTGGGAGGCTGACCGATCCACCTGGGATGACAGCCGGCAGAGGCTCCAAAGCTTTCTGAAGCCGCAGGTGCCACAGCACCGGCCCTGGGCAGGGAGCCAGGCCAAAGGCAACAAGAGAATCTTGGGGAGAAAGCACTGCATCCCCGCCGAGTCTGTGTCCACCTGTACCCGCCACCGTCTCAGTCAGGGCCCGTACCTTTCCTTGCATCATGGAAGTTAGGGCCCGGCCTGCCAGTGTAACCCTGCTGCGGGCAAGAGAACACAGTGTCACTTTGCTTTACTAAAAGAGTTCCCTTTTGATACATCATCACCACCACCACCCGACCCCCCCAGAAAATTATCCTTTTCCGAGCCGGGACGTTACATCTGCTTCAGACAAGGTTTAAAGTTTGCTGTTCTTCTGGAACTGGGCCACCAGGTTGAGGACCTGCTCAGAAGCCTTGATGTTCTTCGAGCCGAGGTAGGAGGTGCTGTTGGTGGCCGTCTCCTCCAGGTAGTACCGGTAGTTGACCATCATGCCACACGAGCCAGTGATGCCCTTGAAGCTGAGGTCTGCCATCCAGTTGATGCGCCACATCACAGCCCCGTTCTGCAGGTGGAAGTTTGCCACGGGGTTCAGGGCGTAGCCCCGGTGTTTCTCTCCATACAGGTACCAGGCACAGAGCCTCATCAAGGGGGCCTGGAGCGCCTTGGCCAGCTTCTCGGACTTCACCCACTCGTTACTGCTGAGAAGGGCCTTGAGGGTCTCATTAAGGGGACACCCTATAACCGCAGAAATTTCTTTATACTCAGAATCTGTAAATAACTCACTCCTCCCATGATCCTTTGCTTGTGAGTTCAGAAGCCCCAGGAGCCATTTGGTGAAGCCAGGTATGGGAGACAGACTTGAAAATGTCCCAAGGTGAGGAAACTCTTTCTGTAAGGCACGTAGGGTGGGGAAAGGAGGTGGAGAGAACACACACACAAAGAGAATTCAGCAGGGGTGTCACTGACCCAGAAGTACCTGTCCATTTATCATTTATGTACTATTAGCCTGGGTATGCTGTGTGGCTTACAAAGTGACGTTTGATATGCACTGACTTTCTTCTTTCAAAGAACATTATGCATTTGACGTGGGCCAGGCCCTGGAGGCATCCTGAGCCCCCAGGCAAGCCTTTAGGTGGTGTCTCCATCTGCACCATTGAGAGGGTGGCAAGTCGGGGAACCGCGGGAAATCAGAGCCATGCTGCAAAGTGGGACCTGGTGTGCAGTCTTCTGACTGTAGAGTGTGTCTTTCTGGCATACATTCTCCACCCAAAGACATCTGTGCAGCCACACAATCTGGTTTGGTGCTTGGCACACAGTACCCAATGACTGTTCGTTGAATAAGTAACTGATTTCCCAGCTATACCACAGTGGATGCAGGATGGGATAGAAGGGGAGGCAATGGGTCTTTTTCCACATCAGCCAATACAGGTCAATCATTATTATTCAAATTACAGAGATCTCAATGATCATTTTTAAAAATCCAGTATTTTTGGTTTATAAATGTAATATATATGCTCACTACAGAAAGTTTTTTAAAGATTTCTGACAGAAGCAAAGAAAACCATAACACTCCTCTACTCTGAGATAACCACTCTCAACAGTTTGATCAAGTATAACTCCTGGTCTTTCTCTAGGCAATTTTTATATGGGTGAGACTGTTACTTTATATCCTGCTTTATGAACCTATATCATGACCATTTTCTCATTATCTTTACAATTCAAAAACAATTTAAACAACAGAATATCCAAAGATGAGACTATTGCATTACTTTCCTAACCACGCTGTCACCGGGCATTGAAGTGGCTCTTAGTGTTTGCTGGTATAGCCCTGACGAGCACTCCTGTGCAGGAGGGGATACGCTTCCTTGAGATCCTCTCTGATGACTCTCTGGTGCAGAGCCGAGTGGTGGCTGAGCAGCCAACCGTCAGGATGGCTCCTGGGCTGAGGGGCTAACTCTGACTGAGAAACAGAGCCTACGGGTGAGTCCCCAGGACCCCGGATTCTGCCCCCTTTGATCGCCTGTCTTACAAAGTCACCCCTTCCTGCCCCATTCATTTACACCTTCAGCAAAGAAGAAAGAAATAAGAAGTTGATATTAATTAGACGTGGCTTCTTACCACCTCTGGGGAAAAGAGACAGAGTGATTCTAATGAAGCTGATATGCATCTGAGTCCTCAGATTTAAAATTGATTATGAATTTAATACGAAGCACATACACATTTTAATTCCACTCCATCTCTAAGGATGAACTTGGGATGCAGCTGTGTTGAAACTACCCAAAGCAGAGAACATCACTCTCAGAGCCAATTATTAACAGTCCAATTATTTTACCTAATAATTAGATTCTACTCATTATAGTTTACCCCTAGCCCCTTATGAGACAGTTTAAAAAGCCTAGTGAACCTGAACACTGCTGTTGTAGGGTGGTTACAGTATTTTTAAAAGCCAGTCTTTTGTAAGCTGTCTGGTCTAACCTCGACACTCCCTCTAACGATGAGACAGCCCAAGCTGATGAAACCTCAGGGGTCAGAAACCTGGAGAGTGGGTGAGGGCGGGTGGGTACTGTCAGGTGTGGCTAGAATGATCATACAATGTATCATCCAAACTGGGACAGTTGAGAATGGAAGGCGGCACTCCTATTGATTATGCTGCGACAACACATGCAAATCAGAATCCAAGTCCCTGAGAAGCTGATGTCCTCAGAACACATCTGCATTTGTGGCCAAGGGAGAAGCTTGTTTCTTGACACCATTTTCTCCTCCCCTGAGTGGTCTCAGGGCTCCTGGGAAGTGCCCTGGCACTCTGCTAAACCCTCTTCCTTATCCCCCAGCTCATATCGCATCCCTTGCCCATCACCAATCCTAGGACCTGGTTACTGATGGCACTGCAGCAGGGGCACCTCACTCACCTGCAGCTCCTTCACCACGCGCTTTATGAGGAAGGTCCCCAGCTCCACCCCCTGCAGGCCTTGCTGGGTCAGACTGATGGAATAAAATATGGCGGCGGCGATTTTGTTCTTCTCCTCTGTTTCTGCCGGAGGACACTCCTTCACGATTGACTGCAAAACATGAATGATGGTGGTGAGCGGGCTTGGATGCTCTCACATCCTGCACCTCACCCGTTCACTTCCAGCCATGAGACATTCTCTCAGGGTGTCCCCCTCTGAAGACTAAACACTGCCTGAAATCTGGTCTGGTATCTCCCTGAAGGTGGCAACGGCACAGCTTCCCTGGGTTGTGCGCTCAATATCACGTCATTTTGCTCTTTGAAAGTTTCGTGCAAACCTTGTTGAATAGCAATTTATGTCCTTTTTGTCCTTTTCAGGCCGCTGTGCAAACTGAAATGTGATTAATCTGCTCCCCTTCAACACCCAGAGAAAACACCGACCCTTTGTCTAGGCCCCATGCCCCTTTCTGTACGGCCTGCTTGCTCCTCGCTTTAGTTATTTGCACTCCTTTCTCGGAACTATAGTGTTTTCCGTCTCTCCAGAGACCAGTGAGTCCTATATACTTTGTCTTTCAGGAAATTTACCTTTTCCATGTACCTTTTTAAAAATATATATATTTTACTGATTTCAGAGAGGAGATAGAAAAATCAATGATCAGAGAATCATTGACTGGCCGCCTCCTGCACACTCCCTACTAGGGACCGAGCCAGCAACCCGGGTATGTGCCCTTGACTGGACTAGAACCCAGGACCTTTTAGTCCAAAGGTCGACGCTCTACCCACTGAACTGAACCTGCTAGGGCTATGCACCTTTTTTATTTTGTGCCACATTCTTGTTTTTCCTTGAAGCAATATGAGATATGACTTGCCAAGTCTGATTTTATTAGCTTTGAGTTTTGACTGCGCTGTTTTTTGAACCCTAATACTCTGCAGGTCACTCGACAACAGTGGAATAGCGGGTGTTACCTTTCAGTTTGCTTTGATGAAGGCACCAGCTTGCTTCTGAACACAGTTACACTGCTCTATCTTCCGTCAGCTACATTTGATTCCTAAAGCTGGGGGTGGCTGACCTAGTGCCCATGATGAGGCCTGGGAGGCCACAAACTTTCTGAAATTGTGGATGGAATGTGCAGGTTTTTGCACGATGTCCCTGGGGAAATGTCCTTAGCTTTCACCCCCTTCAGATGCTCCGTCTTTTCTGTGACTCCTGAGAAGGTACGAACTGCGGCCGTAGGAAAGTGGGGTCGACAGTGAAACAGGCAGTGACACCTCCTGGGGCTGAGGCCAGGCCCCTCTCCTACACCCGTGCTACGAAGGACAGACCTCACTTTCCATCACTATTAATCTTCATCTCGGCGATTTACTTACTTTGCTTTTCAAGAATTCTGTAGGTTACCTTGTGGTTCCTTATTCAAAAATTTCCGGCAACTCCTTTTTTAAAGTTTTCAAAATAAAAGCGAATCTTTCTTTGGTGATACAAATGAGATACACACAATGTGCAAGAGGCAAAAATAAATTCACAAAAAGGAATCACAAATTACTCCAAAACCTAACACCAAGTCCTGCTGTTAGCCATTTGATGAACAGAACTTTCCAGGTCTGTCTCCTTGGCTATAGGTAGGTATACACAAAACTGTGTATTCACGTAACTCTCTCACAGGCCCAGACGCTCCGTTACACACACACACACACACACACACACACACACACACACACACACACGGGGGCTGCTCCAAGGGCTCTGGCGAGAATCCCAATCCCACCCTTAATTATTCTATCGTCACAGGCAAATGACTAACGTTCTCCTAAGCCTCGGTTTTCTTAGGTCTAAAATACGGACCATCACTGATAATACTAGGAATACCTAACTCACAGGGTGCTGGGAGCAGTAATGCATGGAACGTGCTCCAAGGGCTGACAGACACTGAGCAAATGCTCAATCAATATTATAAATAAGATCATCCTGCACGCGCTCTTCTGTAACCTGGTTTTTCCATGCACTAGTTTGTCAATGTTGGCTTTCCATGTCAACAACAGAAAACGAAATCAGTACCTAAACACACTCTTCTGCCCCCATGCGCCTGCAGGAATGTCCCATGCATGAGGATGTACCGGATGGATAGGCCATCATGTCTCTAATGCACCCTCTCCAGGTGGACCGGTCATCGTTTCCAGCCTTTCAACACTGTACAATGCCGAAACCACCTGCACTCTTAGGTCCGAGTATCTCCCCAGGATAAATTCCTGAGCGTGACATTTTTTTTTTTTTTTTAAGGAAGACTGGTTGAAAGTTTATTTGAAAAGAATCCCCAGATCTCTTCCCCAATTTCCTGATGTGAGGCAACTGCCCCTCACCCAAGGAAAGACTGGAGTTTTATTCTTTTTTTTTTTTTTTCTGGGGAGTTTTATTGTTTTTAAAATTAAAAAAATTTTTTTTCATTGATTAAGGTATTACATATGTGTCCTTATCCCCCCATTGCACATTTTATATTTTAATGGATATCACCAAACTGTCCTCAGAGAGTTAGTAATAAATAATTCTGGTGTGAGAGTATGCCAACTCTTTCAAACACAAAATCCTAAGGAACTTCTCCCTGGTGATAAAGAACACCTGTCATTTGCCTACTCAATTTCTCTACCTTCTGATACTAGAAATGCCACCCAGAGGGTCCATCCTGTGACCTGGTATCATCTCTCCAGCTTCCAAAGAGGCCATTTCCATACCAAAGCCTTTGCCCACCACAGCTCCTGGCCTAAGCAAACCCGCTGTGATCCAGGTGTCCCTACCTTCCCTCACCTGTCTTTACTTCGTCGAGATCTGCTCGATTCCCAGTCCCCGCACCGGTTCTTCTGTCCCCATGCGTCTGCAGGAATACCTCAGACATTCTCGCCCACTCCTTAAGGAGCAGCCAAGCTTGCCGCAGGCAGGGCCTATCAAACACGGCCCCCCTCACCTCCATTTGATGAACAGACCTGGCAGAGCTCTGGGCCTGTATCAGGCACACAGCACTGAGTCTCTTTTTCAATCACATGTTGTTTAAAACTACCCACAGGCATTTAACAAATGGGGTAAAGATGAACCATGCCCCCTTCCTTCTCTTCTGCCCTCACAACTCTTTTCTGCCCCACAAAGCTGTTCTGTAATAGGCTTCAACCCTGTCTCAACTCCAAGTCAGTAGACCCAGATGAATGCTCTCCTCATTTCAAAACTGTCTACATACTACCCATCTACATTCTGTAGCTACTAAATTAGAGGTTTTACCCAGCAATTCAAAAGTCCACAAAAGCCTAAAGCTTCTGAAAAAGGGCATAAAACCAAGTTTAAAAACTGTAAGGGCTCGGTAGGATGCCTGCCTTGCCCTGAATTGACGTCCGCAGGTACCTGAATGTTGCTGGAGATGTCACTGGTCAGCGCCACATGCAAGACCACCAGGGGCTCCTCGGGGGTGGAACAGTGAGAAAAGAAGTAACATCTTCTGTATGGTCCGACACGTTGTTTTATATCCATCCAATTCTTTACAGGGTGCACAGCCTCAGACCTGATAAGATTGTAATGAGGTAAGACAAATGTTCAATTACAAGTTAAATAACCATTGCTGATTCTGATTCATATTACTCACTAAAGTCAAATAAATCCTTTAAATACAGCTTCAATAGCCTCTTCAGGAAAATTTAAAGAAAATTATTTTAATGTGAAACAGCAGACTAAAAGGAACTACAATTAATGACTACTTTACACGCAAAACTGTGCTCTAATTTTTAATACCCGGTGTGAAGACTAGTTTGCGAGGCCCTTGGGAAGCAGTTATGCAGCAGATTGTAACGCAGAAACTAACCAGATGCTTAGGCGTTGAACATTCTATGTCTTTTATTTCCTTTGAATCTGCAGTTTGAAGTCAATGTTGCAAATACAGGTCTCTTGGTTCCCTCTGACTAGCAACCTCAGCCACCCACTGTTCTGTCTTCAACATGTGCAATGGCAACACTGTCTCGAGTCGGTTACACCTCAAATAGTACAACATTTTCCAAACCTTAGATCATGTAAGGCAGCACGAAGTGTGAAGATCCTGAGGCGGGAAGAGCTGCCCATTTGTGAGAACAACCATGACATATTAGGCTGCATTTTACTGTGTCTTTGACATGTTGGAATTATGTTCAATATTGTTAATTTAGAGGTTTTTATCCCAGGGAGAAATTTTAACGATGAGATAGATGCTGTTTAGATTAATGCAAATACTCGGTCCAGTGAATTCATACAGCTCTGATAATGGGATCTGGAGAAAAGGGGGTCCATGTGCTTTAAATACGAGGACATAAATGAGACCCTGCATGTCACCTGCGGGGACAGCCACCTTTGTGTTTGGGTTTTATAGGGTTGGAACAAAATATACATGTGAATGGAGACTGGCTTTCAGCTAAGATATAAGAAACGTGACAAGCTGAGTACTTACTCACTGATTTTCTGAAGCACTTCACATGGCGAATGCCAGGTCACCCGTTCGAGGTTTAGGAATCCCGAAGAAAACCACTCCGTGAGCATGCCTTTCAGCACACCATTCATTTCCTGAAAAGGAGAGGAGAAAGTGTCAGCTTTCCCAAGCCCATCTCTGCACTGTCACCAGCCCAGTGAACTAAAACACGAAACACAAGCTCAAAGGAGACTGCAAGATGCTTCTCTAAACGGCCTTTTCTGAGACAGCGCTACTGCCCTCTGACCTCAACCAAGTTACACCGAATGCAGCGCTTCACTTCAATCTGTAAGATACCTGAACGGGAGCAGTCAACTTGAATTAACTTTCCCAAATCAAGTAATATGCTCCCATTGATTCCATAGTGAACACAACTACAGCCAGTGAGCGGAACAGTGAGTGTGCCGTAGGGAGGCACTAACGCAGGCAGCTCTGAGCTCCAGCCCCATGCCCTCAGGAAGTCTCTGATAAGCCAAAGCATCATTCCTCGTTTCCTAGGAGAAGCAGGCACTGGGTCCAGGTACCGTATTTCATCAATTCTAAGATGCTCATTTTCATACTTGAACATCTCTCAGGTCAGGATGCATCTTTCAAGAGGGCAGGGCACAATTTAACTGACAGCATTTCCCCCCCTTAATGGGACATAAAATAATATTGTATCTGACAATCAATGCATCCAGATTTGATGAAATTATTCTAATTTTACTTCACTTACTTATATCCAATCTATTTCTGAAAACGGAGTCAACTTTACTACTGAAGATAATTTTCACTGAAACCTCCCAAGCAAGATTGGAACAAGAGGTGCGTAAGGAAAGGACAGGAGCAGAGCCGTCTCAGATTAGCCTGCTGTGACCACACTAAACATGTAACAGCAGGGGGCTTTCTATAGCCAGAGTGGTGGGGGAGGGGGTAAATCTAGGACCAACTGGGGGAGACACAGAGTCAGACTCAAACTGAACTTAAAGAGCTTTTGAATAGCTAGGGCTGTCCACAGATGTCCTCCTAGGCGTGTGAATCTCCCCACGGAAGTGACCAAGCACAGGGTCGACAATGTGATGGAGCTGTTTTAAAAAGGATTTAAGCGCCCTGGTTGGGTGGGTCAATTGGTTAGAGTGTCATCCCATACACCAGGGGTCCTCAAACTACGGCCCACGGGCCACATGCAAATACAAATATTGTATTTGTTCCCGTTTTGTTTTTTTACTTCAAAATAAGATATGTGCAGTGTGCAAAGGAATTTGTTCATAGTTTTTTTTTAAACTATAGTCTGGCCCTCCAACGGTCTGAGGGACAGTGAACTGGCCCCCCGTTTAAAAAGTTTGAGGACCCCTGCCATACACCAAAGGTTGCAGGTTCAATCCCAGGTCAGGGCGCATATAGGAAGCAACCAATTAATGTTTAAATCTCTCTCTCTCCTCTCTCTCATTTCCTCTCTCTCAAAAAATCAAGATACATATCCTCAGGTGAGAATTAAAAAAAAAAAAAAAAAGCATTTGGCTCAGTGGTTGAGCATCGACCTATGAACCAGGAGGTCATGGTTCAACTCCTGGTTGGGGCATATGCCTGGGTTTTGGGCTTGATCCCCGGTGTGGGGTGTGCAGGAGGCAACCAATCAATGATTTTCTCTCATCATTGATATTTCTATTTCTCTCTTTCCCTTCCTCTCTGAAATTAATAAAAATATATATATTTAAAAAAATAAAAAAGGACTTAAGCATCTGATAGGCAGTTGGACCAGATTATCTTTGCAATTCTTTTTAACTACTGATTAATTCCACAATCTAGTCTCCATTACTTGGCTCCAAGCTCTGAAAAGGCACAGATCATTTCCAATTCATTCCTCTAGTTCCCAAAGCATTCAGTGGGGCCGCCCATGTGGAAGATGGCTAACAGATTGATATCAAATGAAAAAGAGAAGAAAAACTGAGAATTGGGGATTACGAAGTAGAAGGGAGGATATGAGATGTCATTTGCTAGGCAATACAGAATGGCTCCTTATGAAACTGTATTTACTGCATTTGGCTTCAATGGTTCTTAATCTTCCTGGGGTCCTCCCATCCCCTTATGCATGTGATAAAAACCAGAGCCACTTCCCCAGAAAAATGCACACACATCAATTAAATTTTGCATACTATTTCCTGGAGTTCATAGACCTTTTGAAACGCAACTATGGATCATCCTCAGGGGTTCATGGACCCCAGGTTAGGAACTCTGCACTAAATGGTTAGAAATGGATTAGTCCAGATCCATGTAAAATGTACTGGCATCTCTATTACGTTCATAAGAGAAAAAGCTGGATCTAGTTTCAGTATTAATTCAGAAATAATTATTAAAGAAATGATTTGGCTGATGAAAGCTCCTCGTCTAAAAGTCTCTTCATTCTATTTTGGGCTACTGACAGCTATAAAATGTGACACTGGTCACAAGAACCGGGAATCTGGGTTAAAGGTTACATGTCTCCACTTGGTTCTGACAGTACAAGAAGCTGTTCAGGCTGGGATGAGCCACCCTGCAGCAAGGCTACCGATCACAGAAAGCAGGAGGGAAAGAACTCACTGCTGCAGAAATCTGCTCATTCATCCTGCAATCCTGTATCCACAATCCAAGACTGAGAAATACAGCTCCCGGGACCACTGTGGCGATGCCAGTCAGCGTTAGGTCTGTCTTTTCTGGACTGCCAATTCTAGTTATCCCGGGTGACTGTTCAGAAGGCCAGCCAACTCTTTCAGCAGAGAAAAAGCTGTCTCCCAACTGCCCTCTGAAGTCTTTGGCTATAAAGGTCTCCTTATTTTTGATGTGAAGAAGAGTTACTTTTCATTGCTCAGAAGCCCTGAGGGAAGGGAGCTGAAAGCTATGCAGAAGGGTCATAGTGCTGAAGTTACAACATTTTAGGTACAATTCCAACTCACGCAGCTGCTACACTCCAGGTGGCTGGGGCCCACTTTCCTACCTACAAATAAGGCTTTTTAAAAGCCTAGCTAAGCACAGAATTTAGTAGAACCAACAAGGACCACTATACTAACTTAAAGCAGGACAAGCCACCAAAAAATGTTGTATGACAGTGCCTGCCAGGGCTGGGCATTGCAATGGTGAGGATGCTAAGCGTGTCTGACACACGTTTAGTCCTTCTCTTATGTTCTACCTAGGCACACCTCTCATTTCACCATAGTTTCTATGTTTAAATCACCCATCAATAAACCCTTTCATTTTCTAAATGCCAACTTCCCTCTAGTGCCCACAGATTGCTGAACAGCACTCAGACCTTCTGCTATAATGGGGTTCGGTTCAGTTTCATTGGGGATTTAATCTCAGAAATCTAACTCTTCAACCCAAAAGGGCCTTTGGGAATGTTCCAGGGGAAAAACAAAAAGCCTAGAAACCAACACAGAAACCACATAGCACCCTCCCCTCCACATAACCTTTCCCCACCATGTCCCCCCCGCCCCCCCCACAACACACACCCCTCCAAGCAGGGCTGGGCACACACCGACAAATTCACAGGGCATTTTGTTCAGGAGGCATCTGTGTATCGGATCTGCAATGTCAGAAAACAACACAGATCTTTGACTTTGCCAGGTTGTAAAAACTTTCTTCAACGTAGCACTTGTATCTTCTCAGCAGAGACTTGACACTTACTCTGAACTTCTTATCAAAAAGGATGAAGATCCTCGTGGGAGAGAAAAGAAACCGGTCTGATTTAAACTGTCCATGGAGAGACAGACCCACGTGGCCTCATGTCTTTAATCTTCATCCTGGGCGACACTCGAAATGCAAGTGTCAGTCTTCTGGATTCTTCCCACATTTCCAATAATCACAACCCTTGGTCAGAGCAGAGGTCTTAACAAACCTGCCCTCATTTGTAAACCGTATTTTTAGCAAAGCTCCACCAGATCCCTCAGGGTACTGCTTAGGAGAGAAGCAGGCTGACCTTGAGCATATCAACCACCAGCTGAATTTCTCACCTCAGTGCAGAACCAGCGGGCCCAGGGAGTTAAGTGGCTTGGATAAAGGCACATAAAATCGTGCCTCTAACCAGTGGATGGCAAAGACAGGATTGGGAACCTGCCTCTTGTCTCCCCACCCAGTGCTTCTTCCACTACACTGTCTGGCCAAAGACACTGAGAATCAGCACCCTGTCTGGCCTCACATAGCTAGTTATTCTAAAGACTCCAGTGAACGAGGACCCATGCCAGCCACACAGTGGACCAATCCATTCCAGGGTAAATGCTCAGGGTAAATCCATTCCAGGGTAAAAGCCCACACGTAAACCAGCGTGTGTTCACTTGACTTTACCTAGCAAGCCCTAAGGTCAGCAGGGGCCAGGCAGGTAGCACGCCTGTGTGACAGGGTGTCTGCTGTGTGCACACAGGAAGGGGGGCTGACATGGGGAGCAACTGTGGAGGAGTTCCGCACTCCCCAGTGTCACAGGCCCCTGGGGGTCTGGGACTCCTGCCCTACGGCACCACATGCCAATCATCTGGTGGTTTCTAACACTGAGTCCCTAAAAGCAAGAAGGTCTAGCTCTATCCCTTCTTTAACTTGAATGCAAAATCCAGAACGAGAGCGAAGGGAATCAAGATGGACTAAGTGACTCTGGTGATAGATTACAATTTCAGATCCCAGATGACAATTTTTTATAGATTAAAAAAATCTGAATGATTTCAATGATAGGGATTTAAAAAAATGTTTATGTAACTATGTAGAGCAAAGAAGGGAATCACCAGGTTTAGCCACTAACAGACATACTAGTTATAAGGACAGGATATTCAGGTAGAGAAACGGCGGAGGCATGATAGAAACTAGAAAAGGTTTCTGCACCCAATGTGTCCACCAGGTGCAGAGGCAAAGGTCAGGCTATCATTATTTATCCTTTGTTCAAGAAATATCTTTGTGCCCAGCTGGTGTGTTTCAGTGGTCAGGGCACATGCCCAGGTTGTGGGCTTGATCCCATGTGGAGCGTGCAGGAGGCAGCCCATCAATGATTCTCTCATCATTGATGTTTCTGTCTCTCTCCCTCTCTGAAATCAGTAGAAATATGTATATATTTTCAAAAAATATATTTTTGCTGTAGGTACACATTTCCCCCTCACCTGCGTGGACAGCTTGGTTAAATAAATAAAGAAAGCCTGAACATCTGAGGACCTGGTGCTCAAAGCCCTGGATTTCCCTGGGCAATCTCCTCTCTTCCAAATCAAGTCTCAACGTCACAGCTTTCAGCTGCCACTATGTTCCTTCTCCACTGCAGGGTAACTAAGCATTTTCCCATGTGGGCAAGAGCAAGGGGACGCATTGAGTAATGTGTCAGAGAATCAGAGGATTAGAATGGGATGAAGCATTAGAAACCTCCCAGGGCCAACACACGCTGAAATCTGCCAAGGGCAGCCTGAATGTCTGATGTCTCTCTCCACTGTACAGAAACCCTCCCAAGCCCTCTGGGCTTCCTTCCAGGAGCAGAACCCTGTGAGTGCAGCAATCTGACATCAAGACAAATGGCAATGATTAGTGTGCTGACTTTGTCTTACTGCGGGGCACCCAGGAGTCTATCTCAATGCTTCATTCATCATTTTGCTATGCAAGAAGTTTAAGACAAGGTTTCCAGTTTTCAAGGAGCTGATCATCTAGTTGGGAGCAGAGGAAGTAACACCTTTCCAACACTAAATTCTGTGGTTGATGTATACCATCCAAGTGAGGGGTGCAATAATCTCAGGAAGCTTAAAACTGGGTGAGACCACTTTGATCTGGAGTGGCTAGAAAAGCTGAGTGAATGAGCTAAGGGTGGAGGCCACTCGAATGCTCCCAGGCCTCCCAAGCAGGAATCACACAGGGATGCGGGTTCAGGAAGTTTCCATCCAAGAATCAGCATGGCTGGAGAGGAGAGAGTAATGGAGCGTCAAGATGGAAACGTTGTCCAGGATGGTTTGTTGTGCATCATAAATGCCAAAGGAAAGACACTAAATGCGATCCTTCTGGGATGTGAAGCTCGATGACTTTTCAACAATGGAATAAAGGCTGACTCTGGTTTTAGAGAAAGATGGGCACTGGGATTGCTGATAAGACAGACGCTTGCACCAAGTATTAGTCACAACTAGAGAACCCTGAAGCCCTGATCAGTGAAATTAAACAAAGCTACCAATGAACTGATTGTTTTACCCGCCTTCCACTTTAGAGAAACGGGCAAATTCTGAGAGAACAACCCATTTTAGATCCAGTTAAAAATGGTCAACTCCAAGAGTCAACTGCGTAGTGATGAAGTACACAACTGTGGAGCCACTGAGACTGGCTCTCTCACCAGCTCTGTACTCCGGGCACTGCACCTGGCCTCACCTACGACACAGTTCCCCACGGCTTGCTGAGGAGGAAATGAGCAAATGTGTGAAAAGCACTCTTCCCATTCTAGGACGGAAACTCCTGGACCAGGTGACCTGGGAGTCTGGAGCAAGCCTCACACAAGATAAATACTAGACAGCCACATGTCCAAGGGTGGATGGACGATTTCATTGAGACAGGTGACATTCTACCTAAGTCTCCAGACTCCTGTGCAGTAAGAATCAAGTTCCAGTAGGCACCCGGACTCTAGACCGCGGGGACCTCAGGTTCTAGTCATCTCTGTGTATTTCACAGGACTTCTTAGGGCCGACGGCTTACACATAATGGGTTGCACAATCAACTGTGCTGACACAATCCAGGTTTTTAGAAAGGCTTTTTGGGGCTCAGTTGGGTACCCGTTCCAAGTATACCACACAGATGAAACCTCTCAGCTACAACAGTAAGTCTTTGTGAAGCATACTAATCATGAAGGAGGCATGCCAGTCTCTTAAAACTAGGCGATGGCCTTATCTAACAAGCTGTGCACAGTAAGGACTGGAGCCAGACATGACCAGAGGGAGCTAAGATTCTGAAAGCCTGGGAAGGAAAGGGACGGGGTCTGGGGACTCATCATGGGATGTGCAAGACTCCAGGCAGGAGAAGCGCAGTGTCTGGGGCTGGAGGAGCAGTGAGGACTACAGAGGGGCTGCCACGGGCCCACGGACCTGGATGCAATGGAGGGCGCGACCCGGGCTGTGCCCGGCGCCAGGGGGTCAGGGCGGCCCTGGCGGGGGCCTTACCCGGACGTGCGGCCCCTCCACCAGCTTGAGGGCCTGCGCCTCGATCAGGTCGGCCCGCAGCTGCACCAGGAAGCGCACGCCGCCGTCCAGCTTGCTGATGTGGTGGAAGAGGCCGCGGTAGCGCGGCACCAGGGCGTAGCGCAGCCGGTCCTCGGCCTGCAGCAGCACGGCCGCCTCCCGCGGCTGCTCGCGCAGCTGGAGCACGCCGGCGCTCTGCTCGGCCACCTGGCCGTGGTCCACGCCGAAGCCCTGCGCCAGGCGGCCCAGCAGCTCGGCGCGCTCGGCCACCTCGGTCAGGCCGCCGTAGAAGCTCACGAAGTCCGCGCACTGGCCCTCGGCAGGCGCCGGCGATTTCTCCCGCAGCTCGTAGACCGGCGTCGCGGGCACGGCGCGGCGCAGCAGCTCGTCCATGGCCCGGTCCAGGGCGCCCGACACCGTCGGCCGGCTCGACAGCCGGGGACCGGGCGGCCGCTGCGGCCGCGGGGGTAACCGCAGCGGGAGGAGTCGCCGCACCGCCAGACCTGGCCCGAGGCCTCGCATGGCGCCGGGGGGCAGCTGCCTAGGTGACGCCGCCGCCACTGATGCCGTGTTCCGGCTTCCGACTTCCGGCGTGCGCCGGCCCTATTGGCCGAGGCCCAGGGACGGGCGGGGCGGCGGCCTATCGGAGGGCGCGGCGTCGGGGCGTGGAGGCGGGGCGGGGCGCGGCCCGAGGCCAAGTGCGACGAAAGGTCCCGGCCCGGAGGCGGGGCTGGCGGCCGCTTCGGGCCTCTGCTCCCCCGACCTGCGGCCAGTCGCCGGACGTCCGCGTCCCCGCCCCTCGCCCCCCGCGCCAGCACCTTCCTTTCTCTGGAGCCGAACTCGCCCACCGCAGGTGCATCGGAATCACCCGCGGAACGTGTCAGCCTGCGGATTCCTGTTCGCGCGTCCCAGGGATGCTGGTTCAGTGTGGCGGGGGAGGAGCGGGGAATCTGCATGTCTCCCATGTTTCGCGGTGGGGGTCCTCTGACAGGGTAGCCTGGGCGCCCTCATTTCGCCGTCAGGGTCTGATTATACCAGTGACTCCCAGAGCTGCAGCCCTTCTCTCTGAGCTCGGAACCCAGGCCCTGGCTGCCCCTGGCGAGCTGTTCATGGGTGCGGCCAATGGGGCTCTCCTGAGCGCCCGGTTCCCAACCTGTTCCTCCCTCCTTAGTATTCGCTCGCTCGTTCGTTCATTCATTCATTCATTCATTCATTCATTCATTCATTCATTCATCCATCCATTCATTCATTCATTCATTCATTCATTCATTCAACAGAGTGTTTATTACCCACTTGGTATGTGCTAGGTCCTACATCAGGTACGGTGATAAAATAATGAACCAGACAGACCCGATAATGCCCCATGGAGTTTACAGTCTAATGAAGGAGACAGATGATAACATAAAACTAAACATTGTGATAAGTTCTATAACGGAAATAAACGTCGGAAGCAGCGTGGGCCAGCGTGGACTTCCCACTGTGAACAGGGTCACCGGGAAGGCCTCTCTGAACATGTGACATTTAAATGTAGGAGCTGGCAATAATTGTAACAGTGTTTAGAAAGGGGAGTAAGTGTTGGTGAGGATGTTGAGAAAATGGAATTCTCGTGCACCGCTGGTGGGAACGTAAAGTGGTGTGGTCATTCTGGAAATCGTTTCGGTCTCAAAAAGTTAAACACAGAGTTACCTTATGGCCCAGCAATTCCACTCCCAGATACGCAAGGAACTGTAAACATAAATTCACAGAAAACCTGTTCATGAATTTTCATAGCAACATTATTGATAATAGCCAAGAAATAGAAACAACCCAAATGTCAATGAACTGATGAATGGGATGAACCAAAAACTGCATATCTATACAATGGAATATTATCAGCCATAAAAAGGAATGAAGTACTAATACACATTACAACATGGATGAACCATGAAAACATTATGCCAAGTAAAAGAAGCCAGATAACAAAAGACCACATATTATATTGTTCCATTTATATGAAATATCCAGAATAGGCAAATCTATTGATTCAGAAAACAGATTAACAGTTGCCTAGCACCTGGAAAGGGGAGAAAAGGGAGTGACTGATAATATCTATGGAGTTTCTTTTCAATGATGAAAATATTCTGGAATTAGATGAATATTGTGCATGTACTAAAGACCATTCAACTCACTTTTAAATGGCTAAAGTTGTGATTTTTGTTACGTAAATTTTATCTTAAAAAAAAAAAGAAGACTGCCCCAGGGAGATTAGATTCTAGAGAGAATCTGTAGAGAGAATCTGATTGGTCCAGTGTGGATCAGGTATCCAGGTTGGGATACAGGGTTAGATGGACCAAGCAGGAGGCTGGGAGGGAGTCACCCTTTTGGGTGGGGACTTAATGTTCAGAGGAGAGGGGTATGGGCTGGGCCACTGTCCCAAGAAATGTCTACTTTATTATTATTTTTAAATATACTTTTTATTGATTTCAGAGAGGAAGGGAGAGGGAGAGAGAGATAGAAACATCAGTGATGAGAGAGAACCATTGATTGGCTGCCTCGTGCACACACCCTACTGGGGACCAAGCTGCAACACAGGCACATGCCCTAGACTGGAATCAACCCGGGACTCCTCAGTCTGCAAGCCGACGCTCCATCCACTGAGCTAAACTGGCTAGGGCAAGAAATGTCTACTTTAAGTATGAAAAAATAGTGTTAAAGAAAATCCTGGAGGAAAAAAATCACCCATAATTCTAGCATCTTAATGATGGCAGTTTTTATTTCTGCAAATCCTTCCAGTATTTGCTCACAGGCCAACGTACTTTTTCTAGTTGTAATTACTGTCTGTGCTGTTTACTTCCTGTAGTTTTCACTGCTCGTCCTATCACATATCATTCTCATGTTTCCAAATCATCTTCATAATCATCAGTTTTAATGGCTGGCTGACATTCAGTTGAGTTGCTGTACCATAATCTCTCTCTCTTAATCCCTTTGCCATGTCTGGATATTTACACAGCTTCTACTTTCTTTGGTTGGAAAAGCATTTAAATAGTCATTCTGTAGGGAATACTTCCATGCATGCTGACTCTCATGCTGACTTTTTCTTTACTGGAGTTGCCCAAATTGCTTAAAAAGACCAACTAGGAAAAATTTCCCCATGAAATGTCAAACTAACAAGAAACCTAGAACGAAAAGAGACTCATGAACTCACTGACCTAGCTGGGAATGCAGCTGCAATTCCTGGGACTCCCTCCTCCCCCCCACCCCCCAGGGAAGTCTCTGTTCTCACTGGTGTGTTTATGCCTCTCTCCCCACCAATAATTCAATAAAGTCATCTCTGCTATGAATATACAATACTAATGCAGATTTACCTCTTCATTTGGGTTGTATCAGATTGGGTTGTTTTTGCTGTTACAGTGCTACTCTGAACATAGTTATGTCTTTCAGTCCTGGGGTACACGTGCAGGGGTCCCTCTAGACCAGTTTCTCAACCTTGACACACTAGACATTTAGGGATAGATTATTCCGTGTGATGGGGGCTGTCCTGTGCATTGTGGGATGTTTAGCAGCATCCCTAGCCTCTGCCTAGATGCCAGCAGCATATCCCATTTGCGACAACCCAGCATGTCTGCAGACATTGTCAAATACCCCCTGGGGGACAAAGCAGCCTCCCACTGTTAAGAACCACTGCACTAGACCAGTGGTTCTCAAACTTCGTTGCACTTTAGAGTCACAGTGGGGAGCTTTTAAATATTCCATGCCCAGACTGCACTCGGTCCAATTAAACCGGAAGCCCTGGGGCACACTGCTGGCACTGATCCTCACATTGCCTGCACCCTGAAATCACCTGGGAGCTTTAAAACACGCTGATGCCAGGGCCACAACCCAGAGGTTCTGATGTAACTGGTCTGGAGTGGGACCCAGAAATTAGGTTTTTAAAAAGTGAAGCCTCAAGTGAGTCTAACGTGCAGTCACAGTGCCTATGAGATTGCTGAGCCGCAGGGCTGCACTTTACTGAGTATCAGAAAACGGTTTCCAACCACGGTTTCCAATGGTGTCTTTGACTTACGTCTGCCCTCCTCCCCCATCGCTGCCCTCAGCGCTGAGCTCCATGAAGGCAGTGTCTGCCTCATTTATCTTTAGATAACTGTTGCCTAACCCAGTAGCTGGTACAGAGTAGCTGCTTAATGTATATTTGCTGCTAAATGGGTTATATTTTTGCTGCAATTTTAAAGCACCTTGTTGTTGGAGCCAGTAGGGAGAGAAGCAGAATTGAGACAACTGGACATGGAGCCAGCACCCCATGGATCTCTAACACATTCCTCAGTGTCAGGCTAAGAAAAGTGGTCAGTGTCAGCAAGTGTGAGAACTTGTAGATGCTTCATTCGGACGCCTCTGAGGACTTCCTGCTGTTGGAAGCAGAGAAGTGAGGGGGTGCCAGGAGCGAGGGGCTTTGGGTGCCCGTAGAAAGGACTCAGGACTGTGATGGGGAGCTGAATGGAGACTGGGGTGAAGGTCTCCTAGGTACCATTCCATGAATGCTGTCCTCCCAACATGTCCATGTCATAATCCCTAGAACTTGGGAATGCTGGGTCACCTGGCAAAAAGGAGTTAAGGTTGCAGATGGAATTACAGTTGCTGCTGACCTTGAGATGGGGAGGTCACCCTGTGTTACCAGCGGAAGAGGGAGGCCGAAGAGTTAGAATGAGAGAGAGATTTGAAGATGGAGGAAGGAGCCACGGGCTAAGGAATGCAGGTGGCGTCTAGAAGCTGAAAATGGCAGGGAGACAACATCTCCTCTGGAGCCTCCCGAAGGAACTGACCACGTGTGATTTTAGTCCCAGGAGGCTCGGGGTGGACTCTGACCTCCAGTCTGTGTTGTTTTAAGCCACTAAGTTTGTGGTCATTTGTTACGGCAGCCATAGGACACTTACATACCTCCCAAGGTTTGCTTTGTTTGCTCCAAAAGGAAATGCGATGGGGAAAGTATGTTTTGTATCAAACTCTGGTCTTTATGAATAAGAAAAGCAAATGGTTGATATTGGGCGTGCTAGGTACCCGACATTATCCCGTGCGCTTCACATGAACTCAGTCCTTTAACCCTCACAGCAACTCTGAGAGATTGGTTCTATTTTTATCTGTATTTTTTACTATTAAGGTAAACTGAGGCACAGAGAGGTTAAGTAATCTGTCCAAGGTTGCCCAAGCAGTCCAAGTCCACAGTCCACGTCACACGCTGCCACGCTTGTTTGAGGGGAGAAAGCTTTGTTACTGTAGAGCAAACACATTTCTGTATCGGACAGATGAGGGTTGGGATGATGGTTCTGTGAGATTCCAGGCAAGTTACTTAATCTCTCTGTGCTTTAGTCTCCTTACCAGCAACAAAACAAAAAAACAACATGATACTACCTTAAAGGGTTGGCATTTTGGTGACATGAGGAAAAATATGAGAAACCACTCAATAACATATTTTCTTATTTCTTGCCCTTACAATATACACTTAAAATGGTAGATAAGTGGTTTAGAGAGAGACACTGAGTTCTTAGTTCTTGGGTTCAAATCCTAGAGCCACCACTTGCTTACTGTAACAGTAAAGCAAGTTACAATCTCTCTAGCCTTAACTTCCTCATCTGTAAAATGGGTGCAGTGGAGACAGTACCCCTTCAAAGAGCAGTTGTGGAAACTGGTTGGGACCTTGTGTGCAAAGTACTTGGCACAGTGCTGGGGACTCAAGGAACTCAGGGGATTCGGGGCGGGGGGGGTGTTAGTCCTTCTGCTTGTCCCAGACAGGAGGGAGGAGCCCAGTGATGCTGGTGGGTTTGGAGGGGCAAGAAGAGACCATGTGAGAAGCAATGGCTGACGGACCCAGAGGGAAGGGCTGAGCAGGACAGGGGTGGGCCTGGGACCAGAAAGCCAGGCATTTCTTAGGACAGAGGGTAGGCAGCTGGAGCTTCGACCAAGCCTGCAAGGACCTTGCCTGCTTACACAGGGAGGTCATGCAAAGGGCGAGAGAAGAGTGGTATTCAGAGCCCCTCTCTGTTCCTGCCCCTGGCTTTAATCCCCTGGGGGTGCATGTGGCAGCCTCGCTCATCTGGCGCTCATATATTGCCACGTGAAAAATATCTGCATACAAAATACCATGATTCTATTTTTATGTAAAAAAAAAAAAGCATTCTGGAAAAAAGTTCACCAACATGTTAATAGTGGCTATTTCCGGATGGTGGTATTTCTTTCTTTTTTTTTTTAAACTGCCTTTTAAATATATTTTTGAGTTGCCTGAATTTTTTTTTTTTATTATAATGAGCACACGTGACTTTTAATAATAAGAAAAAACATATTTTCCCCATTTCCGTTTTAGGTGGAAAAAAAGAACCTGTATTTATCTAGCTTCGTTATTTGTGCCTCCTCCAGAAAGCTATGCTTCCTCCGTTATTAGATGTGATCCGATGCCACGAGCATTGGAGAGCATCTACTCCAGAGCATCTACTCCGTGCGGGCTCCGGGCCCTCCTGTGACAAAGACGAATAAAGCAGGACTCCTGCCTCCGGAGAGCGCAGGGCCCGAGCCATCGCTCCTGGGCTGGTAAACATCTCACGGCTTCTGCCCTAATAACTACAGTGAATGCGGTTCAATCTCTGGACAACTCAGTGTCCTCACCAAGACCCAAGTGATTGCGAAACGCTTTGTTGAGGATAAATTCAATTTTTATAGCATTTTCAACACGTTCCCGGGGGCTTCTGCACCGCACGGGGTCACTTCCTCCCTAGACTAAGTGGCCTCAGGCTGTAAGATGTCCTTGCGGCTCTGTAATAACAATGGTGGTGCCCCGTCTTCTGAACACTGATTACACGTTTGGAAAAGTGTTTGATCGCATTTAATTCTTAGATAACCCCAGGAAGGAGGGACTTTACTGTTTCCCCACTTCACAGATGAGAGAACTGAGGCTCAGAGAGGTTATGTAATTTGCCCAAGGTCACACAGCTAGTCAATGAAGTGCCAAGATTGGAACCCATTCTAGGCGTAAGATGCTCAACCTGACACCAAACCACTTTCTTATGTGCATCGCTGCAATAATACTTCCTGTTCCCCACGTTCTTCCAGCGTCTTACTGACTCCCCACCAAGGGGTAAGGCCTGACTCCCCTCCCCTTGAATCTTAGTGGGCGTGCGTAGCAGCCAGGGGTTCACTTCTCAGATCCCTTTCAAGAACGACTGTGTGTGGGCGATGGGCACACGAGGCAGTCCTTTAATGATGTTTATTGAGTTGTACACTTGAAACCTGTATGTTTTTGCCAATGTCACCTCCCAATAAATTTAATTTAAAAATAATAAATTCGATCTGAACTTAAAAAAAGAACTTAGTGTCAGCTGCAAGGAATGTGGTTAGCCGCAGTCTGCAGCTGTTGGCACCTTCAGCATGCACCTCAGCGCTCACGCCAAGGCCATGCCCTTCCCCGGCAGCCCCGCCAATGACTCAGCAGGGCAGGGGCTAAGCCTTGGCCACTTCTATCCAACATGGGCGTCCTTTAATGGACAATCTTTGCTCCAAAACATGAGGATGAGCCACAAGGGTCCAATCTGCTTTGCCATCTGAGGCTCCTCCTGCCTGCCCCTGCCCTTCCTTCACAGGGGCCAGATCCATGCTATGGTCTCGAGGCTTTTCCTGCCCCATCCTGCTTCCTCCGCCCTCCTTTCTCAGGCATTACCCCCGATAAACCTCTTGTACGCCTAACTCCATCTCGGCATCTGCTTCCCAGGGACTCGCCTGACACAGCTATTGCTGTATGATAACCAACAGGATGTGGCAGCGCCACTGCATGCCTTCTGTGGCTGGGGCTTAAAAGGGGAAGCAGCATCCACATCTTTCACCAGCGTACATGCTCTTGAAGCCTTCGGCTGCCGCGTAAGCAGGTAAAAAGCCCGAGGCCACCATGTTGTGAGGAGCCCACGTGGAGAGGCCCTCGGCCTACACAGAGGGATACAGAAGGTCAACCAGCAGCTCAGCCACCGTTTACTCCAATCCCCTGCTGTTTCAGTTCTAGCCATCGCTGGACTGAAACCACATGAGCGACCCCGAGTGGCAGCTGCCCAAATTCCTGATCCACTGAGAGTGTGAGATGCGATATTGTTGGTTGTTTTAAGTGACGGCGTTCTGGGCTGGTTTGTTACTCAGCCAACAGGTAAGTGGTGCTAGTACTACCCTGTGGACAGAGGAATGTGAGCCGGAGGCCTGGCTTTCTTCACAATACTAAAGCTTCGGTGCTGCTAAGAGCCTGGCGCGTAGTAGGCGTTCACCACACATCTGGTTACTACTTAGTACGCTCTGTAAGGTTATAAATGTGAACGAACTGCTTAGAAGTAAATGTGTAACAATTGGAAACTCTTTCTAATCAGATTCTGTTGAGGATCCATTCTAAGACTCCCTACAAATATTTGTTGATTAGAGAAACAGAAGGTGCTTCTAAGACTTGGATTAAAATCTATGAACCTCAAATTTATGAAATCCCCAATGTCAAATAAGAAGAAATGATTATCACAAGGTATTGGCTCTTGACCAATGTCTACATAGCTATAAAGATGTATGCAATTGATACTAAGGAAAGAAAAGTTGTTCTTGCATCTCTTTGGCCCACCCCAAAATCTGATACAGGCTATGATATCCTTAAGAAGGAAGAGACAAAAAGAAAGAAAAAAGACAGGAAGGGGGAGGGCAGGGGGAGAAGGGCCTGATGCCTGGTGCAGTAGAAAGTTCTGAACCCAGGAATGAGGAGACCAAATATGCAGCTTCAGACACTTGTGCGTTGTCTGGTTTCAGGGAACTCTTTTTTTTTTTTTTTTTTTTGAGCTAAGTTTTCTCATCTGTAAATGGGGAATAATCATAATAGTGCCCTCCTTAATGGATTGCTATAGGAATTCAATGGGATATGTAGGAGAGAGTTTTATTGACCTAAGTACACATGGAAGCTTTGCTCATTTAAAATTACTAAGAAGCAGCATATTTGTTTTCTTGTTGTAAGGGTGACATTAAATAGTCCAGGAAATAAATATGATCATTGAAAATGAAGATTTTTGAGCTGGGCATACCTGGGTTTGAGTCCCACCTTCACCAAAGGCACATGTAATTTTGTTGGTAAAACTGTTGGCAGAATCTTAAAGGTGAACACATGCATTCCACATCACCCAGAGTTCCCTCCTAAGACTACACCGAACAGGAGTGCTCACCAAAAGAGATGAACTAGAATGTTCAAAGAAGCCGGGGGTTTTGAAAACCCAGACTCAGCTACTACCAATGTCCATTGCATTCGTTTTCTATTCCTGTATAACAAACTGCCACAAAATTAGGGGCTTAAATTATTTAACTCACAGTTTCTTTGAATCAGGAGTTTGGGCACAGACTTTCAAAAAGGTGCAATACAGGTGTCTGCCAGCCAGGCAGCAGTCTCATTTCAAGGCTCGCCCGGGGAAGGGTCCATTTCCAAGCTCATGTGATTGTCGGCAGAATTTAAATCCTTGAGGCTGTTACACTCAGGACATCTGTTTCTTGCTGGCAGCTTGAGGCTGCCCTCAGATCCTTGCCATAGGGGCCCCTTCAAAGCCAGTAAAGGAGGGAGTCTCCTTGCAAGAGGGAGGGTGCTGTCCTACCTAATGTAATCATGGACATGAATTCCAACACCCTTGCAGTGTTCCCTTGGCTGGAATCAAGTCACACACCCTGCCCTCTCTCACAGGTGGGACCACAGAGACATGAGCACCAGAGGGGGACCACCTTAGACACTGCCCACCACACCCACGCACCGGAGAAGGGTAAGTGCCGCGTGGACTGTTCTACGGCAGTGAGAATGAGCAATCCCAGCCTCATGCAACAATATGGATGAATCTCCAGTTTGAAATGAAAAAAGCCAGACACAACAGAGTACATGCTGGGTGGTTCCATTATGTAAAGTTCAAGAACTGTCAAAACCTCTCTCTGCTCTCAGAAGTTAGGATGGTGGTTTCTCAAGGGTGGGGGATGAAATATGAAGATTTTTGGGGGGAGGGGTGGTGGTGGGTAGTAATGTGTTTGTTGACCTGGAACACATTATAGGTGTGTTCATTTATTGAAAACTCATCATGATAGGTTCACCTCCCTGTATATGTTTAACATTAAAAAAAAATTTAAAAATTGACCGAAGAAGTAGAAAACCTAAATAACCATATAAGACACTGAAGTGATAGAGCCTGACCATTTCCTAAACCTCCCCCAACAAGGCACAAATCTTCATGACACACATAATTCTTCTCCAGCTTAATTTTAGCTGTTTCGCACTGCGTTCAAAATAAAGTTTGCATTCCAAGCCATGACCCTCATGACCCTCTGTGTCCTGACCTCCCCTGGTTCCGCCTGCCACCAATCTCATCACCTGCCACTCTCCTGTTGCTTTGAGGTGCCAGTCACACTTGGCATCTCTCAGTCCCTCTAGAATGCCAGGCTCCTTCTCGCCTCTGGGCATTTGCACATGCTGTTCTCTCTGCCTCGAACACGTGTCCTCCTCATTCTCCAGGTGGCCAGCAGCATCTGCTGTTGCCTCTCAGAGAGGTCAACCCTTACCCAGACTCTCCCCCAGGGTCTACGGCATTGCATGGTGGGTTGGACAGCAACACCCGGCCCTCTCACGTCTCCCAGTTGCCATGTCCTGTGAGGGAGGGACCAGCAGAGGCTACAAAGCCTCTCTGAACAGTTTCCGGATTCTGAAGATGTGTAGCCTGGGTCCAGCCAGCAATGGCAAAGGGATCCTTCTGAAGCAGTGGGCGTGGCTGCAGTGACATCCCCAAAGCTCCCCATTACACACTTCATCCTCTGAGCCTCAGCCAACGCACTGCCTCCCCTTTCAGCGTGGGCTTCTGTGGTAAAACCAACACTGCTCATTACATCTTCTCTTCCCAGGAGGCAGCCACAGGCGGCCGGTCTCCAAGTCATTCGCACAGGCTGCTCCATGCTCTCCCCCGAGCCTGGCTGTGGAGATGGAGGGAAGGTACTGTCACCACAGGACAGGACATCAGGCGGCTGAGTCAATGTCATTTCCGGCTGACAAAGGGCAAGGAGAAACAGATCTGCTCCTTGAGATGAAGGCTGTAGGCTTCTCCAAAATGGAATGAGACATGGCAGGAGTAAAAGCAAAACAAGCAAACAGACAATAGTGGGCATTCTCTTTTCTTGATTACATCCTCCGCATTTTTAACTGCCAAACACAGGGCTGCCTTAAACAAGGCCATCAGTTCAGTCCCGGAACTGGTGGTGTTCAGCTGCCAAAGGCATCGTTCTGAAATTCTGAACCATGACATCCCTCTCCTGCTTGACGCTTGTCAATCCTCTCAGCCACCCAAAAGAAGATTTTTCAGCGGTGGTTTGAAGCTGTAGCATTTTGGGTTTGGAGTGCTTGAGTGTTGTGTTCCAAATAACTTATTACTCTTACGAGCTAAAATATGGCTGTTTGCAGATGACTTAAAACTTTGTTAAAAAGATTTTAAAATTGATTTTAGAGAGAGAGAGAGAAAAATTGATATGAGAGCAAAACATCTATCAGCTGCCTCCTGCACGCCCCCTGCTAGGGGCCAAGCCCGTAACCAGGGCATGTGCCCTGACTGGGAATGGAACCGGCAACCTTCAGTGCATGGGACAATGCCCAGCCAACTGAGCCACGCTGGCGAGGGCAAACTTTTTAAGTTATAAATTTCTGATTTTTAATTACAATTTTAAAAGTTAGAAGTACATATGTTTATATTAGCACAAACTGTAACCAGCCCAAATATCCACACCAACAGGAGAATGAGGAATGAACGGTGGTGTATTCATACAATGGAATGTACTACTCAGCACTAAAAAAGAACAAGTAACTGATACACACAACAGCACTGATGGATCAAATAAACATAACGAGCAAAAGAAACCAGACACAACGACTGTGCATTGTCTGTTCCATTTATACGAACTGAAAGATGAGAGGAAAATAAAATATGGCAGTAACGGAACAGTGGTTACCTCTATGGGGTTGTGTGTGTTCCCTGGGAAGGGAGCCTTCTGGGTGCCGGGAAAGTTCTGTATTTTCATCTGAGTGGCTTTCACAGACGTGTATCTGTGTAAAAACCATAGGATTGTACCCTTAAGATCTGTGCACTGTAGCCTCATAAAAACGGTGAGTTTAAAGTTATCTACATGTAATCAATCACCCCAATACGCTCACTTGTATTCTGAACAATGAATGTATAGGGGCTAAGAAGGGGTGAAGCTAGAACTAGTGATTGGAATTGCACAAAGGTGGAGTGTCCACGAGGCTGTACTGACTGTGGGAAGACTGCCTATCCCTCTGTTCAGCAGGTGGAACCCTTGACCTGGAGAACACGGTGGCTCTTCACAAAGCCCCGTGTGACTGCCCCTTCTTACCCCCGCAGCTCTATCACCCTCAGCTCCCTACACCCCCCCTGTGTTGTCTGACCTCCAGAGCCGTAAGAGAGTCAATTCCTGTTGTTTTAAACCACTAAGTTTGTGGTAATTTGTTACAGGAGCCACCGGGAACAAATACAATTATTATGATTATTCCTGTTATTATTTTCCCTATCTCTTCCTTCCTTTTTTTCTGCCTGCCTTCAAGAAGGAAGGTATCCATACACAAAAGTCAAATGAAAATGGATTACAGACTTGAGCCTGAGGCCTGAAACTGTAATCTTCTAGAAGGAAACACAGGGAACAGCTTCTTGACCACGGTCTTAGCAACGATCTCATGGATATGACACCAAAAGCACAGGCCAAAAAGCGAAAATAAACAAGTGGGACCACATCAAACTAAAAAGCTTCTGCACAGCAAAGAAGCAATCCAGAGTGAGGAGTGAAAAGTCAACCTACGGAACGGGAGAAAATATTTGCAAACCATACATCTGATGAGAGATTAATATCCAAAATACATAAGAAACTCCTACAACTCGATAGCAACCCCCCTCCCAATAACCCGATTAAAAAATAGTCCAAGTACTTGAATAGACATTTCTCCAAAGAAGACATATGAATGACCAAAAAAGATATACAAAAAAGTGCTGAACATCACTAGTTATCAGAGAAATGCAAATCAAAACCACCATGAGATACCACCTCACCCCAGTTAGGATGGCTATTATAAAAACGACAAGCGATAGCAAGCATTGGTGAGGATGTGGAGAAATGGGAACCCCTTTGCACTGTTGGTGGGAATGCAGCTGCTATGGAAAACAGGAAACTTCATCAAAAAATTAAAAATAGAACTACCATATCATCTACCAATTCACCTCTGGGTATGTTTCCAAAAACTGAAATTAGGATCTCAAAGAGATACCTGCACTCCTATGTTCCCTGCAGCGTCATTCACAATGGCCAAGGTATGGAAACAACCCAAATGCCCATTGTGGCATATATATACAATTAAATATTGTTCCGCCTTAAAGAGAAGGTATCCTGCCAGCATGGATGGACCTGGAGGACACTGTGTTAAACAGAAGGACAAATACTTCGGGATTCCGTTATTCAGACCATCTAAAGCAGCGGTTCTCAACCTGTGGGTCGCGACCCCTTTGGGGTCAAACGACCCTTTCACAGGAGTCGCCTAAGACCATCGGAAAACACATATATCATTACATATTGTTTTTGTGATTAATCACTATGCTTTAATTATGTTCAATTTGTAACCATGAAATTGGGGGTCACCACAACATGAGGAACTATATTAAAGGGTCGCGGCATTAGGAAGGTTGAGAACCACTGACCTAAAGCAATCAGACTGATAGAAGCAGATAACAGGCTGTTGGCTGCCCGGAACTGAGAGGAGGAAATGGGGAGCTGACGTCAAGTTTCAATGATGCAAGATGAGCAAGTTCTAGAGATCTGCCTGCTGACAGCACAGTGCCCCTGGTTAGCAACAGTGTACTGTGCGCTTCGGCGTTCGCTAAGCGTGTAGATCTCACGTTAAGGGTTCTTACCACAAAAGGCAAACGGTGAAAAGAAAACAAAACAAAAACAAGCAAGCAAACAATCAGAAACCAAAGGGACAAGGAGATGCTTGAGGCGATGAATATGCTTATTACCTTGACTGTGGTGATGGTTTCATCGGTGCACACCTGTCCAATCGCATCCAACTGTACGCTTTAAACATGCACAGTTGATACTTCAATGAACTGAAAAAAAGAAAGTACAGATTTCTTGAGCTTGAAAATCTCCCCCCCTTTCCTGTTGAATCTTCTTAGATGGAGAACTTTGATGCCTGTACCTCCATTTCTCCACCACCCACCCTGCCTTTTAGAATTCAGTGAAATTCTCCTGGGAAGTCCACATGGATCTGGATCACTCGGACAGGCAGAGGTAAGGATTGAGGGGGCTTTAAATATGTATGTGTGCCTTACTGTAGACTCACTCATTCTAAATCTTAGGAGATGGGGAGAGGCTATAGAAATCTCCACTAAGAAAAAACAGCACCTCCAAAAGGGGACTCGGGGGAGGTAGCAGAGGGTAAAGGGGGGTAAACGGAGATGGAAGGAGGCTGACTTGGGGTGGTGAATGCACAGTAAGATATACAGAGGATCTATTATAGAAGTGTACACCCAAAACTAATAGCATTTCATCAGCCAATATCGCCCCAATAAATTCAATTAAAACCAAAAAACACCCCCAACACTTCAGAAGATTCTTAACACACAGTGAAGACTTAAGGACCACCATTTGGATGTAAAATGCATCTCCTATTCACATTTTGTTAATATTGTGGCAAAACCTAGAAGTTCCAGCAGGGGAGGATGTTACTGCATGGAAGAGGAGGTCTTTGGCTGGAAAATGAGATCTGACAAGCCCGCCTTCCAGAACAAGAAGATGAAAATGTTTCCTTTGAAAGGATGTCCACCTGTGAAAGGGCCTCCCCACCGCCCTCCGATTTGGAGATCTCAGAAGAGAGCGGGGACAAACACTGGCCAATTTTGTGCATGTTCCGAGAATTTGGGAAATTGTCAAAACACAATGCTGTTAAATTAGGAAGATCTTTGTTTTTAAGGAAATTATTTTGACACCCATTGCCGTGTCAAGTGTGTTTCATTGTAAGTTGATTGACTCTCACTGTCATGCTTGGCACTGTTTTGAGGAAGCGGTGAATGAAAGAAGCTGTTTCTTAATCCCTAGATGAACCGAAATCCAGAAATCATAGCAAAGTGGCGTTCACTCTTGGACTCAATTTGCTCTCACTTTTCTGCATCTTTATGGGGGAGGCTTGTTCCCGGCATGAAGAATTGCATGGACGGACATTCTGACTGGGAGAGAGAGAGAAGCAGCAGCCTTGTGCAAGCAATTTATACATTGTAGCCTTTAGTCCCCCCGGCCCCTCTGCAAAGTCTGGCCTAGTTTCTCAGTTTTAAAGAGGGGAGAGCCCAGGATCAGAGAGGTAAGAAAATTGCCCAGATCATTCAGGGCGCGAGGAAGTGCTTAAATCACGATTTGAACCAGTAGAAAGCAAAAGAATCATGCCGACATTACCTAAACTAGAGAAGGTTTGCCCTATCCGGTCTGGCTCAGTGGATAGAGCATCAGCCTGCAGACCGAAGGTTAGATTCTGGTCAAGGGCCTGTACCTCGGTTGCAGGCTCCTGCCTGGCCCTGGCCCTGGTCAGGTCTCTTGCAGGAGGCAATTGACGTTTTTCTCTCACATTGATATTTCTGTCTTTCCCTCTCTCTCCCACTCTCTCTAAAAATCAATGGAAATATGTCCTCGGGTGAGGATTTAAAAAAAAAGAAAGGAAAAAACAAAACAAAACAAAACACAAGAGGAGGTTTATTACTTTCAGCCAAAAGGGCAGAAATGTGACTGAAGAAATACCACGTCCATTAGCTGAAGATGAAGTTCAGTGCCCCTCAAAGCGTAGCCCAGAACGTAAGCTTGTGGGGTCTGCCCTGCTGCGAGTTTTCACATCCAATCAGCCCCTGTCACCGTTTCTCTCTTCCTTGGGCCAGTCATGGCTCCTGCCTCAGCCCTTTGTGGCAGGCAGTGCGACGGCCTCTAAAGATGTCCTCATGTTCATCCCCAGCGCCTGTGAATGTGTTTCCTTACAGGGAAAAGGGGGCTTGCAGATGTGGCTGAATGAAGGACCTGGAGATGGGGAGATGATCCTGTTATCCA